>NC_135971.1:28986671-29051745 GCF_053455715.1 Rhinoraja longicauda
TTACCCCACCCCCTCCATGCCCCATACCCCACCCCCTCCATGCCCCTTACCCCACCCCCCTCATGCCCCTTACCCCACCCCATCCATGCCCCTTACCCCACCCCCTCCATGCCCCTTACCCCGACCCCCCTCCACTGCCCCTTACCCCACCCCATCCATGCCCCTTACCCCACCCCATCCATGCCCCTTATCCCCACCCCCTCCATGCCCCTTACCCCACCCCTCCTCCGCCCCTTACCCCACCCCCTTTGCCCTTACCCCACACCCCTCCATGCCCCTTACCCCATCCCCTCCATGCCCCTTACCCCACCCCTCCTCCGCCCCTTACCCTACCACCCCCTTTGCCCCTTACCCCACCCCCTCCATGCCCCTTACCCCATCCCCTCCATGCCCCTTACCCCACCCCTCCATGCCCCTTACCCCATCCCCTCCATGCCCCCTTATCCCATCCCCTCCATGCCCCTTACCCCGATCCCCTCCATGCCCCTTACCCCATCCCCTCCATGCCCCTTACCCCACCCCCTCCATGCGCCCTTACCCCACCCCCTCCATGCCCCTTACCCCCACCCCCTCCTCTGTCCCTTACCCCATTAGTCAAGCATGATTTCCCTTTCATATATCCATGCTGACTTGGACTTATCCTTTTATGTGTGTCTAATCTTGTGTAAGAAGGACTGCAGAGTGCTGGTTCACTTTCACAATCTTGTGTAAGATGGACTGCACATGCTGGTTTATATTCACAATCTTGTGTAAGATGGACTGCAGATGCTAGTTCACATTCACAGCTTGTGTAAGATGGACTGCACATGCTGGTTTAGATTTAGATTTTTTTTTAGATTTAGAGAAACAGGCCCTTCGGCCACCACATGTCCGCGCCGCACAGCCGATCCCCGCACATTAACACTATCCTACACCCACTAGGGACAATTTTTACATATTACCCAGTCAATTAACCTACATACCTGTACGTCTTTGGAGTGTGGGAGGAAACCGAATATCTCGGAGAAAACCCGGGGAGAACGTGCAAACTCCGTGCAGACAGCGCCCGTAGTCAGGATCGAACCTGAGTCTCCAGCGCTGCATTCGCTGTAAGGCAGCAACTCTACTACCGCTGCGCCACCGTGCCGCCACCGTGGTTCACATTCAAGGTCTTGTCCCTGTTTAGTTGATTTAAGGAGGAGTGGCCACTATGTGATTGAATGATTCATTAAGATGGAGGGGAATGAGGAGTATGAGCTGAGGGACTGGCTCTGAGGGGTGAGGTGCTAATTGGCTTGACAGACTGGGGAACCCCTGGAACATGATGGCAGGTGGTGGAATCTGTAGAATCACAATAACTGCTGCAGGAACGCTGTGGGTCAGGCAGCATCTGTGGAGGCAGAGGCTTGGTTGACGTTGGAGTTGGGAGAGGAGATGATGTGGGGTCCCGCCCAGAACCATCGACAACCCAGGGATTCCTCCATGCCTCGCTGGCTCCTCCAGCTCTTTATTTGTTATTCTATTTGCTGTATCATAGGGCACAGGAACCGATTCAAAGATGTGCACGTTCAGCGGGTAGAGCCGCTGCCTCACAGCGCCAGAGACCCGGGTTTGATTCCTGGCCCTCCGCGTGGATTCGGTGGGACCTGGGGCCTATTTCCATACTGTCCTTCAATCTATTGCAAGGGACATTGAGTCACAGAGTCATACAGCGTGGAAACATGCTCCTTCCACCTACAGTCTATCCCTCCTCTAGCTTCACATTTTGTGCCTTTTGTCTTCCTCCCATCTCTGGCCTGTGTGCACCCATCTGCCACTCACCTACATCCACCTATCGCTTGCCAGGCTTTGTCCCAGCTTTCTTCCCCCACTACAATGTCTGAAGAAGAGTCCCGACCCCGAAACATCACCCCTGTCCAGAGATGCTGCCTGACTCGCTGAGATCCTCCAGCACTTTGTCTCTTTATTCTAAATCTAGAGGGCATATGCGTTTAGTGAGAGGAGAGACTCGTGAGTCATAGAGTGAAACAACGTGGAAACTGGCTCGTCTGCCCAACATGCTCCATCCACAATAATATGGGTGTTTGACCCACATCCCCGTAACCTGCCCTGTGCATAAATGTTTGGGAATGGCAGGCGGGGGAGTGGGAGGTGGGCAGAGGGTTAGTGGTGCTGTGGACGGAGTGTGGGCACTGCCAGTGATGTGCTGCCTGTTTTGCAGGGAGGATGACGTTGCCAATGTTGCTGCTGCCACTGGCCATGTTGGACGTGATGGTCAGTTGGGTGCTGAGTGGGGCACTGCAGTTGTGGGGGTTGGGGCTGCTGGTGCAGCTCTGGCTGTGGGGAGTGGTGCGTCTAGCTGTGCTATCCACCTGCCTGTGGCCACTGGGCCGTCTGGGGGCCAGCCGCCTAGCCGAGCCGTGGCCAGCACTGGCCACCTGCTGCCTGCTGCTACCCACCTACGCCAGCCTGGCACTGGCCGCGGGCTACACCCACACCGAGCTCCTGCACGCCCCCCTCACCACCCCGCCTGCCCCTTACCTACCTGATCACCGCCTTGGGGCTAGTGGTGGTCCAGCGCTTCCTGCCCCAGAACGAGGGCTCCGACACCGGGGCCGGACGCACGCCTCCGTCTCCAGACTGCTGTCCTGTCTGCGGCCGGATCTCAGACGCTTCCTCCTTGTGGCCGTCTTCGTGGTCCTGTCCTCGGCTGGTGAGCATGGAGGGGGGCGTCAGCGTGTGGGGAGGGGAGTCTCGGGGGAGGGGCATCTGTGGAGGGCGTTGGGGGAGGGGCATCTGTGTGGCGGGGGAGGGGCATCTGTGGAGGGGAGGGCATCTGGGAGGAGGGCGTCTGGGAGGGCATCTGGGGGAAGAGGAGGGGCATCTGGGGGATGGGGAGGGGCGTCTGGGGGATGGGGAGGGGCATCTGGGGGTAGGGGGAGGGGCGTCCTGGGGAGGGGGGAGAGGTGTCTGTGTCTGGGGAGGGGCGTCGCTGGGGGAGGGGAGGGGCATCAGGGGGTTGGGGAGGGGGGTCTGTCGGAGAGGGAGGGGGCGTCTGGGGGAGGGGAGGGGCATCTGGGGTTCGGGAGGGGCGTCTGGGGAGGGGGGAGAGGTGTCTGTGTCTGGGGAGGGGCGTCGGGGAGAGGGAGGGGTCGTCTGGGGAGGGGAGGGGCTTCTGGGGGTTGGGGAGGGGCGTCTGGGGGAGAGGGAGGGGCATCTGCAATCTGGGGAGGTGCGTCTGGGGAGGGGGAGGGGCGTCTGCGTCTGGTGAGAGTGGCGTCTGGGGAGGGGCATCTGGTGCACATCATCATCGGGGACGTATGCGTCTGGGGGAGGGGCGTCTGGGGGAGTGGGGAGGGGTGTCTGGGGAGGTGCGTCTGGGTGCACATCTCATCGGGGACGTATGCGTCTGGGGGAGGGGTGTCTGTGGAGGGGGAGGGACGTCTGGGGAGGTGCGTCTGGGTGCACATCATCATCGGGAATGACTGGGGGAGGGGCCGTCTGCGGAGGGGGAGGGGCGTCTGGGGAGGTGCGTCTGGTGTGCACATCATCATCGGGGACGTATGCGTCTGGGGAGGGGCGTCTGGGGGAGGGGGAGGGGTGTCTGGGGAGGTGCGTCTGGGTGCACATCATCATCGGGGACGTATGCGTCTGGGGGGAGGGGCGTCTGGTTGCACATCATCATCGGTCGTCTTCGTCTGGGGCAACAATCTCTGGGCGAGTGTGAGTGTCTGGGGAGTATGTGTCTCTGGGGAGTGTTGGGAGGAGAGTGTGGGCTGGGACACTGACCGCTGCCCTTCCCCCAGGGGAGATGGCCGTACCCTACTACTCCGGCCGGCTGACCGACAGGGTGACGAGTGGGGAAGGAGCGACGGCCTTTTCCAGCATCATCCTCACTATGGCCGCCTTCAGCGTCGGAAGGTACGGGCGCTAGTGCAATGCAGAGGGGGTGGGGCATGATGACAGGTGGGCCTTCCCCAGCCCCCACGGTCTCCTCCCCCACCCCCCACAGGTCTCCTTCCCCACCCCCACGGTCTCCTCCCCCACCCCCACGGTCTCCCTCCCCCACCCCCACAGTCTCCTCCGCCACCCCCACGGTCTCCTCCCCCACCCCCACGGTCCTCCACCCCCACGGTCCTCCTCCCCACCCCCCACGGTCTCCTTCCCCACCCCCACGGTCTCCTCCCCCACCTCCCACGGTCTCCTTCTCCCAGGGTCTCCTCCCCCACCCCCCACGGTCTCCTACCCCACCCCTTCGGTCTCCTCCCCCACCCCCACGGTCTCCTCCCCACCCCCCACGGTCTCCTCCCCCACCCCCACGGTCTCCTCCCCCCACCCCCACTGTCTCCTCCCCCACCCCCACGGGTCTCCTCCCCCACCCCCCACGGTCTCCTCCCCACGGTCTCCTCCCCCACCCCCACGGTCTCCTCCCCCACCCCCACGATCTCCTCCCCCACCGCCACGGTCTCCTCCCCCACCCCCACGGTCTCCTCCCCCCACCCCCACGGTCTCCTCCCCCACCCCCACGATCTCCTCCCCTACCCCCACGGTCACCACCCCCACGGTCTCCTCCCCCACCCCCCACGGTCTCCTCCCCCACCCCCACGGTCTCTCCCCCACTCCCACGGTCTCCTCCCCTCACCCCCACCCCCACGGTCTCCTCCTCCACTCCACGGTCTCCACCCCCACGGTTTCCTCCCCCACCCCCACGGTCTCCTTCCCCACCCCCTACGGTCTCCTCCCCCACCCCCACGGTCTCCTTCCCCACCCCCACGGTCTCCTTCCCCATGGTCTTCTTCCCCACCCCCACGGTCCCCCCGTTCCCACAGTTTTCCCCCCCTCCCCCCCAGGTCCCACCACAGGTCACTCGTCTTCACCGCACCCTCTCTGATCCACAAACCCTCCCTCTCTGACCCACACCCCCTCCCTCATCACTCCGACCCCCCTCCCCCTCACTACCCTCCATGAGTCCCTCCCTCACCACTGTGACCCCCCTCCCTCACCACTCCCTCCATGACCCCCCTCCCTCACCACTCTGTGGCCCCCCTCCCTCACCACTGTGACCCCCCTCCCTCACCACTACCTCTATGACCCCCCCTCCCTCACCGCTCCCTCTATGACCCCCCCACCCTCACCACTCCCTCTATGACCCCCCTCCTCTCACATACTCCCTCTGCGACCCCCCCTCATCACTCTGACCCCCCTCCCTCACTACCCTCCATGAGTCCCCTCTCTCACCACTGTGACCCCTCTCCCTCACCACTCCCTCTGTGACCCCCTCCCTCACCACTCCCTCTATGACCCCCCTCCCTCACCACTCCCTCTGTGGCCCCCCTCCCTCACTACTCCCTCTATGACCCCCCCCTCCATCACCACTCCCTCTGTGACCCCCCCTCCCTCACTACTCCCTCTATGACCCCCTCCCTCACCTCTCTATGACCTTCCCCCATCTCCTCTGGCCTTTGCTCCTGTCTCACACAGCGCTGTGATGGAGTTCATCTGCGACTGGATCTACAACACGACAATGACTGGGATTCACACCCGCATTCAGAGCTCCCTCTTCAGATCTGTGGTGCGCCAGGAGATCGAAAATTTCGACACTGAGCACACAGGTAGGATGCCCCATCTCTCAGTGAGGGCAGGTAGAGTGAGCGGGGGGTATGGGAAGTGACATCGACTCTCAGGGAGGGTGAGATGTGGAGAGAGCGAATGGATCGCTGGGGAAACGATACTGAATAAAGTAGCAACCTGTGAGAGGGAGTGAAGGGGAGAGGGAGGGAGTGAAGAGGAGAGGGAGGGAGTGAAGGGGAGAGGGAGAGGGAGGGGGGAAAAGGCACATGGGGAGAGGGTGGAGGAGGGAAGGGAGATAGGTGGAGAGAGATAGAGAGAGGGGAAAGGAAGAACGAGGGAGGGAGAGAGATTGAACGAAGCAAGGGGAAAGAAGGGGAGGAACAGGAAACAAGAGAAAGAGGTAGAGAGAGGGGAAATGGAAGAGGGGAGGAAGGAGGGAGTGGGAGGAAAAGTCAGATGGAGGATCATTCTCATACGTTCCTCCTGAGACAGTGGGATCAAGTGCTAGTTGAGGATTTGTAAAGAGACCTGCCCAAGATGGATGGCACTGTGGCGCAGCGGTACAGTTACTGCTTCACAGTGCCGGAGACCCGGGTTTGATTCTGACTATGGGCGCTGTCTGTACGGAGTTTGCACGTTCTCCCCGTGACCGCATGGGTTTTCTCTGAGATCTTCGGTTTCCTCCCACATTCCAAAGACATACAGGGTTGTCGGTTATTTGGCTTCGTATAAATGTATATTGCTCCTGGTGTGTGCAGGATAGTGTGAATGTGCAGAGATCACTGGTCAGTGCGGGCTCGGTGGGCCGAAGGGCCTGTTTCCGCGCTGTATCTCCAAACTGAAACTGAACTAGGGCATCTCCTTCATAGAGTGAGGGGCCGAATGCATGGCTCAGGAGATCTCAGAATGACAGAGGTGTAAAAACTGGAAAGAGCCCCTTCGGCCCACCTTGTCCATGATATACTGGGCTAGTCCCATTGCCCACATTTGGTCCATATCCCGCCACTTGTCCATATATCTGCCCAAATGCCATTGAAAGTTTATAATTGTATCCACTTCTACAGCTTCCACTGGCAACTCATTCCATAAGGATTAGTCTGAGTGAAAAAATTGCCCCTGAGGTATCTCTTAAATCTCTCCCCTGTCACCTTAAACCTATGTCTTCTAGTTTTATAATCCTCTCTCCTGGGAAAAAGACTGAGTGTTGTCTTTATCCATGATCTGTACACCTCAGTAAGGACATCCCTCAGTCTCCAATCTGCCAAAGGAAAAAGTGTGAGCCTGCCCAACCCGTGCCTAGAACTCAATCGCACGAGCCCAGGCAGCATCATATAACATATAACATATAACAACTACAGCATGGAAACAGGCCTGTCCGGCCCTACCAGTCCACGCCGACCATTCTCCCTGACCTAGTCTCATCTACCTGCACTCAGACCATAACCCTCCAATCCCCTCCTATCCATATACCTATCCAATTTACTCTTAAATAATAAAATCGAGCCAGCCTCCACCACTTCCACCGGAAGCCCATTCCATACAGCCACAACCCTCTGAGTAAAGAAGTTCCCCCTCATGTTACCCCTAAACCTTTGTCCCTCAATTCTGAAGCTATGTCCCCTTGTTGGAATCTTCCCCACTCTCAAAGGGAAAAGCCTACCCACGTCAACTCTGTCCATCCCTCTCAAAATTTTAAAAACCTCTATCAAGTCCCCCCTCAACCTTCTACGCTCCAAAGAATAAAGACCCAACCTGTTCAACCTCTCTCTGTAGCCTAAGTGCTGAAACCCAGGCAACATTCTAGTAAATCTCCTCTGTACCCTCTCCATTTTGTCGACATCCTTCCTATAATTTGGCGACCAGAACTGCACACCATACTCCAGATTCGGCCTCACCAATGCCCTGTACAATTTCAACATTACATCCCAACTTCTATACTCGATGCTCTGATTTATAAAGGCAAGCATACCAAACGCCTTCTTCACCACCCTATCCACATGAGATTACACCTTCAGGGAACAATGCACAGTTATTCCCAGATCCCTCTGTTCCACTGCATTCCTCAATTCCCTACCATTTACCCTGTACGTCCTATTTTGATTTGTCCTACCAAAATGCAGCACCTCACACTTATCAGCATTAAACTCCATCTGCCATCTTTCAGCCCACCCTTCCAAAAGGCCCAAGTCTCTCTGTAGACTTTGAAAATCTACCTCACTATCAACTACTCCACCTATCTTAGTATCATCTGCATATTTACTAATCCAATTTGCCACACCATCATCCAGATCATTAATGTAAATGACAAACAACAGTGGACCCAACACAGATCCTTGGGGCACTCCACTAGACACTGGCCTCCAACCTGACATACAATTGTCAACCGTTACCCTCTGGTATCTCCCATTCAGCCATTGTTGAATCCATCTTGCAACCTCACTATTAATACCCAACGATTTAACCTTCTTAATCAACCTTCCATGTGGAACCTTGTCAAATGCCTTACTGAAGTCCATATAGACAACATCCACAGCCTTGCCCTTATCAATTTCCCTGGTAACCTCTTCAAAAAATTCAAGAAGATTAGTCAAACATGACCTTCCAGGCACAAATCCATGTTGACTGTTTCTAATCAGGCCTTGATTATCCAAATAATTATATATATTGTCCCTAAGTATCTTTCCCATTAATTTTCCCACCACAGACGTCAAACTAATAGGTCTATAATTGCTAGGTTTACTTTTAGAACCTTTTTCACCCTTTCAGTAGCAAAGAAAGCAAATTCAAAGCCCTCATTTATTTCAAGAGGGCTTGTATCCAAAAACAGAGATGTGATGCTGAGGATCTATAAGGTGCTGGTGAGGCTGCATTTGAATATTGTGAGCAATTTTGGGCACATTATCTGAGGAAGGATGTGCTGGCTCTGGAGAGGATCCAGAGGAGGTTTACGAGAATGATCCCAGGAATGAGTGGGTTAACATATGATGAGCGTTTGTCGGCACTGGGCCTGTACTCGCTGGAGGCAGAGATAGATAGATTCTTGATTAGTACGGGTGTCAGAGGTTATGGGGAGAAGGCAGGAGAATGGGGTTAGGAGGGAGAGATAGATCAGTCATGATTGAATAGCGGAGTAGACTTGATGGGCCGAATGGCCTAATTCTACCCCTATCACTTATGGCCGTATGACCTTTACAACGTAATGACATCCTTTAAGTATCTGGCAGACTAGAACAAGTGCGGTCTCACCAGCCCCTGCCCCGTAGACTTTAGAAATACAACACGGAAACAGGCCCTTTTGTCCACAAGTCTGTGATGACCAACAATCACCAACACACACTGGGGACAATTTCACTACTTTCCAAAGCCAAGTAACCTACAAACTTGCACAACTTTGGAGTTGGGAGACAACGGGAGTACCCAGAGAAAGTCAATGCGGTGATGGGGAGAAGGTGCAAACTCTGTACAGGTATCACCCGTAGTCAGGATGGAACCAGGGTCTCAGGTGCTGTGAGGAGTAGCTCTACCCCTTGTACAGTTGCACCATGATAATCCAACTAGATACGCTGCCCAATGAAGGCAAGTGTGCAACAGGGCGAACTCCTCACCATGCCCACCAACGATACTGGTGCAGTCTGGCATGCCCACCATTTGAGGATCTCCCCCTCTCTTCCCTCCCCCTCCTCTCCCCCCCCCCCCCCCTCCTCTCTCCCTCCCTCTCTGTCTATTACCAGGTGACATCACGTCTCGCGTCACCACGGACACCAACACGATGAGCGAGTCGCTGACGGAGCAGCTGAGCCTGTTGATGTGGTACCTGACCAGGGCCCTGTGTCTACTGCTCTTCATGCTCAGCCTGTCCCAACGTCTCTCCCTCTGCACCCTCGTCTTCATCCCCTACATCATCATCCTGCCAGAGTTCGTTTCACAGTTCTACCAGGTGCGTTCATCACAGCCCGGAGTACAATCCCCATTGCCCACACTCCCCTCCCACCTCACCCCCCATTGCCCACACTCCCCTCCCACCTCACCCTCCATTGCCCACACTCCCCTCCCACCTCACCCTCCACTGCCCACACTGCCCTTCCACCTCACCCCCTTCACCCCACCTCACCCCCCATTGCCCACACTCCCCTCCCACCTCACCCCCCATTGCCCACACTCCCCTCCCACCTCATCCTCCACTGCCCACACTGCCCTTCCACCTCACCCCCTTCACCCACCTCACCCCCCATTGCCCACATTCTCCCCCCACCTTACCCCCTTCACCCCACCTCACCCCCATTGCCCACACTCCCCTTCCACCTCACCCCCTTCACCCCACCTCACCCCCATTGCCCACACTCCCCTCCCACCTCACCCTCCACTGCCCACACTCCCCTCCCACCTCCCCCCCCTCCCCCATTGCCCACACTCCCCTCCCACCTCTCCCCCATTGCCCACACTCCCCTCCCACCTCACCCCCCATTGCCCACACTCCCCTCCCACCTCACCCTCCACTGCCCACACTGCCCTTCCACCTCACCCCCTTCACCCCACCTCACCCCCATTGCCCACACTCCCCTCCCACCTCACCCCCTTCACCCCACCTCACCCCCCATTGCCCACACTCCCCTCCCACCTCACCCCCTTCACCCCACCTCACCCCCATTGCCCACAATCCCCTCCCACCTCACTCATTTCACCCCCCATTCCCTACACTCCCCTCCCTCCTCACTCCCCTTCACCCCACTTCACTCCTCATTACCCATCCAACCTCAACCTCCAACCTCACTCCCCATTACCTCCACTCCCCTCGCCTTCCCATTGCCCACCAACAATCTCTCCCCGCCTTCCCCATTCCCCACCCTCACCCTCCCCATTCCCCATCCTCTCCCTCCCCATTCCCCCCCTCACCCTCCCCATTCCCCAACCTCCCTCCCCATTCCCCACCCTCCCCATTCCCCACCCTCCCTCCCCATTTCCCACCCTCCCTCCCCATTCCGCACCCTCCCTCCCCATTCCCCACTCTCCCTCCCCAATCCCCACCCTCCCTCCCCAATCCCCACCCTCCCCATTCCCCACACCCCCTCCCCATTCCCCGCCCCCTCCCCATTCCCCACCCTCCCTCCCCATTCCCCACACCCCCTCCCCATTCCCCACCCTCCCTCCCCATTCCCCACCCTCCCTCCCCATTCCCCACTCTCCCTCCCCAAACCCCACTCTGCACATTCCCCACCCTCCCTCCCCATTCCCCACCCCCTCAACATTCCTCACCCCCTCCCCATTCCCCACCCCCTCCCCATTCCCCTCACCTCCTCCCCATTCCCCTCACCCCCTCCCCATTCCCCACCCCCTCAACATTCCCCTCACCCCCACCCTCCCCAATCCCTGTCCCCACTGACCCCGTCATCTCCGCGCACTGACGTTCTTCTCCGTGTGCGCAGGGCCTGGTGGCCGACGTGCAGACGTCTCTGGCCAAGGCGAACGACGTGGCGACGGAGACGTTGTCGGCCATGCGGACGGTGCGCAGCTTCGCCAACGAGGAGGGCGAGTGCGCACGGTACGGGCAGCGGCTGGACGTCACCTACCACCTCAACAAGAAGGAGGCAGCGCTGTACGCCGTGTACATGTGGACCAGCAGCGTGAGCAACAGCGGGGGGCAAGGAGGGAGGGTCGTGAGGGGGGCTGTGTCACTGGCAGAGCAGGTGGGCGAAGTAACGCTCTGGCAGCCGAAAGGTGCAGGTGGGGGATCGGGGGGGGGGGGGATGAAGGGGGTGGAGTGTGGGAGAATGGGGAGGATGGGGATGAAAGGGGTTGCCAGAGGAAGGGGGTGGTGCAGGAGAATGGGGAGGGATGGGGATGGCGTTGCCACAGGAAGGGGGAGGGGAGGGGAGGCTAGAAGAGATGGTGGGTGCAGGGGTGCTCTGGGAGGTCGGGTGGGGGGGGTGAAGGGTGGTTCTCTGGGGTTAGGGTGAGGCGGATGGGGGAAGGTTGAGCGGTGGGGTATGATGGCTCGAGTGGTGGGGTATGAGGGTGTGTTGGGGGGTGAGGGGGAGGTCGGTGGGTAAGGGGTCATTCTCTAGGGTGGGGGTGATCCTGTGTTTCAGCGGGTGAAGGGGGGTGGGGGAGTGACTGTGTTTCAGTGGGTGAGGGGGGTGGGGGTGAATCCGTGTATTTCAGCGGGTGGGGGTGATTCCGTGTGTTTGAGCGGGTAGCGGGAAGTCGGGCTGTGGGGGGTGAGGGGTAATTCTCGGGGGGTGATGGGAGATTGGGGGTGTGGGGTGTTTTACTGGGGCTGAGGGGGAAGTCGGGCTGTGGGGGGTGAGGGGTGTATCGGGTGGGGGGAGTTTGGGGGGTGAGGGGTGTTTCACTGGGGTGGGGGGGAGGTCGGGCTGTGGGGGGTGAGGGGTGTCTCTGGGGTTGGGGTGGTCGGACTGTGGGGGTCTCTGGGGTGGGGGTGTGTGGGGGTGAGGGGTCTCTGGGGTTGGGGTGGTCGGGCTGTGGGGGGTGTCTCTGTGGGGGGGGGGTGGCCGGGCTGGTGCCCGGTGCGACCTCTCATGGTACTGCTGTTGCCCCCTACAGCTGTCAGGGCTGCTGCTGAAGGTGTGTGTGCTGTGCTACGGGGGGCTGCTGGTGGCCGAGGGCAGCCTCAGCAGTGGGGGTCTTGTCTCCTTCATCCTCTACCAGCTGCAGTTCACCTCCGCCGTCGAGGTGAGTGTGGGGGGGGGTCACAGACCCAGACCCCCCGAGCCAGATCCTCGGACACCCGCTCCACCCCACCCGGCAACTCCCCGGTAACCGGACACCCATCCCTCTGCCGGCAACCAGACACCCAACCCCCCAGCAACTGGACCCCTGACCCCGCTGGCAACACCTCGGCAACCACCCCCCACTGCAACCAGACGCCCATCCCCCATGGCAACTGGACCCCTGACCCCGCTGGCAACACCTCGGCAACCACCCCCCACTGCAACCAGACACCCATCCCTCATGGCAACTGGACCCCTGACCCCGCTCGCAACACCTCGGCAACCACCCCCCACTGCAACCAGACGCCCATCCCCCATGGCAACTGGACCCCTGACCCCGCTGGCAACACCTCGGCAACCACCCCCCACGGCAACCAGACGCCCATCCCCCATGGCAACTGGACCCCTGACCCCGCTGGCAACACCTCGGCAACCACCCCCCACACCGGCAACCAGACGCCCATCCCCCATGGCAACTGGACCCCTGACCCCGCTGGCAACACCTCGGCAACCACCCCCCACGGCAACCAGACGCCCATCCCCCATGGCAACTGGACCCCTGACCCCGCTGGCAACACCTCGGCAAACGGACACCCGTCAACTAAACGCCCGTCCCCCCGACAACCAGACGTCCATCTCCCCGGCAACTGCACCTCTGACCCCGCTGACAACACCTCGGCAACCGGACACCCGTTCCCGCAGCAACCAGACGCCCGTTCCCCCGTCAACCATACGCCCGTTCTCCCGGCAACCAGACGCCCTTTCCCCCGGCAACCATACGCCCGTCCCTCCGGCAAGCATACGCCCATCACCCCTGGCAACTGCACCCCTGACCCCGCTGGCAACACCTCGGCAAGCGGATACCCATTCCCCGGCAACCAGATGCCCATTCCCTATGGCAACCAGACGCCCTCTCCACGGCAACCAAACGCCCTTCCCCACCGGCAACTGGACCCATGACCCCACTGGCAACACCTCGGCAACCATCCCCACACCGGCAACCGGACGCCCGTCCCCCCGGCAACCAGACGCTCGTCCCCCCCGTCAACTAGACGCCCATCCCCCCGGCAACTGGACACCTGACCCGGCAGGCAAACCCCCGGCAACCAGATGCCTATCTCCCCGGCAACCAGACGCCCGTCCCCCGGCAACCAGACGCCCGTCCCCCAGCAACCACCTGGTCACCCGTCCATCCTGCAACCTCCCGGCAACCATCCCCCAAACCGGCAACCAGACACCCATCTCCTCAGCAACTGGACCCCTGACCCCGCTGGCGACATCTCGGCAACCAGACGCCCTCTTCCCTGGCAACCAGGCCCCCCCACCCCCCCCGGCATCCACCCGGTCACCTATCCACCCGGCAACTGTACACTCACCCGCCAGGCTACACCCCGGCAAACTGACACCTGTACCCTGGCTCCCGCCCTCTCTGCTCCATTAGCACGTCTCAATGTGTACGGCTGTGTGCGTGACACTGAGCTGTCCCATGTGCCCCGGCAGACCCTGCTCCGTTTCTACCCTCAAGTGAAGAAGGCGGTCGGGGCCTCGGAGAAGGTGTTTGAGTACATGGACCGCCCGCAAGCCCTGGACCTTCAGGGAACCCTGGCCCCAGCTACACTGGGCGCACACATCCAGTTCCGCAACGTTACCTTCGCCTACCCCAATCAATCTGACACCACTGTGCTGAAGGTAAGCACCCTAGGGCCGGAGGGGTGGGTGGGGGGGTGGGCCGGAGGGGTGGGGGTGGGGGGTGGGAGGGGGGGGTGGGCCGAATGGGTGGGGGTGGGGGTGGGGGGTGGGCCGGAGCAGCGCTGCGCCTTACATGACGTAGACCAGGCTCGACTGTGCATCAGAAACCAGGCAGCATCTCTGGAGAGAAGGAACGGGTGGCGTTTCGGGACAAGACCCTTCTTCAGACCGAGCATCAGCAGAGAGGGAAACTAGATGGCCACAACGGTCCATGGTCAAGAGGTGATAACCAAGGGATACAAACAGTGGAACCAGTAGGATGACCAGTAGGGGTGGGGAAGGAACAGAGAGAGAGAACGCAAGGGTTACTTGCAATTAGAGAAATCAATATTCATTCCCCTGGGTTGTCAGCTGCCAAGCACAACATCAGGTATGTAGGTTAATTGGCTGGGTAAATGTAAAAATTGTCCCTAGTGGGTGTAGGATAGTGTTAATGTACGGGGATCGCTGGGCGGCACGGACTTGGAGGGCCGAAAAGGCCTGTTTCCGGCTGTAGATATATGATATGATATGATATCAGATGGAAACATAGAAAATAGGTGCAGGAGGAAGCCATTCGGCCCTTTGAGCCAGCACCGCCATTCATTGTGGTCATGGCTGATCGTCCACAATCAGTAACCCGTGCCTGCCTTCTCCCCATATCCCTTGATTCCACTAGCCCCTAGAGCTCTATCTAACTCTCTCTTAAATTCATCCAGTGATTTCACCCCTACTGCCCTCTGTGGCAGAAAATTCCACAAATTCTCAACTCTCTGGGTGAAAAAGATTAAAACAATCACCTCCGTTTTAAATGGCCTCCCCGTTATTCTCAGACTGTGGCCCCTGGTTCTGGACCCCCCAACATTGGGAACATTTTTCCTGCATCTAGCTTGTCCAGTCCTTTTACAATTTTATATGTTTCTATAAGATCCCCTCTCACCCTTCTAAACTCCAGTGAATACAAGGCAAGTCTTTTCAATCTTTCCTCATATGACAGTCCCGCCATCCCAGGGATCAATCTTATGAACCTATGCTGCACTGCCTCAATTACAAGGATGTCCTTCCTCAAATTAGGAGACCAAAACTGTACACAATACTCCAGACGTGGCCCTACCCAACTGCAGAAGAACCTCTTTACTCCTATACTGAAACCCAATGTTATGAACGCCAACATTCCATTAGCTTTCTTCACTGCCTGCTGTACCTGCACGCCAACTTTCAGTGACAGGTGTTCAAGGACACCCAGGTCTCGCTACACCTCCCCCTTACCTAACCTGACACCATTGAGATAATAATCTGCCTCCTTGTTTTTGCCGTGAAAGTGGATAACCTCACATTTATCTATATTATACTGCATCTGCCACGCATCTGCCCACTCACTCAACCTGTCCAGGTCACCCTGCAACCTCCAAACATCCTCTTCACAGTTTACACTGCCACCCAGCTTTGTGTCATCCGCAAACTTGCTAGTGATACTTCTCATTCCCTCTTCCAAATCATTAATATATATGATAAACAGTTGCGGCCCCAACACCGAGCCTTGCGGCACTCCACTCGCCACTGCCTGCCATTCTGAAAAGGACCCGTTTACTCCTACTCTTTGCTTCCTGCCTGCCAACCAATTCTCTATCCATGTCAACACCCTACCCCCAATACCATGTGCTCTAATTTAGGCACCAGGCTTTCTGAAAGTCTAGATACACCACATCCACTGCCTCCCCTTCATCCATTTTACTTGTCACATCCTCAAAAAATTCCAGAAGATTAGTCATGCATGAGTTCCCTTTCATGCTGACTTAGACTTATCCTTTTACTGCTATCCCAATGCACCGTTATTACCTCTTTAATAATTGACTCCAGTATCTTCCCCGCCACTGAAGTCAGGCTAACTGGTCTGTAATTCACCGCCTCCCCCCTCCATCTCCCCCTCCTCCTTTCCCCACCCCCTGCCATCCCTCCACCCCTCCTCCATTCCACCCTCATTTCATCTTCCCTGCCTTCTCTGTCCTCCTTCCTCCTCTCTCTCCTTCCCTTCCCCCTCTCTCCCTTCTCCTCCCAACCTTCCCCTCCCTCCATCCTCACCCAACCCCTTCCGCTCCCCAAACTCTTCACCCTCCTTCCCTCCACCTCCTCCTTGCCCCGGCCCTCCCACCCCCAGTGCCCGCTCTCACCCCGAGCCCAAGTCGGGGGTGATGTGAAGTTTGACCGGTAACGAGACGAGGCGTTGTGTGTTTGCAGGACGTGTCGTTCGAGGTGCGGGCCGGGGAGGTGACCGCCCTGGTGGGACCCTCGGGAGGGGGAAAGACCACCTGCGTCAGCCTCCTGCAGCGCTTCTACCGGCCTCAGTCCGGCGACATCCTGCTGGACGGGCGGCCCATCGAGGACTACGAGCACAAGTACTACCATAACAAGGTCAGGGGGCACAGGGCACTGAGGGTCAAGGCACTGAAGGTCAGGGGGCACTGAGGGGCAGGGCACTAAAGGTCAGGGGACACTGAGAGTCAGGGCACTGAAGGTCAGGGGGCACTGAGTGTCAGGGCACTGAAGGTCAGGGCATTGAAGGTCAGGGCACTGAAGGTCATGGGGCAGTGAGGGTCAGGGCACTGAAGGTCAGGAGGCAGTGAGGGTCAGGGAGCAGTGAAGGTCAGGGCACTGAAGGTCAAGGCACTGTCAGGGGGCACTGAAGGTCAAGGCACTGTCAGGGGGCACTGAAGGTCAGGGGGCAGTGAGGGTCAGGGGGCAGTGAGGGTCAGGGCATTGAAGGTCAGGGGGCAGTGAGGGTCAGGAGGAAGTGAGGGTCAGGGGGCAGTGAGGTTCAGGGCACTGAAGATCAGGGGGCAGAGAGGATCAGGGGCAGTGAGGGTCAGGGGCAGTGAGGGTCAGGGGGCAGTGAGGGTCAGGGGGCAGTGAGGGTCAGGCAGTGTCAGGGGCAGTGAGGGTCACGGGCAGTGAGGGTCAGGGGGCAGTAAGGGCCAGGAGGCAGTGAGGGTCAGGGGGCAGTGAGAGTCAGGGGCTGTGAGGGTCAGGGGCAGTGAGGGTCAGGGGGCAGTGAGGGTCAGGGGGCAGTGAGAGTCAGGGGCAGTGAGGGTCAGGGGGCAGTGAGGGTCGGGCAGTGAGAGTCAGGGGCAGTGAGGGTCAGGGGGCAGTGAGGGTCAGGGGGTTGAGGGTCGGCACTGATGATCAGGGGGCAGTGAGGGTCAGGGCACTGAAGGTCAGGGGGCACTGAGGGGCTGAGGGTCAGGGGGCACTGAGGGTCAGGGCACTGAAGGTCAGGGGGCAGTGAGGATCAGGGGCAGTGAGAGGTCATTCACACCAGGACATTATGATTGGGGGGGTTAGGAAACTGATGGGGTCACTGGACAGGACACCATGTGGGGTAGTCACACTGGGACAGAGGACCCAGTGAGGGTGTGTGTCAGGGGACAATGAAGGGAGGGGTCGGGTCACTCTGGCCAGTGGGGTCACTCTGGGACAATGAGAGTTTACTCTGGGACAGTGGAGTCTGGAACTCACTGCCTGGGGTGGTGGTGGAGGCGGGAACACTCACAACGTTGAAGAGGCATTTGGATGGGCACTTTAAATGCTACAACATTCAGGGCTACGGTCCAAATGCGGGAAAATGGGATTAAAATTAGACTTTGTTTGGTAACGGGCGGCGCGGACACGATGGGCCGAAGGGCCTCTTTCTGTGCTGTAGGACTCTATGACTCTAGTGGGGGCACTGGTGAGTGGTGGGGAGTTCCTCTAGCCAGTGGGTGGTCACAGTGGGCAGTGGGGATCACTCTGGGACAGTGGAGCCAGGTGACTGGCCAGTGGGGGTGGTCACTGGGCCAGTGAAGGGTCACTCTGGGCCAGTGGGCTGAGCATCTCCGCGGCTGGCTATTGTACAGGTGGTGTTGGTGAGCCAGGAGCCGGAGCTGTTCGATCGTCCGGTGAGGGACAACATCGCCTACGGTGTGGGGGCCACGTCCAGCCCGGCCACCGTCCAGGCAGCGCAGCGTGCCGCTGCCCACGGATTCATCACTGAGCTGAAGGACGGATACAGCACCGGTGAGAGAGGGGTGGGGAGAGGGAACAGGAGGTGGGAAAAGGAGCGGGAGAGACAGGGAGGGGGAGAGAGGGGAGCAGGACGGATTGGGAGAGGGGAGCAGGACAGAAAGGGAGGAGGAGGTAAAGGGATGGTGGGTCAGGGGTGAGAGGGAGGGGCACCCTGGCAATGGAGGAGGCCCAGGGCAGAAAGGTCAGTGTGGGTAGGCACAGAAAGCTGGAGTAACTCAGCGGGTCGGGCAGCATCTCTGGAGAAAAATCCGCAACTTGAGAGGGAGAAGGTTAAATCGGAAGTGTCAGTGTTGCAGTTGAACAAAGGGGACTATGAAGGCATGAGAGGGGAGCTGACCAAGGTTGACTGGAAAGGGATCCTAGCAGGAATGACGGTGGAACAGCAATGGCAGGAATTTCTGGGCATAATCCGGAAGATGCAGGATCATTTCATTCCAAAGCGAAAGAAAGATTCTAAGGGGAGTAGGAGGTAACCGTGGCTGACAAGGGATGGAATAAAACTAAAAGAAAAGATGTATAACACAGCAAAGAGTAGCGGGAAGCCAGAGGATTGGGAAACTTTCAAATGACTAATAATAATAATAATAATGCATTTTATTTATATAGCGCTTTTCATATACTCAAAGACGCTTTACAGAGATTTAGAGAACATAGGGAAATGAATAAATAGATAAATAAGTAAACGAACAGAGAAAGGAGACAGAAGGTGAGGTGACCTTCAGTGGTTGAAGGCAGTACTGAACAGGTGAGACTTCAGCGATGTTTTGAATGTGGTGAGTGTGGAGGAGTCTCTAACGGTTTGGGGTAGTGAGTTCCATAGGGTGGGAGCAGCGATGGAGAAAGCCCTGTCCCCCCAGGATCTGAGTTTGGTCCGGATGTGGGGGGATAGGAGATTGGCAGCAGCAGAGCGGAGGGTGCAGGTGGGAGTGTGCCTGTGGAGGAGGTCGGTCAGGTAGGATGGGGCCAGGTTATGGAGGGCTTTGTAGGTCATGAGGAGGATTTTGTACTGGATTCTCTGGAGGATGGGGAGCCAGTGGAGTTTGTAAAGGACGGGGGTGATATGGTCACGGATCGGGGTGTGGGTGAGTAGACGGGCAGCGGAGTTTTGAATGTATTGAAGTTTACTGATGATTTTTGAGGGTGCGCCATAGAGGAGGCTGTTGCAGTAGTCCAGACGGGAGGTGATGAAGGCGTGGATGAGGGTTTCTGCAGCTGTGGAGGAGAGGGATGGACGGAGACGGGCAATGTTTTTGAGGTGGAAGAAGGCTGTCTTTGTGATGTGTTTGATGTGTTTGTCGAAGGAGAGGGTTTGATCAAAGATGATTCCAAGATTCCGGATGTGAGGGGAGGTGGATACTGGGAGACCATCAATGTTGAGGATGAAGTTTTGGGTGGATTTGGTGAGCATTTTTGGATCAATGATGATGATTTCAGATTTGTTGCAATTGAGTTTGAGGAAATTTGATTGAAGCCAAGATTTTATTTCAGTGATGCAGTTTGTCAGTGTAGAGTGTGTGGTGGGAGAGATTGACTTGGTGGAGATGAGGAGCTGGATATCATCGGCGAAGCAGTGGAAGTTGAGACCATGACGGCGGGTTAATTGACCAAGGGGGAACAGGTAGAGGATGAAGAGGAGGGGGCCAAGGACTGAGCCTTGGGGGACACCTTGGGGGAGGGGAGCGGTGGGGGATTTACAGTTGTTAATGGAGATGAACTGGTATCTGTCAGAGAGGTAAGATTTGAACCAGGATAGGGCTGTGCCGGTGATGTTAAGGGAGGTTTCAAGTCGGGTGAGGAAAATGGAGTGATTTATGGTGTCAAAGGCGGCGCTGAGGTCAAGTAGGATGAGGATGTTGAGGTTGCCAGCGTCGGAGGAGAGGAGAATGTCGTTTGTGATTTTGAGGACTACAGAAGTTAAGAAGTGTAGGAAAATAACTGCAGGTACTGGTACAAATCGAAGGTATCACAAAATGCTGGAGTAACTCAGCAGGTCAGGCAGCATCTAGGAGAGAGGGAATGGATGACGTTTCGAATCGAGACCCTTCTTCAGACTGATGTCAGGGGGGTGGGACAAAGAAAGGATATAGGTGGAGACCGAAGGTAAGATAACGGGCAATGCGGGCTGAAAAGATGAAGTACGAGGGGAAGCTGGCCAGTAAAGAAGGACAGTAAAAGCTTCTTTAGATATGTTAAGAGAAAAAGAGTAGCAAAGTCAAATGTGGGTCCCTTGAAGGCAGGAAATGGCAGAAGAGTTGAACAGGTACTTCCGATCTGTCTTCACTAAGGAAGACACAAACAATCGCCCAGATGTACTAGAGGACAGAGGATCCAGGGGGATAGAGGAACTCAAAGAAATTTGCATTAGGCGAGAAATAGTATTGGGTGCACTGGTGAGACTGAAGGTTGATAAATCCCCAGGGCCTGATGGTCTGCATCCCAGCGTACTCAGGGAGGTGGCTCTAGAAATAGTGGACGCATTGGTGATCATTTTCCAGTGTTCAATGGATTCGGGATCAGTTCCTGTGGATTGGAGGGTAGCTAATGTTATCCCACTTTTCAAGAAAGGAGCGAGAGTGAAAACGGGGAATTTACAGACCAGTTAGCCCGACATCAGTGGTGGGGAAGATGCTGGAGTCAATTTCTAAAGAGGTACTAGCGGTGCATTTGGATAGCAGTATAAGTCCAAGTCAGCATGGATTTATGAAGGGGAAATCATGCTTGACTAATCTTCTGGAATTTTTTGAGGATGTGGCAAGTAAAATGGACTGTAGTGTATCTAGACTTTCAGAAAGCCTTTGATAAGGTCCCACACGGGAGATTGGTGACTAAAATTAGAGCACATGGTATTGGGGGTAGGGTGTTGACATGGATAGAGAGTTGGTTGGCAGACAGGAAGCAAAGAGTAGGAGTAAATGGGTCCTTTTCAGAATGGCAGGCAGTGGCGAGTGGAGTGCCGCAAATGTCCGTAACTGTTTACCATATATATTAATGATTTTGATGAAGGAATTAGAAGTAACATTAGCAAGTTTGCAGATGACATAAAGCTGGATGGCAGTGTGAACTGTGAGGAGGATGTTAGGAGGTTGCAGGGTGACCTGGACAGGTTGAGTGAGTGGGCAGATGCGTGGCAGATGCAGTATAATGTAGATAAATGTGAGGTTATCCACTTTGGCGGCAAAAACAAGGAGGCTGATTATTATCGCAATGGTGTCAGGTTAGGTAAGGGGGAAGTGCAGAGAGACCTGGGTGTCCTTGTACACCAGTCACTGACTCGCACAGCTATCTGGACTACACTTCTTCCCACCCCTGCAAAAAGTCCCCTGCAAAAAGTCTATCCCCTACTCCCAATTCCTCCGTCTAAAACGGGATGAGGTGTTTCACACTAGGGCTTCCGAGATGTCCTCGTTCTTCAGGAAACGGGGCTTCCCCTCCATTATAGATGAGGCTCTCACTAGGGTCTCTTCCACATCCCGCAGCTCCGCTCTTGCTCCCCCTCCCCCCACTCGCAACAAGGACAGAATCCCCCTCGTTCTCACCTTCCACCCCACCAGCCAGCGTATCCAACAAATCACCCTCCAACATTTCCATCACCTACAACGGGACCCCACCA
Source organism: Rhinoraja longicauda (assembly GCF_053455715.1). NCBI lineage: Eukaryota > Metazoa > Chordata > Chondrichthyes > Rajiformes > Arhynchobatidae > Rhinoraja > Rhinoraja longicauda. The sequence goes on from NC_135971.1 coordinate 29,008,347, forward strand.
CTGGCCACATCTTCCTATCCCCTCCCCTTTCTGCGTTCTGCAGAGACCGTTCCCTCCGTAACTCCCTGGTCCACTCGTCCCTTCCTACCCAAACCACCCCATCCCCGGGCACTTTCCCCTGCAACCGCACGAGATTCAACACCTGTCCCTTTACCTCCCCCCTCAACTCCATCCAAGGACCCAAACAGTCTTTCCAGGTGAGACAAAGGTTCACCTGCACCTCCTCCAACCTTATCTATTGCATCCGCTGCTCTAGATGTCAACTTATTTACATCGGCGAAACCAAGCGCAGGCTCGGCAATCGCTTCGCTGAACACCTGCGCTCGGTCCGCATTAACCAAACTGATCTCCCGGTGGCCGAGCACTTCAACTCCCCCTCCCATTCCCAGTCTGACCTTTCTGTCATGGGCCTCCTCCAGTGCCATAGTGAGGCCCACCGGAAATTGGAGGAACAGCACCTCATATTTCGCCTGTGGAGCATTTTGTGAAGCATTTTGTGAATAAACTGAAAGTTGTCGTGCAGGTACAGCAGGCAGTGAAGAAAGCTAATGGAATGTTGGCCTTCAACACAAGAGGGTTTCAGTATAGGAGTAAAGAGGTTCTTCTGCAATTGTACAGGGCCCTGGTAAGACCACATCTGGAGTAATGTGTACAGTTTTGGTCTCCTAATTTGAGGAAGGACATCCTTGTAATTGAGGCAGTGCAGCGTAGGTTCACGAGATTGATCCCTGGGATGGTGGGACTGTCATATGAGAAAAGATTGAAAAGACGAGGCTTGTATTCACTGAAGTTTAGAAGGATGAGAGGGGATCTTATAGAGACATATAAAATTATAAAAGGACTGAACAAGCTAGATGCAGGGAAAATATTCCCAATGTTGGGGGAGTCCAGAACCAGAACAGTTTTAGAATGAAGGGGAGGCCATTTAAAACAGGTGAGATGGAACTTTTTCAGCTAGAGAGTTGTGAATTTGTGGAATTCTCTGCCACAGAGGGTAGCTGAGGCCAAATCACTGGATGGATTTAAGAGAGAGTTAGATAGAGCTCTGGGGGCTAGTGGCATCAAAGGATATGGGGAGAAGGCAGGCACGGGATACTGATTGTGGATGATCAGCCATGATTACAATGAATGGTCGTGCTGGCTGGAAGGGCCGAATGGCCTCCTCCTGCACCTATTGTCTATGTTTCTAAAAGGTATAATGAGAGGGCTTGAGGGGAGAGGGTGAATGAGTGGAGTATGGGGACTGGGGGGAGCAGGGTTGGAGAGGGGACGTGTGAAGATGAGGGGAGAGGGTTTGTTGAGGACGGACAGGGGGTGGGAGTGAGTGGGCAGAGGATAGTTGAGGGCATGGGGGTGAGCAGCAGAGAGTCAGATGGAGCAGAGACAATGGGGAGTGGGTTGTGGAGGTGAGGGAGAGGCAGGACAAATGGAGGGGAAGTGAAAGAGGAGGGAGGAGAGGGTGAGCGCAGGGCTGAGCAGCAGATAGACAATAGGTGCAGGAGGAGGCCATTCTGCCCTTCGAGCCAGCACCGCCATTCAATGTGATCATGGCTGATCATTCACAATCAGTACCCCGCTCCTGCCCTCTCCCCATACCCCCTAACTCCGGTATCATTAAGAGCTCTAACTCTCTCTTGAAAGCATCTAGAGAATTGGCCTCCAAAGATGGGGGTAGGGCGAGTGAGGAAGGAGGGGAGGGCTCCAGTGGTGGAGGGACCATTGAGGGAGGAGAGACCCAGACACGTTGGTGCTGCCCCACCCCCAACTGTGTGGTGGAACCTCTGGCCCAATCCCCACCTGGCTCCTCGCTATCCTCACTCACTCACTCTCTCTCTCTCTCTCTCTCTCGCCAGACGCGGGGCAGAAGGGGGGGAATCTGTCGGGGGGGCAGAAGCAGCGCGTGGCCATCGCCCGAGCCCTGATCCGACACCCAAGGGTGCTCATCCTGGACGATGCGACAAGCAGCCTGGACAGTGAGACCGCACACTTGGTGAGTGGCCGAGCGTAGTCACCCCCACACCACGTCTCCATGAGTAGAGTCACCCCCCCGTGAGGTCAGTCACCATGTATACAATCACAGTGACTACAGTCACCATGTATACAGTCACAGTGAGTACAGTCACAGTGAGTACAGTCACAGTGAGTACAGTCACAGTGAGCACAGTCACAGTGAGCACAGTCACCATGTATACAGTCACCATGTGTACAGTCACTGTGAGCACAGTCACCATGTGTACAGTCAGTGAGTACAGTCACAGTGAGTACAGTCACAGTGAGTACAGTCACTGTGAGTACAGTCACAGTGAGTACAGTCACCATGTGTACAGTCTCAGTGAGTACAGTCACCATGTGTACAGTCACTGTGAGCACAGTCACCATGTATACAGTCACAGTGAGTACAGTCACCATGTGTACAGTCACATAGTCACCATGTCTACAGTCAGCCTTCAGTCGCCCAGCTCCCTGCCGACCAGAGAGAGTGGGATGCACTTACCCTTCTTCCACCAGCCCCTCCCCATCCTTCCCCTACCTGTTGCTGTTCCTCCCCTCTCCCTCTTCCCCCACCCTTTCCCCCTCCCCCCCTCCACTAACTCTGCGCTCTTTGCTGCTGCAGATTCACGAGTCGGTGTTGGGCGGTGACCGGGATAGCGCCGTGTTGGTAATCACGCACCGGCCAAGTACCATGGAATGGGCGGACCGGGTGGTGGTGCTGGAGAAGGGCGTGGTGGTGGAGATGGGGCCGCGCCGGGAGCTGGAGACACGGGGCAGCAGATACCACCGGCTGCTGCACAGTCAGGGCAGGGGCCCGGGCACAGAGAGCGGCACAGAGAGCGGCCCACCAGCGGCAGCCGAGACCAAGCAGTGAACAGGTGGTACCGGGGCCACCAGGAGCTGCGACATGTGTCAGACTGGTGACACGAGGGATGGGGGGGGGGGTGGGGGGTGACCGGCGGTGCCGGGAGTCGTGACGGACTGCACCGGGCAGGACGTGCACGCCGCCCTGGTGAGGGATGAACAGGTCATAGCGCTGGTCTGGTGGGTTTGTTGTACAGAGTGTGGTGTATATTGAATAAAGAGTTTGCGTTTCCACTGCAAGGTCTGCGATCATTGACATTCCCGGTGCACATTCACCCACTCCCGCCACTCGGACCCGATGGATTGTCCGCCGCACAAACTGCGCTGAGCCAAGCTGGTCCCACACAACCCAAGCCGCCTCTCAACACCCTTCATCTCCCTCCGAGATGCAGGGAGGCGTGTCATGTACGGGCTACTCCTCCACACCCTGCACTTCCTCACCCTCGTCCACCGTTTAGTTTAGAGATACAGGCCCTTTCGACCCACCAGGTCCGCGTCCACCAGCGATCCCCGCACACTAACACTCTTATACCCACTAGGGACGGTTTTTACATTAACCAAGCCAATTGACCTACAAACCTGTACGCCCATGGAGAGCGGGAGGAAACCCACGCAAGTCACGGGGAGAATGTACAAACTCCGTACAGACAGCACTCGTAGTCAGGATGGAACCCGGGTCTCCGGCACTGCATTCGCTGTAAAGGACGAGTGGACCAGGGAGTTACAGAGGGAACTTCAATATCCCGCAGCTCCGCTCTTGCTCCCCCTCTCCCATTTGTAACAAGGACAGGATCCCCCTCGTTCTCACCTTCCACCCCACCAGCCAGCGTATCCAACAAATCATCCTCCAACATTTCCATCACCTACAACGGGACCCCACTACTGGCCACATCTTCCCATCCCCTTCCCTCTCTGCGTTGTGCAGAGACTGTTCCCTCCGTAACTCCCTGGTCCACTCGTCCCTACCCAAACCACCCCATCCCCAGGCACTTTCCCCTGCAACCGCAGGAGATGCAACACCTGTCCCTTTACCTCCACCCTCAACTCCATCCAAGGACCCAAACAGTCTTTCCAGGTGAGACAGAGGTTCACCTGCACCTCCTCCAACCTCATCTATTGCATCCGCTGCTCTAGATGTCAACTTCTTTACATTGGCGAAACCAAACGCAGGCTCGGCGAACGTTTCGCTCAACGCCTTTGCTCAGTCCGCCTTAACCAACCTGATCTCCCGGTGGCTGAGCACTTTAACTCCCCTGCCCACTCCCAGTCTGACCTTTCTGTCATGGTCCTCCTCCAGTGCCATAGTGAGGCCCACCGCAAATTGGAGGAACAGCACCTCATATTTCGCTTGGGCAGTTTGCAGCCCAGTGGTATGAACATCGACTTCTCCAACTTTAGATAGTTCCTCTGTCCCTCTCTTCCCCGTCCCAGATCTCCCACTGTCTTCCTGTCTCCACCTATATCCTTCCTTTGTCCTACCCCCCCGCCCTGACATCAGTCTGAAGAAGGGTCTCGACCCGAAACGTCACCCATTCCTTCTCTCCCGAGATGCTGCCTGACCCGCTGAGTTACTCCAGCATTTTGTGAATAAAAACCTTCGAATGGTACCAGCATCTGCAGTTATTTTCTTATAATACAATAGTGGCTTCTGTATCTACAATGCACTCGACCCCCGCGGCGACCAGCGTTCACGGATGGCCTCCAAAGTCCCCGTGGACACCGTGTGTTCCCTCTCCAGGGACAGGCGAGGCGCGGAAGAGGGGTAGGCAGCAGACTCTGGTGTGTGACTCTGGCCTGGACCCGCTGCCTGGACCCACGAATGGCCATCTTGGCCAGGCCCAGGAGCAGACCGACAGGGAGATCCCACCCTCCCGATCGACCCTCCCCACTCCCTGCCTTTTGCCTAAATACTCCCGGTTCTACAGGACCGAATGCGATGTCATATTGCACAAGGCCTGGACCATCGGCAACCGGACACGTTTATCCTGGACCCATTCCGCCGCCAGAGCAGGTTTATACCACAGCGCACCCGGAGCAGGGTTATCCCGCAGCGCATCCTGAGCAGGATTATCCCGGGAGAGCACCCGGATCAGGTTTATCCCGGGAGCACACCCGGAGCAGGTTTATCCCGCAGCGCACCCGGAGCAGGTCTATCCCGCAGCGCACCCGGAGCAGGTCTATCCCGCAGCGCACCCAGAGCAGGTCTATCCCGCAGCGCACCCGGAGCAGGTTTATCCCGCAGCGCACCCAGAGCAGGATTATCCTACAGCGCATCCTGAGCAGGTTTATCCCGGGAGCAGACCCGGAGCAGGTTTATCCCGCAGCGCACCCGGAGCAGGTCTATCCCGCAGCGCACCCAGAGCAGGTTTATCCCGCAGCGCACCCGGAGCAGGATTATCCTGCAGCGCATCCTGAGCAGGATTATCCCGGGAGAGCACCCGGAGCAGGTCTATCCCGCAGCGCACCCGGAGCAGGTCTATCCCGGGAACAGACCCGGAGCAGGATTATCCTGGGAATCGTCCGGCCGCTGCAGGAGCGGTGGAATCGCCAATGACACAACCTCACGGTGACCCGCCGGGCAATTGTAACGTCCATGGAATTGATCGTGAGGAGCAGATCGGGTAGACGCATCGAGTCTCTTGCCCAGAGGAGGGGAGTGGAGAGGGGGGGGGGGAGGAACCAGGGGGCAGGGGTTTACGGTGGAGGGGGGGGAACCAGGGGGCAGAGGCCCAGAGTAGGGGAGTGGGGAACCAGGGGGCGGGGGGTCCAGAGGAGGGGAGTGGGGAACCAGGGGGCAGGGGCCCAGAGGAGGGGAGTGGGGAACCAGGGGGCAGGGGGTTACGGTAGGGGGGGGGGACCAGGGGGCAGGGGCCCAGAGTAGGGGAGTGGGGAACCAGGGGGCAGGGGGCCCAGAGGAGGGGAGTGGGGAACCAGGGGGCAGGGGCCCAGAGGAGGGGAGTGGGGAACCAGGGGGCAGGGGGTTGCGGTGGGGGAGGGGGGAGGAACCAGGGGGCAGGGGTTTACGGTGGAGGGGGGAGGAGAACCAGGGGGCAGGGGTTTGCGGTGAGGGGGTGGAGAACCAGGGGGCAGGGGCCCAGAGTAGGGGAGTGGGGAACCAGGGGGAAGGGGGTTACGGTGGAGGGGGGGGGGAACCAGAGGGCAGGGGTTTACGGTGGAGGGGGGAACCAGGGGGCAGGGGGTTACGGTGGAGGGGTGGGGGGCTTATTCTGGGAAAGCACCCGCTGCCGGTGTACCGGTTCCACTTTCTCGCAGGTCTGAGTGATGGCGCGGACACCACCATACTGTGTGACTCTGTGACTCCAATGCTCCGGACGCGGCTTTATGTCCAGACATAACGTCGGGGAATGGGAAGGGGACGGGGAATGGGAAGGGGACGGGGAATGGGAAGGGGACGGGGAATGGGAAGGGGACGGGGAATGGGAAGGGGACGGGGAATGGGAAGGGGACGGCGAGGGGAAGGGGACGGGACGGGGAGGGGAAGGGCACGGGGATGGGGAATGGGACGCATCGACCATCGATCTCTCTAGTTATATTTCATTCCAGTTATATTGATGCTATTACCTAAAATGTGATAATTTGATGTCCTTGCCGTTAGATTGTAATCGACAATAGACAATAGGTGCAGGAGGAGGCCATTCGGCCCTTCGAGCCTGTACGCACCGCCATTCAATGTGATCATGGCTGATCATTCTCAATCAGTACCCCGTTCCTACCTTCTCCCCATACCCCCCTGACTCCGCTATCCTTAAGAGCTCTATCCAGCTCTCTCTTGAATGCATTCAGCGAATTGGCCTCCACTGCCTTCTGAGGCAGAGAATTCCACAGATTCACAACTCTCTGACTGAAAATGTTTTTCCTCATCTCAGTTCTAAATGGCCTACCCCTTATTCTTAAACTGTGGCCCCTTGTTCTGGACTCCCCCAACATTGGGAACACGTTTCCTGCCTCTAACGTGTCCAACCCCTTAATAATCTTATACGTTTCGATAAGATCTCGTCTCATCCTTCTAAATGTATTTGAGGAACACGAGGTTTTCCTCCAGTTCCCTCCAAGTTTACTCCTAAACATCGGCAAGACCAAGTGTTGGGTAGGCGACCGTTTACCCAACACTTGCGCTCGGTCTGTCCAGGCCTGCTGGCTCTCCCATCTTACCTCCCCTTCCCATCCCCGACACTAACCTTTCTGTTCTGGGCTTCCTCCATTACCAGAGTGAGGCTTAGATAGCATTGGTATCAACATGAAGGAACTAATGTACCTCCCCGCCCTCTCTTCCCTGTACCCCATTTGGATTTGCACCCTTTTGTCCCCTTCTCCCCCCCCCCCACCCGCACCTCTATCCCCCTCCCCCACCCGCACCTCTATCCCCCTCCCCCACATCTATCCCCCTCCCCCACCTCTATCCCCCTCCCCACCTCTACCCCCTCCCCCACCTCTACCCCCTCCCCCACCTCTACCCCCTCCCCACCTCTATCCCCCTCCCCCACCCGCACCTCTATCCCCCTCCCCACCTCAACCCCCTCCCCCACCTCTACCCCCTCCCCACCTCTATCCCCCTCCCCCACCCGCACCTCTATCCCACCTCCCCACCCGCACCTCTATCCCCCTCCCCCACATCTATCCCACTCCCCCACCTCTATCCCACTCCCCACCTCAACCCCTTCCCCCACCTCTACCCCCTCCCCACCTCTATCCCCTCCCCCACCCGCACCTCTATCCCACCTCCCCACCCGCACCTCTATCCCGCTCCCCACCTCTATCCCCCTCCCCTACCTCTACGCCCCTCCCCTACCTCTAACCCCCTCCCCACCTCTATCCCCCACCCGCACCTCTACCCCCTCCCCTCCTCTATCCCCCTCCCCCACCTCTATCCCCCTCCCCCACCCGCACCTCTACCCCTCCCCTCCTCTATCCCCCTCCCACACCTCTATCCCCCTCCCACACCTCTATCCCCCTCCCACACCTCTATCCCCCTCCCCTACCTCTATCCCCCTCCCCACCTCTAACCCCCACCCGTACCTCTACCCCCCTCCCCCACTCTATCCCCCTCCCCTACCTCTACCCCCCTCCCCACCTCTAACCCCCTCCCCCACCTCTATCCCCCACCCACACCTCTATCCCCCTCCCCCACCTCTATCCCCCTCCCCCACCTCTATCCCCCTCCCCCACCTCTATCCCCCTCCCCCACCTCTATCCCCCACCCGCACCTCTATCCCGTCCTCCAGCGTCACATTTCTCTCAGCTTCTCTCCATATGTCACGCTTTCACGTCTGGCTTTGACCATTTGCTCCCCGGCTCTACCTGTCACTCGCCGGGCTTTGCCCCACCCATCCTCTTCCAGCTTTCTCTCCCCATCTCCCTTGAGAGGTTCACCACGTTCTCCACAGATGGCGTCCGATCCGCTGAGTTACTCCAGCACACAGTGTCTTTTTCAGCATTCCCAGACCATGCCCGGAGCCTCCCCCCACAGATGCTGCTCGACTTGCTGAGTGCAGCCCGCAGCACCTGGGGCATCGGGGAGTGGAGGGATTCCGGCGCCGGTCTCGGCCAATGAGTCCCTGCGCACCAAACCCCCACCTCCGGCAGACCGGCTCAGCGAGGGGCTGGGTGGCCGCTCCCCGGCGGCTGGAGTGGGTTGCAGGGGAGGGGAGAGAGCTGGAGAGGCATGGATGGAGAGAGCGTGAGCAGACACCGAGAAAGGGAGGGAGAGAGAGAGAGAGAGAGAAAGAGGGCTGGGGGATGGGAGATAGAGAGGGCGGGGTGGGGGAGAAAAAGGAGAGGGAGAGACAGATAGACGCCCTCTGGTCACTGTGAGAGTACAAATGGGCTCAAACCAGAAACTGGTTCAAGTGAAAGTCTCGTTTATTGCACTGAAATGGAATTAAACTGGAGGTGGCGCAGAACACAGCCGGACACACTCCCTCCCCCCATCCCACACCCTCGCCCCCTCCCTCACACCTCCCCCCCCCATCACACACCCTCCCCCCCCCCCCATCCCACACCCTCCCCATCCTCCACACAGGGCTGTTTTTACAGCATTATGGGGCCCCGGGCAAAGCAGTGTACTGGGGCCCCCACCGTTACTCTCCTCCACCCCCCTTTACATACCAGCCCTCCCCTGTCGTGCCGGCGAAAAGCTCTTACCGAAAAGCACTTAGCGATGGACTTAGGGTGCTACATTGTGGCGAAAAGTACTTACAGATCGCTGTGAGAAGCACTTAGGGATGGAAAATGTTGCGAAAAAAGCACTTATTGAACCTACATTTTTAAAGTAGTATTTATTTATTGCAAGTCACTTAACATACACAGATCAGCATGGGGCCCCTATGCTCGTGGGGGCCCCGGGCAAGTGCCCATCAGGCCCATGCGTTAAGACGGCCCCCCCCTCCCACATCCACACCCTCGCCACACCAGCCCCCCCCACTTTCCCAACCGTTGCCACCTTCCCTTCCCTCCCTCATTCACTCGCTTTCCACCACTCCCCACCCTCTCTATCCCCTGCCCCTCCAACCCCTCATAATCCCCACCCTCACTATCTCCCACTCACTATCCCCTGCCCCTCATTATCCCCATCCTCACTAGTTCCCCTCATAATCCCCACCCTCACTATCCCCTGCCCATAATCCCCATCCTCACTAGCCCCCCTCATAATCCCCATCTCACTATCTCCCCCCCTCATAACCCCCACCGTCACTATCTCCCCCTCACACTATCCCCTGACCCTCATAATCCCCACCCTCACTCAATCCCCGCCCTCATTCTCACTCATCTAACATCCCCTCCCCCTCCCGCACCGTCACTATCTCCCTCTTCACTCTCTCCCTCCCTCCCTCACACTCCACTCCGACTCCCCATCCTGTCCCTTCTTATTTCCCTGCCCCACTGATTCTCTTCCTCCCTCATTGCCCCCTTGTCCCTCCCTCTGTCTCCTCACCCCCACTCCATCTCCCCCTTGTCCCTCCCTCTCTGTCTCCTCACCCCCTCTCTCTCTCCCCGTGTCCCCACCCCTACTCTCCCTCCTTCCCTCCCCTCTCTGTCTCCCCACCCCCACTCTCTCTCCCCGTGTCCCCACCCCTTCTCCCTCCCTCCCTCCCTCCCCCCCTCCCTCTCCCCGTGTCCCCACCCCTACTCTCCCTCCCTCCCTCCCCTCTCTGTCTCCCCACCCCCACTCTCTCTCCCCGTGTCCCCACCCCTTCTCCCTCCCTCCCTCCCTCCCCCCTCCCTCTCCCCGTGTCCCCACCCCTACTCTCCCCCGGCCGTTCCCTGCTCCCCGTTGGTGAACTGCCGCAGCACCATGCGGGAGTAGCAGCCGCCGAGCTCCATCAGCTGAGAGTGCGAGCCCTGCTCCACCACACGGCCGCCCTCCAGCACCACGATCCTGTCCGCCTGTTGCACCGTCTTCAGCCGATGGGCGATCACCAGCGCTGTGGCCGCCGGCTCACTCGCCAGGGCCCGCTGGATCTGCGGGAAAGCGGAGCTTAGTCAGAGGTACCTGCGGCCACCCCAACCCCGCCCGTACCAATCCGCCACCCGCCCGGTGCCGGTCCACATCAGCCCGGCCACTGGTGGACACTGAGTCGCGCTGGGAGGAGGAGGACAGTTTGATCAACTGGCCTTTAAACGACTCTTACATGTCAGACAACAACTGCTCCCAGCTTCTACCTGTTTACGTTGTTAGCTTCACTCTAATTCATACATTCCCGCAAAGTCCAGCATTCTGTCTATTCAAAACGATCTTAATATTCCATATTTTATTTTCATATTTCAGATACAGCCTTTTCGGCCCACCAAGTCCACGCCGCCCAGCGATCCCCGCACATTAACACTATCCTACACACACTAGGGACAATTTTTACATTTACCCAGTCAATTAACCTACATACCTAATACTGACGGAGAAACCAAGGAAATGCAGACGCCGGATTTTATAATAGGACACAAAGTGCTGATTAACTCAGCGGGTCAGGCAGCATCTGTGGAGAACATGGATAGGTGACGTTTCACAGAGTGCTGGAGTAACTCAGCGGGTCAGGCAGCATCTGTGGGGAACATGGACAGGTGACGTTTCACAGAGTGCTGGAGTAACTCAGCACTCCCCCCTGGATAGGTGGGTGGTGATGGATAGGATAGGTGATGCTTCGGGTTGGTTTCAGTCTGTGGGGGTGCGGGAGAAAGTTGGAAGAGAGGAGGTGATAGAACAAAGCGTGGCAGGTAATAAGTGAACAAATACAATGTTTTGTTTTTGGATAGGTAGATGGTTATCATAAAGGGCCGAGGTTAAAGCAGAAGGCGTGAGATAAAATGAGATAAAATGATTAAAGAGTTGTGAATTGTGAAACTGGAGGAAGGAATGTTAATGGAGGGTGAGGAGAGAAATAGGTGCGAGTCCAGGTGGCGCACTGGGGAGGGGGGAGAATGGGGAGGGGGTGTTTGCTTGAGGTTACTTAATTGGAAATTTCAATGTTCTACCATTGGGCTGTAAGCTAGCCAAGCAGAATACGAGGTGCTGTTCCTCCAGTTTGTGTGTGACCTCACTCTGGCAATGGAGGAGGCCCAGGACAGAAAGGTCAATGTGGGAATGTGGCTATAGAAACATTGTCACTACGTAAAACAGTAAATATAGTAAGAACAACAGAGAAATGTGAGTTAATGCATTTTGGGAAGTCTAACATGGGCAGGACCTATGCAGTGAATGGTAGGGCTCAGGGAGTGTTGAAGAGCAGAGGGATTTAGGATTGCAGGTGCATGGTTCCTTGAAGACGGAGTTGCAGGTAGATAGCATGGTCAAAAAGGCGTTTGGCACATTGGCCTTGATCAGTCAGAGTACTGAATATAGATTTATTCACAAAATGCTGGAGTAACTCAGCAGGTCAGGCAGCATATCATATCATATCATATATATACAGCCGGAAACAGGTCTTTTCGGCCCTCCAAGTCCGTGCCGCCCAGTGATCCCCATACATTAACACTATCCTACACCCACTAGGGACAATTTTTACATTTACCCAGCCAATTAAACTACATACCTGTACGTCTTTGGAGTGTGGGAGGAAACCGAAGATCTCGGAGAAAACCCACGCAGGTCACGGGGAGAACGTACAAACTCCTTACAGTGCAGCACCCGTAGTCAGGATCGAACCTGAGTCTCCGGCGCTGCATTCTCTGTAAAGCAGCAACTCTACCGCTGCGCTACCGTGCCGCCCGGGAGAGAAGGAATGGGTGACGTTTCGGGTCGAGACCCTTCTTCAGACTGATGTCAGGGGGGCGGGACAAAGGAAGGATATAGGTGGAGACAGGAAGATAGAGGGAGATCTGGGAAGGAGGAGGGGAAGGGAGGGACAGAGGAGCTATCTAAAGATGGAGAAGTCAAAGTTCATACCACCGGGCTGCAAACTGCCCAGGCGGAATATGAGGTGCTGTTCCTCCAATTTCCGGTGGGCCTCACTATGGCACTGGAGGAAGCCCATGACAGAAAGGTCAGACTGGGAATGGGAGGGGGAGTTAAAGTGCTCGGCCACCGGGAGATCAGTTGCGTTAATGCGGACCGAGCGCAGGTGTTCAGCGAAGCGATCGCCGAGCCTGCGCTTGGTTTCGCCGATGTAAATAAGTTGACATCTAGAGCAGCGGATGCAATAGATGAGGTTGGAGGAGGTGCAGGTGAACCTTTGTCTCACCTGGAAAGACTGTTTGGGTCCTTGGATGGAGTTGAGGGGGGAGGTAAAGGGACAGGTGTTGCATCTCGTGCGGTTGCAGGGGAACGTGCCCGGGGTTGGGGTGGTTTGGGTAGGAAGGGACGAGTGGACCAGGGAGTTACGGAGGGAACGGTCTCTGTGGAACGCAGAGAGGGGAGGGGATGGGAAGATATGGCCAGTGGTGGGGTCCCGTTGTAGGTGACGGAAATGTTGATGGATGATCTGTTGGATCCGCTGGCTGGTGGGGTGGAAGGTGAGAACGAGGGGGATTCTGTCCTTGTTGCGAGTGGGGGGAGGGGGAGCAAGAGCAGAGCTGCGGGATGTAGAAGAGACCCTAGTGAGAGCCTCATCTATAATGGAGGAGGGGAAGCCCCGTTTCCTGAAGAACGAGGACATCTCGGAAGCCCTAGTGTGAAACACCTCATCCCGGGCACAGATGCGGCGTAGACGGAGGAATTGGGAGTAGGGGATAGACTTTTTGCAGGGGACCGGGTGGGAAGAAGTGTATTGAATATAGAAGTTGGCAGGTCATGTTGCAGTTTTATGAGATGTTGGTGAGGCCACATTTAGAGTATTGTGTTCAGTTCTGGGCACCATGTTACAGAAAAGATGTTGTTAAGCTGGAAAGGGTACAGAGAAAATGTATCAGGAATTTGCCAGGACTAGAGGGTGTGAGCTATAGGGGGAGGTTTAGTAGGCTGGGACTCTATTCCATGGAGTGCAGAAGGCTGAGGTGATCTTCTATGTATAAAATCATGAGAGGAATAGATCGGGTAGAGGCACAGTATCTTCCCTGGAGTAGGTAAATTGAGGGTCAGAGGATATAGGTTTAAGTTGAAGGGAAAAGATTAAATAGGAACCTGAGGGGTATCTTTTTCACACAGTGGGTGTCTGGAACGAGTGCCAGAGGAGGTAGTTTCGGCAGCGACTATCCCAACGTTTAAGAAACAGTTAGACAGGTACATGGATAGGTGAGGTTTGGAGGGATATGGGCCAAACATGGGCAGGTGGAATGAGTGTGGCTGGAACATGTTCAAAAGATCATGTGATAGGAGCAGAATTAGGCCATTTGGCCCATCAAGTCTACTCCACTATTCATTCATGGCTGATACTGTATATCTCTCCCTCCTAACCTTACTCTCCCGCCTTCTCCCCGTAACTTCTATGATCCTTACTAAGAATCTATCCATCTCTGCCTTAAATATATCCACTGACAGGGCCTCCACAGCTTCGTGTGGCATAGAATTCAACAGATTTACTGCCCCCTGACTAAAGACATTTCTCCTCATCCCATTCCTAAAAGAACGTCCTTTAATTCTGTGGCTATTGCCTCTAGTCCTGGACTCTCCCACTAGTGGAAACATCCTCTCCACATCCACTCTATCCAAGCTTCTCACTATTCTGTACATTTCAATGAGATCCCGGCGTGGGCAAGTTGGGTTGAAGGACCTGTCTCCATACTGCATCACTGCTATAACTAGTAAAACTATCCCAAAAAAACTAATAACTATGTTGAGATACTATGTTGACCACCTAAATGGTAATGGTTGGTGGGGAAGGCAGAGCAGGTGGGTGGAGGTGGATGAGGGTGGTGGTGGGAGTGAGCGAGTGGGGGCGGGGGAAGGGTTGGGGCAATGGGTAATGGTGGGAGGGAAGCAGGTGGATGAGGGGGGGGGGGGTGAGGTGAGCGGGTGGGGTGGGAGATGGGTTGGGGGTGATGGCCGGGGCTGGGTGGTGGGCAGCTGGTGGATGAGGGGAGGGGGTGAGCGGGTGGGGGTAGGGGATGGGTTGGGGGTGATGTCCGGGGCTGGGTGGGCAGCAGGTGGATGATGAGGGGGGGGGGAGAAGGTGAGCGGGTGGAGGTGGGGGATGGGTTGGGGGGGAATGTCCGGGGCTGGGTGGGCAGCAGGTGGATGAGGGGGGGGGGGAGGTGAGCGGGTGGAGGTGGGGGATGGGTTGGGGGGGGGAATGTCCGGGGCTGGGTGGGCAGCAGGTGGATGAGGGGAGGGGTGACGTGAGCGGGGGGGGGAGGGGCAGGGGAAGAGTTGGGGGTGATGTCTGGGGTTCGGTGGTGGTGGGTGGGGAGGGGCAGCGGGTGGGTGGGGTTTGGTGTGGAGGTGGGTGGGCAGCAGGTGGATGATGCGGGGGGGGTTGGGGTGGGAATGAGCGGGTGGGGGAAGGGTGGGGGTGGTGTTCCGGGTTCGGTGGTGGTGGGTGGGGTGGGGGAGCGGGTGGGTGGGGGAGGTGGATGGGGTACAGGTGAGTGTGGAGGTGGATGGGGTAAAGGTGAGTGGGGGGGTGGATGGGGTACAAGTGAGTGTGGAGGTGGATGGGGTACAGGTGAGTGGGGGGGTGGGTGGGGGAGCAGGTGGGTGGGGGAGATGGATGGGGTACAGGTGAGTGGGAGGTGGATGGGGTACAGGTGAGTGGGGGGGGTGGGTGAGCGTAGTAGAAGAGACAACAGTGTGACGGAACTGACGGTGCATGTTCCCTGGAGCTCAGCCCACGTTGACATGCACACGGTGACTGAGCGGAGGGCGCACTGCGGGCAGGCGGCAGCTGCTCACCGATAGCTCGGTGTGTGTGTCCAGGGAGCTGGTGGCCTCGTCCAGGACCAGAATCCGCGGTTGCCGCACCAGGGCGCGAGCGATGGCGATCCGTTGCTTCTGTCCCGCCGAGATCAGCCCGCCGGACTCGCCCACATCTGCTCAACGGAGAGACGCCATTACCAACAACACAGAGTGTCCTCACCCACAGAGTGCAGTCCCCAGTGGAGCTCTCTCTATAAGGGGGTCTTCCCCCTTTACATTGGGGACCAGGGGTGGAGAGTTTTGCACAGGGCTGTGGTGTGCAATAAATATTTGACACAGTTCACCGACTCGCCAGCCGCCTGTAAATTCAGCGGCGAGACCGTGTTCCACGTGTATATGGAGTGTGAGAGGTTGCACGAATATCTGAAGGGGCTGCTCCTCAAGTATTGGTTGCATTTTAGTCCCACAAGGCAGGGAATGGGGAGGGTGGGATGTCCCTGTCAGTCTGGTCCTGGGCCTGGCCAAGTTGGCCATCCACGGGTCCAGTAGCGGCTAGTCGATGGTCCCACCAGAGTCGGCTGCCAGCCCTTCTTCCGGGCCTATGACTGTGCTCGCGTGGCCCTGGAGAGGGAACACGTGGTGTCCACGGGGACTCTCGAGGCCTTCCGTGAACGCTGGTCTCCGCGGGGGGGGGGGGGGGGGTGAGTGCATTCTAGATACAGATGGCAGTATTGTATTATACTGATTGCCTGATGTAATGCGACTACTGAAAGTCTTTGTACCTTCTGACACTGTAAATTGCAAATACTGAATAAAGTCCTTGTAAAGAAGGAAACAAAAGATGGCGATCGTGTGGACGGCGTGTGTCCCACAGACCTCGAGGCCACACGACAGCGTAAACAATGCCACTGCGGCTGCAGCGTTCACAGCAGAGACGGCACCATCCCTAGAGCACAAGACCCTGGTGATGCCCACACTGGGACTGTAGTGATCACACCCTGGTGAGCTGCACAGTAGGACTGTAGTGATCAGACCCTGGTGAGCTGCACACTGGGACTGTAGTGATCACACCCTGGTGAGCTGCACACTAGGACTGTAGTGATCAGACCCTAGTGAGCTGCACACTAGGACTATAGTGATCACACCCTGGTGAACTGCACACTAAGGCTGTAGTGATCAGACCCTGGTGAGCTGCACACTAGGACGAGAGTGATCACACCCTGGTGAACTGCACACTGGGACTGTAGTGATCACACCCTGGTGAGCTGCACACTAGGACTGTAGTGATCAGACCCTGGTGAGCTGCACACTGGGACTGTAGTGATCACACCCTGGTGAGCTGCACACTAGGACTGTAGTGATCAGACCCTGGTGAGCTGCACACTAGGACGATCGTGATCACACCCTGGTGAACTGCACACTAAGGCTGTAGTGACTGGACCATGGTGACTGCCACGCTGGTATAGTAATCAGACCCTGGTGACCTAGTTTACCGGCTCCACCTGCTGCTGCCGTGCCCCCTTGTGCCCTGCACCCGGCAGTGGGCAGTGCCAGGGTGCTGCAGTCAGGAGGGCTCCCTGCCCCCTTGTGCCCTGCACCCGGCAGTGGGCAGTGCCAGGGTGCTGCAGTCAGGACGGCTCCCTGCCCCCTCTCCCTATCCACGGAGCGCTGTGACTGTACCTGTGTCGAAGCCCTGGTCCATCGTCTCGATGAAGTCTCGTGCGCTGGCACTCTGGGCAGCGGCCGCCACGTCTGCCTCTGGGCAGTGCTCCAGCCCATAGCGGATGTTGTCCCGTACCGATAGGGCAAAGAGTGTCGGCTCCTGCCCCACCAGTGCCACCTGTGGAGAACACACAGCAGCTGCCTCAAGGAGCTGGCACCATAGGGGCCCAGTGTACACCTGGCACATGAGGGTAGCACTGAGTGTACACATGTCACATGGGAGCACACTGTGTACACGTGTCACACCGGGGCACGCCTTGTACATGTGTCACACGGGGGGTGGCACTGAGTGTCCACGTGTCACATGGGAGCACACTGTGTACACATGTCACACGGGGGCACGCCTTGTACATGTGTCGCAAGGGGGGTGGCACTGAGTGTACACGTGTCACACGGGAGCACACTGTGTACATGTGTCAGACGGGGCACACTGAGTACACGTGGCACACGGGGGTACGCCTTGTACATGTGTCACACGGGGGTAGCAATGGCTATACCAGTGTCACATGGGAACACATTGTATACACGTGTCACATGGAGGGTGGCATCGAGTGTAGACGTGTCGTACGGGAGCACACTGTACGCACACGTCACATGGAGGGTGGCATTGAGTATATATGTCAGACGGGCACACTATACACGTGTCACATATGGGGTGGCACTGAGTACACTTGTCACAATGGGGGGCACACTGTGTACATGAATTACAAGGGGGGAACACTGTACACATGTCTCACAGGGCACTGTGTACACGTGTCATATGGGGTACACTGTGTACACGTGTCACATGTTGGCTATGTGTGCTTAAATGTGTCACACTGAATGTCTACACGGATACATAGAAGCAGAGAAACATAGAAAATAGGTGCAGGAGGAGGCCATTTGGCCCATCGAGCCAGCACCACCATTCATTGTGATCATGGCTGATCATCCACAATCAGTAACCAGTGCCTGCCTTCGCCCCATATCCCTTGATTCCACTAGCCCCTAGAGCTCTATCTAACTCTCTTTTAAATTCATCCAGTGAATTGGCCTCCACTGCCTTCTGTGGCAGAGAATTCCACAAATTCACAACTCTGGGTGAAAAAGTTACTTCTCACCTCAGTTTTAAATGGCCTCCCCTTTATTCTTAAACTGTGTCCCTTGGTTCTGGACTCCCCCAACATTGGGAACATTGATCTAGCTTGTCTAGTCCTTTTATAATTTTATACGTCTCTATAAGATCCCCTCTCATTCTTCTAAACTTCAGTGAATACCAGCATAGTCTTTCCAATCTTTCCTCATATGACAGTCCCGCCATCCCAGGGATCAATCTCGTGAACCTACGCTGCACTGTCTTAATAGCAAGGACGTCCTTCCTTAAATTAGGAGACCAAAACTGTACACAATACTCCAGATGTGGTCTTACCAGTGCCCTATACAACTGCTGAAGGACTTCTTTGCTCCTGTACTCAAATCCTCTCGTTATGAATAGACAATAGACAATAGGTGCAGGAGTAGGCCATTCAGCCCTTCGAGCCAGCACCGCCATTCAATGCGATCATGGCTGATCACTCTCAATCAGTACCCCGTTCCTGCCTTCTCCCCATACCCCCTCACTCCGCTATCCTGAAAAGCTCTATCCAGCTCTCTCTTGAAAGCATCCAACGAACTGGCCTCCACTGCCTTCTGAGGCAGAGAATTCCACACCTTCACCACTCTCTGACTGAAAAAGTTCTTCCTCATCTCCGTTCTAAATGGCCTACCCCTTATTCTTAAACTGTGGCCCCTTGTTCTGGACTCCCCCAACATCGGGAACATGTTTCCTGCCTCTAATGTGTCCAATCCCCTAATTATCTTATATGTTTCAATAAGATCCCCCCTCATCCTTCTAAATTCCAGTGTATACAAGCCTAATTGCTCCAGCCTTTCAACATACGACAGTCCCGCTATTCCGGGAATCAACCTAGTGAACCTACGCTGCACGCCCTCAATAGCAAGAATATCCTTCCTCAAATTTGAAGACCAAAACTGCACACAGTACTCCAGGTGCGGTCTCACCAGGGCCCGGTACAACTGTAGAAGGACCTCTTTGCTCCTATACTCAACTCCTCTTGTTATGAAGGCCAACATTCCATTGGCTTTCTTCACTGCCTGCTGTACCTGCATGCTTCCTTTCAGTGACTGATGCACTAGGACACCCAGATCTCGTTGAACATCCCCTCTTCCTAACTTGACACCATTCAGATAATAATAATCTGCCTTTCTATTCTTACTTCCAAAGTGAATAACCTCACACTTATCTACATTAAACTGCATCTGCCATGTATCTGCCCACTCACACAACCTGTCCAAGTCACCCTGCAGCCTTATTGCATCTTCCTCACAATTCACACTTCCCCCCAGCTTAGTATCATCTGCAAATTTGCTAATGGTACTTTTAATCCCTTCATCTAAGTCATTAATGTATATCGTAAATAGCTGGGGTCCCAGCACCGAACCTTGTGGTACCCCACTGGTCACTGCCTGCCATTCCGAAAGGGACCCATTTATCCCCACTCTTTGCTTTCTGTCTGTCAACCAATTTTCTATCCATGTCAGTACCCTACCCCCAATACCATGTGCTCTAATTTTGCCCACTAATCTCCTATGTGGGACCTTGTCGAAGGCTTTCTGAAAGTCGAGGTACACCACATCCACTGACTCTCCCCTGTCAATTTTCCTAGTTACATCCTCAAAAAATTCCAGTAGATTTGTCAAGCATGATTTCCCCTTCGTAAATCCATGCTGACTCGGAATGATCCTGTTACTGCTATCCAAATGCTCAGCAATTTCGTCTTTTATAATTGACTCCAGCATCTTCCCCACCACTGATGTCAGACTAACTGGTCTATAATTACCCGTTTTCTCTCTCCCTCCTTTCTTAAAAAGTGGGATAACATTTGCTATCCTCCAATCCACAGGAACTGATCCTGAATCTATGGAACATTGAAAAATGATCTCCAATGCTTCCACTATTTCTAGAGCCACCTCCTTAAGTACCCTGGGAATCAGACCATCAGGCCCTGGGGATTTATCAGCCTTCAGTCCCATCAGTCTACCCAAAACCATTTCCTGCCTAATGTGGATTTCCTTCAGTTCCTCCATCACCCTAGGTTCTCCGGCCCCTAGAACATTTGGGAGATTGTGTGTATCCTCCTCAGTAAACACAGATCCAAAGTAACGGTTTAACTCGTCTGCCATTTCTTTGTTCCCCATAATAAATTCCCCTGCTTCTGTCTTCAAGGGACCCACATTGGCCTTGACTATTTTTTTCCTCTTCACGTACCTAAAAAAACTTTTGCTATCCTCCTTTATATTATTGGCTAGTTTACCCTCGTACCTCATCTTTTCTCCCCGTATTGCCTTTTTAGTTAACTTTTGTTGCTCTTTAAAAGAGACCCAATCCTCGGTCTTCCCACTCTTCTTTGCTATGTTATACTTCCTCTCCTTAATTTTTATGCTGTCCCTGACTTCCCTTGTCAGCCGCAGGTGTCTCTTACTCCCCTTAGAGTCTTTCCGCCTCTTTGGGATAAATTGATCCTGCAACCTCTGCATTATTCCCAGGAATACCTGCCATTGCTGTTCTACCATCTTCCCTGCTAGGGCCTCCTTCCAGTCAATTTTGGCCAGCTCCTGCCTCATGCCTCTGTAATCCCCTTTGCTATACTGTAATACCGACACTTCCGATTTTCCCTTCTGCCTTTCCATTTGCAGAGTAAAACTTATCATGTTGTGATCACTGCCTCCTAATGGCTCTTTTACCTCTAGTCCCCTTATCAGATCAGGATCATTACACAAGGCCAACATGCCATTAGCTTTCTTCACTGCCTGCTGTACCTGCACGCTTACTTTCAGTGACTGGTGTACAAGGACACCAAGGTCTCGTTGCACTTCCCCTTTACCTAATCTGACACCATTGAGATAATATTCTGCCTCCTTGTTTTTGCCGCCAAAGTGGATAACCTCACATTTATCTACATTATACTGCATCTGCCATGCATCTGCCACTCACTCAACCTGTCCAGGTCACCCTGCAACCTCCTAACATCCTCTTCACAGTTCACACTGTCACGCAGCTTTGTGTTATCCGCAAACGTGCTACTGTTACTTCTAATTCCATCATCCAAATCATTAATATATATGGTAAACAGTTGCGTCCCCAACACCAAGCATTGCGGCACTCCACTCACCATTTCTTTCTACTCTTTGCTTCCTGTCTGCCAACCAATTCTCTATCCATGTCAACACTCTACCCCCAATACCATGTGCTCTAATTTTGCTCACCAACCTCCCGTGTGGGACCTTATCAAAGGCTTTCTGAAAGTCTAGATACACTACATCCACTGGCTCTCCTTCATCCATTTAACTTGTCACGTCCTCAAAAAAATCCAGATTAGTCAAGCAGGATTTCCCCTCATAAATCCATGCTGACTTGAATCCTTTTACCGCTATCCAAATGCACCGTTATTACCTCTTTAATAATTGACTCCAGCATCTTCCCCACCACCGATATTAACTGGTCTATAATTACCCATTTTCTCTCTTGCTCCTTTCTTGAAAAGTGGGATAACATTAGCTACTCTCCAATCCACAGGAACTGATCCTGAATCTATTAAACATTGGAAAATGATCACCAATGCGTCCACGATTTCTTGAGCCACCTCCTTGAGTACCCTGGGATGTAGACCATCAGACCCTGGGGATTTATCAGCCTTCAGTCCCATCAGTCTACCCAATACTATTTCCCGCCTAATGCAAATTTCTTTCAGTTCCCCTGTTTCCTGAGATCCTCTGTCCACTAGTACATCTTGTTTGTGTCTTCCTTAGTGAAGACAGATCCGAAGTACCTGTTCAACTGTTCTGCCATTTCCTTGTTACCCATAATAATTTCACCCGTTTCTGCCTTCAATTGTCTTTAGTAATCTTGTTTGTCTTTACTAATCTTTTTCTCTTAACATACCTAAAGAAGCTTTCACTGTCCTTCTTTATATTCTTGGCCAGCTTCGCTTCGTATCTCATCTTTTCAGCCCGTATTGCCCTTTTTGCTATCTTCTGTTGTTCTTTGGAAGTTGCCCAATCCTCTGGCTTCCCGCTACTCTTTGCTATGTTATACATCTTTTCTTTCAGTTTTATTCCATCTCTAACTTCCCTTGTCAGCCACGGTTGCCTCTTACTCCCCTTAGAAGCTTTCTTCCTCTTTGGAATGTCACCAGATGGCACAGTGTGTACATGTATCACACAGGGGTCCTCCGTGTGTACGTGTGTTAAACAAGACACTGTCCACTCACCTCCCACTCACTGTCCTGAACCCCGTTCACTGTCCCTTGACACCCCCCCATGTTCCCTGACCCCTCACTGTCCCAGTATAACCCCCCTGTGTCCTGACCCTCACCGCCCCCTGACCGTCACTGCCCCCTGACCCTCACTGCCCCTGACCCTCACTGCCCCCTGACTCTCACTGCCCCCTGACCCTCACTGCCCCCTGACCCTCATAACCCCCTGACCCTCACCGCCCCCTGACCATCTAACCCCTGACTGTCACTGCCCCCTGATCCTCACTGCCCCCTGACCCTCACTGCCCCCTGACCCTCACTGACCCATGGCCCCTGACCCTCAATGCCCCTGACCCTCACTGCCCCCTGACCCTACTCCATGGCCCCTCACTGCCCCCTGATCCTCACTGCTCCCTGACCCTCACTGACCCATGGCCCCTGACCCTCAATGCCCCTGCCCCTCACTGCCCCCTGACACTGCTCCATGGCCCCTCACCCTCACCGCCCCCTGACCCTCTGCCCCGTGGCCCCTGACCCTCACTGCCCCCTGACACCACCCCATGGCCCCTGACCCTATCAAAAACCTCGGCATGATATTTGACTCTGCATTAAAATTTGATAAGCAAGTCAACGCTGTGGTAAAAGCCAGCTTCTTCCAACGTCGAACCATAGCTAAAATCAAACCTTTCCTCCAATTCGACGACACAGAAAAAATCATTCACGCTTTCATTTCCTCCCGCCTAGACTACTGCAACTCCCTATACACTGGGATCAGCCAATCTTCCCTGTCCCGCCTGCAACTGGTCCAAAACGCCGCAGCGAGACTCCTGACGGGTACCCGTAAAAGGGACCACATCACCCCGATTCTGGCCTCTCTCCACTGGCTCCCTGTACGGTACAGAATCAACTTCAAGCTCCTCCTATTCACGTATAAAGCCCTAAATGGACACTCCCCCCCCTACATCAAAAATCTTCTAACCCCCCTCTCTAACTCCAGGTCCCTCAGATCGGCCGACTTGGGGCTATTCACTATCCCGCGGTCTAGGCTTAAACTCAGGGGTGACCGCGCTTTTGCGGTTGCAGCTCCTAGACTGTGGAACAGCATCCCTCTCCCCATCAGAACTGCCCCCTCCATCGACTCCTTTAAGTCCAGGCTCAAAACATATTTCTACTCCCTAGCGTTTGAGGCTCATTGAGGAGGCGCTGTGAACTGTTTGCGTGCTACTGTATGTTTTCATTTTTTTTCTATTGGAACCTAATCAAATGTACAGCACTTTGGTCAACGTGGGTTGTTTTTAAATGTGCTATACAAATAAAATTGACTTGACTTGACTTGACTTGACTCACTGCCCCCTGACCCTCACTGCCCCATGACCCTCACTGCCCCCTGACCCTCTGCCCCATGGCCCCTGACCCTCACTGCACCCTGTGCCCCCTGACCTTGCTGTGGTAGTACTTGTGCTTGTACTCCTCGATGGGCCGCCCGTCCAGCAGGATGTGGCCGGACTGAGGCTCGTAGAAACGCTGCAGGAGACTGACACAGGTGGTCTTCCCCCCTCCTGAGGGTCCCACCAGGGCGGTCACCTCCCCGGCCCGCACCTCGAACGACACGTCCTGCAAACACAGAGGAAGAGTGAGCAATAGAACAAAGACCCCAATCCCTGCGATGTTGCCTGCAGTCCCTTGCCCAAGGATGGGTGACCCCCCCTCTCCCTCCCCCACTCCCTCCCTCTCCCCATCCCCCCTCACTCCCGGCAGGCTTTCATCAGGATCTGACCCATGGACCGGACCAGGAACTGGGAGGTGACCTGGGACACAACGATCAGTGTGCGAATGGGAAGTGGAGTTATCATGGCTGGCAGCTGGGAGAGCAGCTATTTGGCCCACCAAGTCCACTCCCCCATTCAATCATGCCTGATCTATCTTTCCCTTTTCATCCCATTCTCCTATCTTTGCCCCATAGGCCCTGCCAACCATACAAATCAAGAATCCATCTCTGACTTAAAAATATCCATTGATGGCCTCCACATCCTTCTGTGGCAATGAATTCCACAGATTCACCACCTTCTGACTGAAGAAATTCCTCCTCATCTCCTTCCTAAAGGAGCATCCTTTAATTCTGAGGCTATGACCTCTGGTCTGAGACTCTCCCATGAATGGAAGATCCTCTCCACATCCACGTTATCCAAGCCTTTCACTATTCAGTACATTTCTCTACGTAGGTACCAGTGACAACTTAACACTAGGGTGCTGCACAGTGGCAAGTTCTGGTTGTAGTGGAGATGCCTTTTCTTCAGTATTGACCCTGGGCTGACTGAGATGTCCTGTGGGTTTACTGTTCACACCTGATCACTGGGTACATTGGGCACAAGGGGTACACATACCCCAGTTGCATTCAAAGTAGAGATGGTTGAAAACTTCAAATTCCTATGGGATCAATATCATAGAAACATAGAAAATAGGTGCAGGAGGCCATTTGTCCCATCGAGCCAGCACGACCATTCATTGTGATCATGGCTGATCATTCACAATCAGTAACCCGTGCCTGCCTTCGCCCCATATCCCTTGATTCCACTAGCCCCTAGAGCTCTATCTAACTCTCTTTTAAATTCATCCAGTGAATTGGCCTCCACTGCCCTCTGTGGCAGAGAATTCCACAAATTCACAACTCTCTGGGTGAACAAAGCTCCTTCTCACCTCAGTTTTAAATGGCCTCCCCTTTATTCTAAGACTGTGGCCGCTGGTTCTGGACCCCCCAACATTGGGAACATTTTTCTTGCATCTAGCTTGTCCAGTCCTTTTATAATTTTATATGTTTCTATAAGATTCCCTTTCATCCTTCTAAACTCCTGTGAACACAAGCCTAGTCTTTTCAATCTTTCCTCATATGACAGTCCTGCCATCCCAGGGATCAATCTCGTGAACCTACGCTGCACTGCCTCAATTACAAGGATGTCCTTCCTCAAATTAGGAGACCAAAACTGTACACAACGCTCCAGATGTGGTCTTACCAGGGCCCGATACAACAGCAGAAGAACCTCTTTATTCCTATACTGAAATCCTCTCGTTATGAAGGCCATGAAGCTTTCTTCACTGCCAGCTGTACCTGCACGCCAGCTTTCAATGACTGGTGTACAAGGACACCCAGGTCTCGCTGCACTTCCCCCCTCATCCATTGGGCAAAAAGTATGAAACGCACACCTCCAGATTCAGGGACAGTTTCTTCCCAGCTGTTATCAGGCGATTGAATCATGCAACCACCACTAGACAGCAGCGCCGAACTATTATCTCCCTCGTTGGTGACACATGGGAGTGGCCTTGATTGGACTTTGCTGGCTTTACCTTGCAGTAAACGTTATACCCTAATCATGTATCCTCCATACACTTTAAATGGATTGATTGTAATCATGTATTGTCTTGCTGCTGACTGCTTAGCTCGCAACAAAAGCTTCTCATTGTACCTTGGTACACATGACAATAAATGAAACTAATTAACCATCGTGTCATTACCTGTAAAACCTGGACGTCAGGCTTCGTTGCGTAGGAGAAAGACACGTTCTTAAACTCCAGGTGACCCTTCAGAGATTCTGGCATCAATGTCCCATCAGTGGGAACTCTGGGCTCACGGTCAAGGTATTCAAAGACTTTCTCTGCTGCTCCCACAGAGTGCGTCATTTCAGAGTACATGTGGATCAGAGTCTGTGCAGTGAGAGAACAGCATGGTGAGCATTGGGACACTGGAGTAAGGCAGATCTCCCCAGCCCCGAGTGCACCACACTCACACACACAGATCTCCCCAGCCCCGAGTGCACCACATTCACACACACAGATCTCCCCAGCCCCGAGTGCACCACACTCACACGCAGATCTCCCCAGCCCCGAGTGCACCACACTCACACACACACAGATCTCCCCAGCAACGAGTGCACCACACTCACACACACAGATCTCCCCAGCCCCGAGTGCACCACACTCACTCACACACAGATCTCCCCAGCAACGAGTGCACCACACTCACACACACAGATCTCCCCAGCCCCGAGTGCACCACACTCACACACACAGATCTCCCCAGCCCCGAGTGCACCACACTCACACACACACAGATCTCCCCAGCCCCGAGTGCACCACACTCACACACACAGATCTCCCCAGCCCCGAGTGCACCACACTCACACACACACAGATCTCCCCAGCAATGAGTGCACCACACTCACACACACAGATCTCCCCAGCAATGAGTGCACCACACTCACACACACACAGATCTCCCCAGCAATGAGTGCACCACACTCACACACACACAGATCTCCCCAGCAACGAGTGCACCACACTCACACACACACAGATCTCCCCAGCCCCGAGTGCACCACACTCACACACAGATCTCCCCAGCCCCGAGTGCACCACACTCACACACACACAGTTCTCCCCAGCCCCGAGTGCACCACACTCACACACACAGATCTCCCCAGCCCCGAGTGCACCACACTCACACACACAGATCTCCCCAGCAATGAGTGCACCACACTCACACACACACAGATCTCCCCAGCCCCGAGTGCACCACACTCACACACACAGATCTCCCCAGCCCCGAGTGCACCACACTCACACACACACAGATCTCCCCAGCAATGAGTGCACCACACTCACACACACACAGATCTCCCCAGCAATGAGTGCACCACACTCACACACACACAGATCTCCCCAGCAACGAGTGCACCACACTCACACACACACACAGATCTCCCCAGCAACGAGTGCACCACACTCACACACACAGATCTCCCCAGCCCCGAGTGCACCACACTCACACACACACAGATCTCCCCAGCCCCGAGTGCACCACACTCACACACACACAGATCTCCCCAGCAATGAGTGCACCACACTCACACACACAGATCTCCCCAGCAATGAGTGCACCACACTCACACACACACAGATCTCCCCAGCAATGAGTGCACCACACTCACACACACACAGATCTCCCCAGCAATGAGTGCACCACACTCACACACACAGATCCCCCCAGCAACGAGTGCACCACACTCACACACACACAGATCTCCCCAGCAACGAGTGCACCACACTCACACACACAGATCTCCCCAGCCCCGAGTGCACCACACTCACATGCACACACACACGGAGCAACCCCAGCACTGATGTGGAGGGGGGGTCCGTAGAGAACAAATAGGGACCAACTAGAATACTGTGTATTCGGCACCTTACACGTGGCGACTCTTTGCATATTTGTAGCCCCCAAGAGCTCTATCTAACTCTCTCTTAAATCCATCCAGTGAATTGGCTTCCACTGCCCTCTGTGGCAGAGAATTCCACAAATTCACAACTCTCTGGGTGAAAAAAGTTCCTTCTCATCTCGGTTTTAAATGGCCTCCCCTTTATTCTAAGACTGTGGCCCCTGGTTCTGGACTCGCCCAATATTGGGAACATTTTTCCTGCATCTAGCTTGTCCAGTCCTTTTATAATTTTATATGTCTCTATAAGATCCCCTCTCATCCTTCTAAACTCCAGTGAATATAAGCCCAGTCTTTTCAATCTTTCCTCATATGACAGTCCCGCCATCGCAGGGATCAATCTCATGAACCTACGCTGCACTGCCTCAATTACAAGGATGTCCTTCCTCAAATTTAGGAGACCAAAACTGTTCACAATACTCCAGATGTGGTCCCACCAGGGCCCTATACAACTGCAGAAGAACCTCTCTACTCCTATATTGAAATCCTCTTGTTATGAAGGCCATTAGCTTTCTTCACTGCCTGCTGTACCTGCACACCAACTTTCAATGACTGGTGTACAAGGACACCCAGGTCTCGCTGCACTTCCCCCTTACCTAACCTGACACCATTGAGATATCCCCATCCCCATCCCCAAACTCTACCTCCGCTACATCGACGACTGCATTGGTGCTACCTCTTGCAGCCATGCAGAACTCACTGACTTCATACACTTCACCTCCAATTTCCATCCTGCCCTTAAATATACCTGGACTATCTCTGACATCTCCCTACCGTTTCTGGACCTCACCATCTCCATCACAGGAGACAGACTAGTAATAATAATAATAATAATGCATTTTATTTATATAGCGCTTTTCATATACTCAAAGACGCTTTACAGAGATTTTGAGAACATAGGGAAATGAATAAATAGATAAATAAGTAAATAAATAAATGAACAGAGAAAGGAGACAGAAGGTGAGGTGACCTTCAGTGGTTGAAGGCAGTACTGAACAGGTGAGACTTCAGCGATGTTTTGAATGTGGTGAGTGTGGGGGAGTCTCTAACGGTTTGGGGTAGTGAGTTCCATAGGGTGGGAGCAGCGATGGAGAAAGCCCTGTCCCCCCAGGATCTGAGTTTAGTCCGGATGTGGGGGGATAGGAGATTGGCAGCGGCAGAGCGGAGGGTGCAGGTGGGAGTGTGCCTGTGGAGGAGGTCGGTCAGGTAGGATGGGGCCAGGTTATGGAGGGCTTTGTAGGTTATGAGGAGGATTTTGTACTGGATTCTCTGGGGGATGGGGAGCCAGTGGAGTTTATAAAGGACGGGGGTGATATGGTCACGGATCGAGGTGTGTGTGAGTAGACGGGCAGCGGAGTTTTGAATGTATTGAAGTTTATTGATGATTTTTGAGGGTGCGCCATAGAGGAGGCTGTTGCAGTAGTCCAGACGGGAGGTGATGAAGGCGTGGATGAGGGTTTCTGCAGCTGTGGAGGAGAGGGATGGACGGAGACGGGCAATGTTTTTGAGGTGGAAGAAGGCTGTCTTTGTGATGTGTTTGATGTGTTTGTCGAAGGAGAGGGTTTGATCAAGGATGATTCCAAGATTCCCTAGTGACGGACATTTACTATAAACCCACTGACTCGCACAGCTATCTGGACTACACTTCTTCCCACCCGGTCCCCTGCAAAAAGTCTATCCCCTACTCCCAATTCCTCCGTCTACGCCGCATCTGCGCCCGGGATGAGGTGTTTCACACTAGGGCTTCCGAGATGTCCTCGTTCTTCAGGAAACGGGGCTTCTCCTCCTCCATTATAGATGAGGCTCTCACTAGGGTCTCTTCTACATCCCGCAGCTCTGCTCTTGCTCCCCCTCCCCCCACTTGCAACAAGAACAGAATCCCCCTCGTTCTCACCTCCCACCCCACCAGCCAGCGGATCCAACATATCATCCACCAACATTTCCGTCACCTACAACGGGACCCCACCACTGGCCATATCTTCCCATCCCCTCCCCTCTCTGCATTCCGCAGAGACCGTTCCCTCCGTAACTCCCTGGTCCACTCGTCCCTTCCTACCCAAACCACCCCAACCCCGGGCACTTTCCCCTGCAACCACACGAGATGCAACACCTGTCCCTTTACCTCCCCCCTCAACTCCATCCAAGGACCCAAACAGTCTTTCCAGGTGAAACAAAGGTTCACGTGCACCTCCTCCAACCTCATCTATTGCATCCGCTGCTCTAGATGTCAACTTATTTACATCGGCGAAACCAAGCACAGGCTCGCCGATCGCATCGCTGAACACCTGCGCTCGGTCCGCATTAACCAAACTGATCTCCCGGTGGCCGAGCACTTCAACTCCCCCTCCCATTCCCAGTCTGACCTTTCTGTCATGGGCCTCCTCCAGTGCCATAGTGAGGCCCACCGGAAATTGGAGGAACAGCACCTCATATTTCGCCTGGGCAGTTTGCAGCCCAGTGGTATGAACATCGACTTCTCCAACTTTAGATAGTTCCTCTGTCCCTCCCTTCCCCTCCTCCTTCCCAGATCTCCCTCTATCTTCCTGTCTCCACCGATATCCTTCCTTTGTCCCGCCCCCCTGACATCAGTCTGAAGAAGGGTCTCGACCCGAAACGTCACCCATTCCTTCTCTCCCGAAATGCTGCCTGATCTGCTGAGTTACTCCAGCATTTTGTGAATAATACCATTGAGATAATAATCTGCCCCCTTGTTTTTGCTGCCAAAGTGGATAACCTCACATTTATCTACATTATACTGCATCTGCCATGCATCTGCCCACTCACTCAACCTGTCCAGGTCACCTTGCAACATCCTAACATCCTCTTCACAATTCACACTGCCACCCAGCTTTGTGTCATCTGCAAACGTTACGCCAAACCAATTAACCTACAAACCTGTACATCCTTGGAGTGTGGGAGGAAACTGGAGTACCTGGAGAAAACACACAAGGAGTGTACAAACTCCGTACAGACAGCACCCATAGTCAGGATCGAACCTTGGTCTCTGGCTCTGTATGGCAGCAACTCTATCGCTGTGCCACCGTGCACAAGGGCACAGCGTACACGGTCTGTGGTACTGCCAGTAGATCCCAATCCTCTGCCCCGGCTCAATCAGAAGAGCAGTGAGAGGGGAAGGTCATTGAGAAGGGAACATACCTGCACATAGGACCCAAAGTCCATCTGGTAGAGGATGAAGGCGACGAGGTTCCCACTGGTCATCTGCCCATCAGTCACCAGCAGCTGCCCACAGTACAGCATGACCACTTGCACCAGGAGCTGAACCAGCTGTGTACAACACAGGAACAGGAAGAGGGCAGGGTCAGGCATGCAACACTGCCAACACACGCATAAAGGGGGGGCTAGCAGGAATGGCTCGTACAACACATACAAATTGCTTCACTTTCAGTCTGATCTGGAGTGGGATGGAGCGATTTTGAAGTGGTGACCAAGAGGATTGATGAGGACAGGGCAGTGGGCATTGTCTAAATGGACTTTAGCACAGCCTCTGACAAGGTTCCACATGACAGGCTAGTCTGGGAGGTCAGGTCACGCGGGATCAAAGGACGGTGGTCAATTGGATTCAAAATTGAGTCAAAGTGTTGTTGTGGAGGGTTGTTTTTCTGACTGGAGACGTGATCAGTGGAGTGCTAGGCCCACTACTGTTATCTACGTTAATGATTTGTGGGTAAACTTGGAGATGACACCAACATTGTTGGGATATAGAACGGTGAGATATCTACAAAGATATCTACATTTACTACAGCATCCAGATCAGTTGGGCAGGTGGGTCAAGGAATGGCAAACATTATTTAACTTCGACTATTTGGAAAGGGTACAGAGAACATTTATGAGGATGTTGCCAGGACTCGAGGGTTAAACTACAGGGAGAGGTTGAGCAGGCTGGGACTCTATTCCTTGGAGAGCAGGAGGATGAGGGGTGATCTTGGACACATGTATAAACTCATGAGAGGAATAGTTCAGGCAGATGCGCAGTCATTTGCCCAGAGTAGGTGAATCGAGGACCAGAGGACATAAGTTTAAGGTGAAGGGGAGCAGATTTAATAGGATTCTGAGGGATAACTTTTTCACACAAAGGATGGTGGGTCTATGGAACGAGCTGCCAGAGGAGGTAGTTGAGGCAGGGACTATCCCAACATTTAAGAGACAGTTAAACAGGTACATGGAAAGGGCAGGTTTTAACTATGCACTGCGGACAGCTTGATTGTGTCCATGTGTAGTCTTTTCTTTGACTGGATAGCATGCAAACAAATGCTTTTGACTGTGCTCAAAACTGTAAAAAAACTAAACTAAAAAGACATTGGACAGATGTATGGAGAGGAAGAATTAGGAGGTCTATGTGCCAAATGCAGGCAAATGGGATTAGGCCGTAATGCTGACTGAGTTGGCATGGACCAGGTGGGTCGAAAGGCCAGTTTTGCTAATGCTGTAGGGCTGTAGTTTAATATACAATTATTAATTCACCTTGTATCTGAAACAGACTGATTCCATAACATAATAGTCTCTTAAACTGCCCTGAATGCAGTTAAATCGACTTTTGCCAATTTGAATGATCTATTCTACATAACGATTAAAGTCACCTACAAAAAGGACACAAAGTGCTGGATTAACTCAGTGGCTCAGACAGCTTCTCTGGAGAACATACATAGATCGGTAATGTTTCAGGTTGGGACCCTTCCACAGTGAAAAGTAGGGCCCTGATCGGAAATGTTATGCCTTATCCCT
This sequence comes from Rhinoraja longicauda, assembly GCF_053455715.1. Classification (NCBI taxonomy): domain Eukaryota; kingdom Metazoa; phylum Chordata; class Chondrichthyes; order Rajiformes; family Arhynchobatidae; genus Rhinoraja; species Rhinoraja longicauda. The sequence goes on from NC_135971.1 coordinate 29,040,470, forward strand.
GACACCCGTACTATGAGGTTTTCTCCAAGATCGTCGGTTTCCTCCCACACTCCAAAGACGTTGAGGTATGTAGTTTAATTGGCTTGGTGTATGTATAAATGGTCCCTCGTGTGTGTAGGATAGTGTTAATGCGTGGGGATCGCTGGTCGGCGAGGACTCGGTGGGCCAAAGGACCTGTTTCTGCGCTGTATCTCTAAACTAAACTAATCTAAGCAAGAATCTATCTATCTCTGCTATTGACGGCCTCCACAGCCATCTGTGGCAACAGGTGGACAGGTGAATCCACACAGTGCAGTTGGAACTGGCCAAGGAGGAGCAGCTTCGAGTGCTAGATTAGTGGGAGGGAGGAGGGATGGAGGGAGTGAGAGAGAGAGAGAGAAGGAAAGGAGAGAGAGGATAGGGGAGTGGGAGGGAAGGGGAGAGGGAGGGAAGGGGAGAGGGAGGGAAGGGAGGGGAAGGGGAGAAAGAGGGAAGGAAAGAGGGAGGAAAGGGAGGGGAAGGGGAGAGGGAGGGAAGGGAAGAGGGAGGGAAGGAAGGGGAGGGGGAGGGAAGGGGAGAGGGAGGGAAGGGAGGGGAAGGGGAGAGGGACGATGAGGGTGAAGGAATTAGGGGAGGTAAAGGAAGAGGAGGGAGGGAAGGAAGGAGGAAAAGAGGAAAGGCAGGGGTAAAGAGAGGGAGGGAAGGAGGTGAGGGAGAGAGAAAGATAGGGGCAAATGCTGATGAGAAAGAGAGATAGAATGGAAAAGAAAGCAAGAGAAGGAAAGAGAAAGACCAAAAGAGAGAGAGAAAGTGAGAGAGCTCTTTCCACCTACCCTATGACACAGGAGGTAGACGGCTCTGACCAGGTCACGTTTGTTCTTCAGCTGGAGTGTTTCCTGCAGCTTCTTCTCAAACAGCTCTGACTCCAGGTCCTCGGCCGCGAAACTCCTGACAGTTTTAATGGAGGAAACGATCTCACCGGCCAGCTGGTTCGACCTGGCGATCGCATCCTGAACCTGCAGCACCAGCCTCTGCCAAAACAAAACCCTGTCCTCAGTCCCAGTAACATCCCATGGAGGAACCCGCTTACAATGGGGGAGTCGGGTGTAGCCTTACAGGTGGACAGGGGGGTGAAGAAGGCTTTTCACATGCTGCCCTTCATCAGTCAGGGTTTTGAGTATCGAGGTTGGGACGTTATGTTGCAGTTGTATAAGACGGCATGGTGGCGCAGTGGTAGAGTTGCTGCCAGTTTCCATCCTGTCTGTTCAGACTTTGTACGTTCACCCCATGCCCGCATGGGTTTTCTCCGAGAACTTTGGTTTCCTCCCACACCAAAGATGTACAGGTTGGAAAGTTAATTGATTTTGGTGTACATGTAAAATTGTCCCTGGTGTAGGATCGTGTTGATGTGCAGGGATCGCTGGTCGGTACGGACTCGGTGGCCTGGAAGACCTGTTTCCACGCTGTATCTCTAAACCACATTTGGAGTATTGTGTTCTGTTTTGGTCACCCTGCTATAGGAAGGATGATGTTAAACTTGAAAGATGCAGAGAATATCTACGAAGCTTTAGCCAGGACTCGAGGGCCTGAGCTTGAGGGAGAGGTAGGCAGGTTAGGACTTTATTCCTTGGATTGCAAGAATGTGAGGGGTGATCTTACAGTATAAAATCATGAGGGGAATTGTTCAGGGAAGGTAATAGATAAGATTAGTCTTTTACCTATTGGTTAGGAGAATCAAGAACTAGAGTGCATAGTTTTAAGGTGAGAGGGGAAAGATAGAATAGGACCTTGAGTGGGGAAACGTTTTCATTCAAAGGGTGGCGACTACATGGAATGATGTTCCAGAGAAGGTAATTGAGACAGACACTACCAGCATTTAAAATACATATGGATAGGAAAGGGTGAGAGAGATATGGCTTAAATTCGGGTAAATGGGACTGGTACAATGGGTGGCAGTAGACCTGCTGCCTTGTAGCGCTACAGACTCGGGTTCAATCCTGACTACGGGGGCTGTCTGTGCGGAGCTTGTACATTCTCCTGTGTCCTGTGTGGGTTTTCTCTGGTAGCTCTGGTTTCCTCCCACACTCCAAACAAGTAGACATTTGTAGGTTGTGTGGGAAAGAACTGCAAATGCTGGTTTACATCGAAGGTTGACACAAAATGCTGGTCCAACTCAGCGGGTCAGGCAGCATCTCTGGAGAGAAGGAATGGGTGACTTTTCGGGTCGAAACCCTTCGTCAGACTGATGTCAGGGGAGTGGGTGGGACAGATATAGAATGTCGTCAGAGACAGTAGGACGGAGAACTGGGGAGGGGATAGAGAGGGAAATGAAGGGCTATTTGAAGTATCACGAAGGGGGAGGTCAGTGGGGATGGTGAACACACGGCAAGGGTGGGGTTGAGGTCAGAGGTTGGCAGGTGAGTGGATGGAGGTCAAGGCCATGTCTGGTGGGTGTGGGGGGGCATGAGGACTATTGTATGGGTGGGGAGTAGGTGGGGCACCTGGTTAAAAGGGGAAGACCAGTGGAACCCCCACTGAGGTTCCCTGTAGGAGGGGGACGGGGAGGGGGGGGGGGGACGGGGAGCAGGAGGGGGAGCAGGAGCAGTAGGTCCCAGCGCAGTCAGACTCTGTGATGTGGGAGTCTGCATCGAGGAGACTGTGGGCCCGGTGCTGAGCCTGGGACTCAGGTAAGGCGACAGCTGTGGCCCACTGGTGGGTAGTGGAGTGGCGAGGGTTGGCAGGGTCGCTGGCAGAGGCCCGCGAGAGACCGGAGTGGGGAAACGTTTCCCCCGTGGGGCTCCACCACGGCTCTCTGACGACTCTCGCCACTCCACCGGCCACCAGCGAGCCACAGCCATCGCCTTACCTGAGTCTCCACGATACGGACTCCCACAGGGAACCTCATTGGGAGTTCCACTGGTCTTCCCCTTTTAACCAGGTGCCCCACCTACACCCCACCCATACAATAGTCCTCATGCCCCCCTCCTCCCTGAACACCCATCATCCCCCCACCAGACATCGCCTCGGCCTCCATCCACTCACCTGCCATCCTCCGATCAACCCCCACCCTTGCCGTGTGTTCACCATCCCCCCTGACCTTCCCCTTCATAATACTTCAAATAGCCCTTGCTTTCCCCTCTGTCCCTCCTCAGTTCACCCACCAGTCTTACTGTATCCGACTACATTCTATCTCTGTCCCGCCCACTCCCCTGACATCAGTCTGAAGAAGGGTCTCGTCCCAAAACGTCACCCATTCCTTCTCTACAGAGATGCTGTATGTCCCGCTGAGTTGCTCCAGCATTTTGTGTCTCCAGGTTTGTCGGTTAATTGGCTTCGGTAAAATTGTAAATTGTTGTTAGTGCTAAGTGCAGGGATCCGGTAACCGGTCAGCACAGACTCGGTGGGATGAAGAGTTTGTTTCCGTGCTGTAAATCTAAACTAAGCTAAGATGGTGCATCAGGTTTGGTGTGGACGTTGGGCCAAAAGGCCTGTTTTTGTGCTGTATAATAATAATAATGCATTACATTTATATAGCGCTTTTCTAACACTCAAAGACGCTTTACAGGGTTTACTAAAACATAAAAGAAAATAAATAGATAAATGAGTAAACGAAGAGAAAAGGAAAAAGAAGGTGAGGTAACGGTCAGTGATTGAAGGCAGTGCTGAACAGGTGAGACTTCAGTGATGTTTTGAATGTGGTGAGTGAGGAGGAGTCTCTGACGGTTTGGGGTAGTGAGTTCCAGAGTGTGGGAGCAGCGATGGAGAAAGCCCTGTCCCCCCAGGATCTGAGTTTGGTCCGGATGGGGGGGGACAGGAGGTTGGCAGCAGCAGAGCGGAGGGTACGGGTGGGAGTGTGTCTGTGGAGGAGGTCAGTCAGGTAGGATGGGGCCAGGTTATGGATGGCTTTGTATGTCATGAGGAGGATTTTGTACTGGATTCTCTGGGGGATGGGGAGCCAATGGAGCTTGTAAAGGACGGGGGTGATATGGTCACGGATCGGGGAGTGGGTGAGTAGATGGGCAGCGGAGTTCTGGATGTATTGGAGTTTATTGATGATTTTTGAGGGTGAACCATAGAGGAGGCTGTTACAGTAGTCCAGACGGGAGGTGATGAAGGCGTGGATGAGGGTTTCAGCAGCTGTGGAGGAGAGGGATGGACGGAGACGGGCGATGTTTTTGAGGTGGAAGAAGGCTGTCTTGGTGATGTGTTTGATGTGTTTGTCGAAGGAGAGGGTTTGATCAAGGATGATTCCAAGATTCCGGATGTGAGGGGAGGTGGATACTGGGAAACCATCAATATTGAGGGATGAAGTTTTGGGTGGATTTGGTGAGGGTTTTTGGGCCAATGATGATGATTTCAGATTTGTTGCAATTGAGTTTGAGAAAATTGAATTGAAGCCAAGATTTTATTTCAGTGATGCAGTTTGTCAGGGTCGAGTGCGTAGCGGTAGAGATAGACTTGGTGGAGATGAGGAGCTGGATATCATCGGCGAAGCAGTGGAACTTGAGACCAGTGCCTCAGTGACTTTGCATATGATAAATAGGTTTTGACTCCAGGAGATGCAGCTGTCTATGGTTTCTGTGTCCTACGGTGACGTGTGGTCGGGGTGGCTGTGTACTTACCATATGATACTGATTGTACAACTTCTGAATCAGTATGGTGAGGGGCGATTCAAGGAAGATAAGGAGGGTGAGCTTCCAGGAGAGGGTGAACATAAAGAAAATGATTCCCAGCGTGTTCACCAGACTGCGCAGCAAGATGTTGACATTGGCTGCCACGGAGCGGCTCATGAGTGCGGTGTCCGTGGAGAGGCGGCTGGTGATGTCCCCTGCAGACACAACACACTGCTGATAACCAGGACCGTCGTGTGCTAGCAGTCCACACTGTGTTCACCACCTACAACGCATGATAGCTCACAGCAGTGTACCACAAAATCAATTCCAGTGCGGCATTTGAAGCAAATTGATACATCATGAAACAGGCTCTTCAGCTCATCGAGTCCATGCTGACCATTGATCAACATTCACATTAGTTCTATGTTATCCCACTTTCTCATCCACTCCCTGCAAACCAGAGAGCCAATTAACCTACAAACCCGCACGTCTTTCGGATCCGGAAGGAAACCAGAGAACGGGCAAACTCCACACAGACAGCGCCCGAGGGCAGGTCTCTGGCGCTGTGAGGCAGCAGGTGTTACTACTAAGTCACTGTGCCACGCAGTGTTGCTAATGTTAAGGAGTCTGCGTACGAATGTTGTATAGACCGGCCCACACGGATGCTTGGACCAACTTAGATTGTTTTTTTCAGCGTGTCGGAAACTGAGGGGAGACACGGTGGCGCAGCGGGTAGTGTTGCTGCCTTACCACACTTGCAGCACCAGAGACCAGGGTTCCTCCTGACTCCGGGTGTTGTCTGTTCAGAATACGGAATCTGGTCGCTGTGTCCAATCCCCTAATTATCTTATATGTTTCAATAAGATCCCCCCTCATCCTTCTAAATTCCAGTGTATACAAGCCTAATTGCTCCAGCCTTTCAACATACGACAGTCCCGCCATTCCGTTGATTGAAGAGGCTTTTAGATCGGCACGTGGATACCCAGGGAATGGGGATCCAGGGGGAGATAGCCAACTGGATAAAGAGGGGACTCGACCTGAAATGTCACCTATCCATTATCTCCAGAGATGCTGCTTGACCCGCTGAGCACTTTGTCTATATATGACTGGATAAAGAATTGGCTTCATGGAAGGAAACAGAGGGTGATGGTGGAAGGTTGCTTTAGGGATTGAAGCCCAGTGGCCAGTCGTGTGGCTCATTGATCCTTTACTGCTGGTGGTTTATATCAACAAATTTGATGAGAGCGTACAAGCATTATACCAGCCAGGCAGCACATCTGGGAACACCTGCAACCCTCGAACTAAAGGGTCAGGGAAGAGTTTGTCCCAGGGAGCAGTCAGATCAGGGAGTGGTTTAAACAGTAACTAAGGCATCAAGGGCAGGCTAAGGGGGGGGAGGAGGCGTTGAGCGTGATCACCATTGTAATATTGGCGCCTGCTTATTACAGGCAGACTTTGGAAGGTGACTGTGACACAGTCATACTCAACTGCTTCAGTGCGTGTGGATGCTGATATGAATAAGGGTCCCAACCAGAAATGTCACCCATCCTTTCTCTCCAGTAATGCTGCCTGACCCGCCGAGTTACTCCAGCACTTTGTGTCCATCTTCGGTCCAAAGGTCTATGTTAATTTCCCTGGCTGATCCAAGGTGAGTGTGCCAAAAGCCTCTGAGAGTCATCGAGTCATAGAATGATACAGCATGGAACAAGGCCCTTCAGTCAACATGTCCCAGCTACACTAGTCCCACCTGCCTGCATTTGGTCCATATCCCTCCAAACATGTCCTATCCATGTACCTGTCTAACTGTTTCTTAAACGTTGCAATAGTCGCAGCCTCAACTACCTCCTCTGGCAGCTCGTTCCATAAACCCACCACCCTTTGTGCAAAAAAGTTACACCTCAGATTTCAATTAAATCATTTCCACCTCACCTTAAACCTTTGTCCTTTGGACCTTGATTCCCCTACTCTGGGCAAGAGACTGTGCATCTACCCAATCTATACCTCTCATGATTTTGTACACCTCTATAAGATCACCCCTCATCCTCCTGCACTCCAAGGAATAAACTCCCAGCCTACTCAACCTCTCCCTATAGCTCAGGCCGTCGAGACCCTCCATTCTACAACACTCCCCAGAGTCCTCCAATTCATTGTGTAGGTCCCACCCATGTTAGACTTTCCAAAATGAAGCATCTCACATTTCTCTGTATTAAATTCCATCAACTATTCCTCCACCCACCTGGCCAATCAATCCAGATCTTGCTGCAATTTTTCACAACCATCTTCATAATCACTTTTTAAAAATCATCTGCAAACTTGCTAATCTTGCCATGTTACGTTCTCATCCAAATCATTGATATAGATGACTAACAGTAATGGGCCCAGCACCGAACCCTGAGACACACCACTAGTCACAGATCTCCAGTTGACATCCGGAGGCTGCAACGGATCGTTCGCACAGCTGAGAAGGTTGTTGGCTGCAACCTTCCCCCCATTGACGAACTGTACACTACAAGGGCCAGGAAGCGAGCGGGCAAGATCATCTCTGACCCCTCTCACCCTGGCCACAAACTCTTCGAAGCACTTCCCTCTGGAAGGCGACTCCGGACTGTCAAAGCAGCCACAGCCAGATATAAAAACAGCTTTTTTTCCCACGAGTGATAGTTCTGCTCAATAACCAAAGTCTGTAGTCACTTTTTTGCTCTGGTTTATTTTCACCCACATGTTTAGACCGTAATGTTGTATCCTTATTGTTTTGATGTGGTTATGCTTTATTCTTAATTGTTAACTGTATGTTTGTGTTGTCATTTGTGAGCGGAGCACCAAGGCACATTCCTTGTATATGCATACTTGGCCAATAAACTTATTCATTCATTCAGTCCGAGGAGCAACCTTCCACCATCACCCTCTGCTTCCTTCCATGAAGCCAATTTTCTATCCATTCAGCTATCTTTCCTTGGTTGCCCTGTGATCTAACCTGTCAGAGCAGCCCACCATGTGGAATCTTGTTGAATGCTTTGCTGAAGTCCATATATACATCTACAACTCAGCCCTTATCAACCTTTTTGGTCACATCTTCAAAAAACGTAATCAGATTTGTGAGACATGACCTCCTACATGCAAAACCATGCTGACTATCCCTAATCAGCCCTTGTCCATCTAAATGCATATATATCCTATCCGTCAGAATACTCTCCAGTAACTTTCCAACTACAGATGTTAAGCTCATCACCCTATCTACTTGCAACACCAATTTTGGGGACTATGTATTTGCAGTTCGACATCCCTCTGCTCTACACATCCCTCAAGGCCCTACCATTGACTGCAAAGGTCCTGCCCTGGTTGACTTCCCAAACTGCAAAACCTTACACTTATCTCCACTAGCCATTCCGCAGCCCATTTGACCAGCTGATCAAGATCCCACTCTGAATTTTGAGAGAAGGAGGCCTTAAGGGGCGTGGCTGTGTTCTGCAGCTGCGGCTCACCGGCAGTCTCTCCGTTTTTTTTTTGTGTTTTTTAGTCAATGTTGATGTTAAATGTACGTTTTGTTTTATTTTTAATTCTGTGTATGTAGGGGGGTGGTGGGGGGGTTGGGGGAAACCTTTTTTTAAATCTCCTCCTCAATGGAGATGCGACCTTTACCGTGTCGTATCTCCGTTCGCGCAACGGCCTAACACCGTGGAGTCGGCGGCCTCCAGCTGGGATCGACCTCGAAGACTCTGGTCGCAGGGCCTGGACTTACCATCTCGGAGGCTTCGGCCGTGGGCCCTGCAGACCGCAACATCGGGAGCTCGCAGGTCCCTGGCTGGCGACCGGCTTTTGGGAGCTCCAGCCGTAGCAGCTTCGACCGCCCCGAAGCACGAGGCACGATCGACCCGCCCGCAGGCCCTTCATCGCCCTGCGTGGCTCGGCCGCAGCACTTTACATCGCCCGGTGGGGGCTCAGGACTCTCATCGCCCTGCGTGGCTCGGCCGCGGCATTTTCCATCGCCCGGTGGGGGCTCAGGACTTTCATCGGCCTGCTCGGCTCGGCCCTGGGACTTTCCATTGCCCGGTGGGGGCTTCAAGGGGTTGGGAGCCTCGATCGCCTCGTGGCGCCACGGGAGAAGAACGAGGAGGAGATAAGACTTTGCCTTCCATCACAGTGAGGGTATGCCTAGAGCAATCACTGTGATGGCTGTTTTGTGTAAAAAATTGTATCTGTGTGTCTTGTGTTCTTTAATGTCTACTGCCGGACCCTGACGTGAGAGGACGCTGGCGTTGAGTATTCGCCGCTTTTCCGTCAGGATAGTTTGTCTGTTTGTTTCTATGTTAATTGTATTTGTAAAGCGCTTTGTGCATGTGTTAAGGCGCTATATAAAATAAATATATTATTATTATTATTATTATTAATAAAATCTCATAAGTTCATGGAACAGAATTAGACCATTCGGCCTATCAAGTCTGCTCTGCCATTCAATCATGACTGATCTATCTTTCCCTCTCAACCCCATTCTCCTGCCTTCTCCCCATAACAACCGACACCTGTACTAATGAACCGATCAATCTCCACCTTAAAAATATCTTTGGCCTCCACAGTTGTCTGTGGCAATGAATTCCACAGATTCGCCACCCTTTGACTGAAGAAATCCCTTCTCATCTCTTCTAAAGGAATGTCCTTTTATTCTGAGGCTATGGCCTCTGGTCCTAGGCTCTCCCATTAGTGGAAATATCCTCTCCACATTCACTCTATCCAAGCATTTCACTATTCTAGCATTATTCAAGTTTCAGATCTATACAGCAGGCCCTTCAGCCCTTCTTGTCCAGCACCTTGTGTGTATGTACAAGTAATGGCAGCCTCTCATCACCGGGTAGCTGCAGTGACATTGGGCATCATCGCTGTATCCTTACCAGTCTTGGTGGCGTCAAAGAATGCGATCTCCTGCTGCACCAGGGAGGAGAAGAGCTGACTGCGGACACGTCTGTTGAGCCTGGACATGGTGAACATGAAGAGGCCTCCACGCACACCGGCTGCAATGGAGCTGCAACACAGGTCCCACGCTCAGTGTCTGAGTTAGTCTCAGTGTCAGTGTTAGACCCCACGACCTCCTTGCTCTTTATTTTCAAAGATACAGCTCGGAAACATGCCCTGTGGCCCACCGAGTCCATGCCCACCGTCGATCACTCGCTCCCACTAGTTCTATGTTATCCCAGTTTCTCATCCACTCCCCACACACCAACAGCGATTAAGAGAGGCCAATTAACCTACAAACCTGAAGATAGACAAAAAAACTGCAGTAACTCAGCGAGTCAGACTGCATCTCCGGACAGAAGCAATCGGAGATGTTTTGGGTTGAGACCCTTCTTCCCAAAGGTCACCTATTTTCTCCAGATATGCTGTCTGACCCGCTGAGTTGCTTCAGCTTATTGTGTATCTTTGTTTTAAGCCAGCATTTGGAGTTCCTTCCTACACCACCTACAAATCCGCATGTCTTTGGGATGTGGGAGGAAACCGGAGCACCCGGAGGAACCCACGCTGTCACTAACTACACAGACCGCACCCGAGGTCAGGATCAAACCCGTTTCTCTGGCGCTGGTTCAGCCACCGACTGGCAGGGCTGATTACTGGAGTCTTGCAGGGGCAACTCACTGAGCTGTTAGGGAGGTGGGGGGAAACCGGAGAAACCGGAGGAAGCCCACACAGTTACAGTGGGTCTGTCTGGACTGTTTCCATCGGTCCTGGCTGGGAATGCTGTGTCGAGCTCTGCTCATTGAGGGTGAATCTGTCCCTTGTCCCGGGACCTCCTTCCCCCGAATAGTTAAAGGCTTGGATCGAGTGGATGTGGAGAGAATGTTTCCATTTGTGGGAGAGTCCAGGACTAGAGGGCACATCCTCAGAATTAAAGGACATTTCTATAGAAAGGAGATGAGGAGGAATTTATTTAGTCAGAGGGTGGTGAATCTGTGGGATTCATTGCCCAAGATGGCTATGGAGGTCAAGTCAATGGATATCCTACGAAGTTTTTAAAGTTTATGAATGTTTATTGGCCAGGTATGTACACAAACAAGGAGTGGTGCCTTGGTACTCCACTCGCAAGTAACAATACGAACATACAGTAAACAATTATAGATAGATTCCTGATTAATGCGGGTGTCAAGGGTTATGGGGAGAAGGCAGGAGAATAGGGTTAGGAGGGAGAGATAGATCAGCCATGACTGAATGGTGAAGTAGATTAGATGGGCTGAATGAACTAATTCTGCTCCTATCACATGACCATATGAACATGACCCTGCCCCCACCACCCGGCCCCACCATCTCCCACACCCCCTCCCACCAACCCCCACCCCACCCCCTCTCACCCCCCTCGTCAGGGGTGTGCAGGTTCGTCAGCTCTGCAATGCTCACCTTCCCATGGATGTGGCACACATGCAGAAGATGGCAAAGAGGAAGATTCGCTGGTCGTACTCGGAGCCCAGCATGTCGATCACCTGTCCCGTGTAATAGGGAACAAACATCCCCCCTGGAATGGAGCAGAGACAACTGATTAAAGCCAGCAGAGGGAGAGGGGAGTGCGGCCGTCCATGGACGACGGGGAAGGGGCAACACACACAGCAAGCACACAAAGAATGGACGATCACGGGGCAAAAAGGAGGGAGAGCACACAGGTATGGAGAAGGACACAGGTATGGAGAAGGACACAGGTATGGA
>NC_135971.1:29052245-29074745 GCF_053455715.1 Rhinoraja longicauda
CCCTGCACCCTCCCCCCTCACTCCCTGACCCCTGCACCCTCCCCCTCACTCCCTGACCCCCTGCACCCTCCCCCTCACTCCCTGACCCCTGCACCCTCCCCCTCACTCCCTGACCCCGGACCCCACTTCACCCTCCCCTCACTCCCAGTCTTCACACCCCTCACTCCCTGACCCCTGCACCCTTCCCCTCACCTCCCTGACCCCCTGCACCCTCCCCCTCACTCTCTGACCCCCTGCACCTTCCCCTCACTCCCTGACCCCCTGCACCCTCCCCCTCACTCCCTGACCATCCTCACCCTCCCCTCACTCCCTGACCCCCTCCATCCCAGTCCCTCCCTCCCCCTCCATCCCAGTCCCTCCCCCTCCATCCCAGTCCCTCCCCCTCCATCCCAGTCCCTCCCCCTCCATCCCAGTCCCTCCCCCTCCATTCCAGTCCCTCCCCCTCCACCCCAGTCCCTCCCCCTCCACCCCAGTCCCTCCCCCTCCATCCCAGTCCCTCCCTCCCCTCCACCCCAGTCCCTCCCCCTCCACCCCAGTCCCTCCCCCTCCATCCAGTCCCTCCCCCTCCATCCCAGTCCCTCCACCTCCATCCCAGTCCCTCCCCCTCCATCCCAGTCCTCCCCCTCCATCCAAGTCCTCCCTCACCCTCCACCCCAGTCCCTCCCCCTCCATCCCAGTCCCTCCTCCCCTCCACCCAGTCCCTCCCTCCCCCTCCATCCCAGTCCCCCTCCATCCAGTCCCTCCCCCTCCATCCAGTCCCTCCCTCCCCCTCCACCCCAGTCCCTCCCCCTCCATCCCAGTCCCTCCCTCCCCTCCACCCCAGTCCCTCCCTCCCCTCCCCCTCCACCCCAGTCCCTCCCCTCCATCCCAGTCCCTCCCCCTCCATCCCAGTCCCTCCCCCTCCACCCCAGTCGCCTCCCCTCCATCCCAGTCCCTCCCCCTCCATCCCAGTCCCTCCCCCTCCACCCAGTCCCTCCCCTCCATCCCAGTCCCTCCCCTCCATCCCAGTCCCTCCTTCCCCCTCCATCCCAGTCCCTCCCTCCCCCTCCATCCCAGTCCTCCCCTCCACCGTTCCTCTCCTCATCCAGTCCCTCCCTCCCCTCCACCCCAGTCCCTCCCCCTCCATCCCAGTCCCTCCCCTCCATCCAGTCCCTCCCCCTCCATCCAGTCCCTCCCTCCCCTCCATCCCAGTCCCTCCCCCTCCATCCCAGTCCCTCCCCCCTCCACCCCAGTCCCTCCCCCCTCCATCCCAGTCCCTCCCTCCCCCTCCATCCCAGTCCCTCCCCCTCCATCCCAGTCCCTCCCCCTCCATCCCAGTCCCTCCCTCCCCCTCCATCCCAGTCCCTCCCCCTCCATCCCCAGTCCCTCCCTCCCCCTCCATCCCAGTCCCTCCCTCCCCCTCCATCCCAGTCCCACCCCCTCCACCCCAGTCCCTCCCCCTCCATCCCAGTCCCTCCCTCCCCCTCCATCCCAGTCCCTCCCCCTCCATCCCAGTCCCTCCCCCTCCATCCCAGTCCCTCCCCCTCCACCCCAGTCCCTCCCCCTCCATCCCAGTCCCTCCCCCTCCATCACAGTCCCTCCCCCTCCATCCAGTCCCTCCCCCTCCACCCCAGTCCCTCCCCCTCCATCCCAGTCCCTCCCCCTCCACCCCAGTCCCTCCCCCTCCATCCCAGTCCCTCCCTCCCCCTCCACCCCAGTCCCTCCCCCTCCACCCCAGTCCCCTCCCCCTCCATCCCAGTCCCTCCCACCCCCTCCACCCCAGTCCCTCCCTCCCCCTCCATCCCAGTCCCTCCCTCCCCCTCCATCCCAGTCCCTCCCCCTCCATCCCAGTCCCTCCCCCTCCATCGCAGTCCCTCCACCCCAGTCCTCCCCCTCCATCCCAGTCCCTCCCCCTCCATCCCAGTCCCTCCCCCTCCACCCCAGTCCCTCCCCCTCCATCCCAGTCCCTTCCCTTCCATCCCAGTCCCTCCCCCTCCACCCCAGTCCCTCCCCCTCCATCCCAGTCCCTCCCCCTCCATCCCAGTCCTCCCCCTCCACCCCAGTCCCTCCCCCTCCATCACAGTCCCTCCCCCTCCATCCCAGTCCCTCCCCCTCCCCCCCCATCCCTCCCCCTCCACCCCAGTCCCTCCCCCTCCATCCCAGTCCCTCCCCTCCATCCCAGTCCCTCCCCCTCCACCCCAGTCCCTCCCCCTCCATCCCAGTCCCTCCCCCTCCATCCCAGTCCCTCCCTCCCCCTCCACCCAGTCCCTCCACCCCAGTCCCTCCCCCTCCATCCCAGTCCCTCCCCCTCCATCCCCCAGTCCCTCCCCCTCCACCCCAGTCCCTCCCCCCCATCCCAGTCCTTCCCCTCCATCCCAGTCCTCCCCCCTCCATCCCAGTCCCCTGCCCCTCCATCCCAGTCCCGCCCCTCCATCCAGTCCCCTCCCTCCCCCTCCACCCCAGTCCCTCCCCCTCCATCCAGTCCCTCCCCTCCATCCCAGTCCTCCCCCTCCCCCCCAGTCCCCTCCCCCCTCCATCCCAGTCCCTCCCCCTCCATCCAGTCCCTCCCCCTCCATCCCCAGTCCCTCCCCCTCCATCCCAGTCCCTCCCCCCTCCATCCCAGTCCCTCCCCCTCCCATCCCAGCCCTCCCCTCCATCCCAGTCCCTCCCCCTCCATCCCAGTCCCCACCCTCCCCCTCCATCCCAGTCACCTCCCTCCCCCTCCATCCCTACCCCCCCCCCCTCCATCCCAGTCCCTCCCCTCCATCCCAGTCCCTCCCCCTCCATCCCAGTCCCTCCCCCTCCATCCCTACCCCCCCCACCCTCCATCCCAGTCCCTCCCCCCTCCATCCCTACCCCCCCCCCCCCTCCATCCCAGTCCCTCCCCCTCCATCCCCTACCCCCCCCCCCCTGTCACTCACCGATCACCGCCAGTGCGAGGAAGGTGAAGGCGCCGGCGAGCGGCAGCAGGTCGGGCCGGGACAGGGAGACCAGACGGCGGGTGATGGAGGGCTGCGGGGAGGCCGGGCCCGGGGCCTGTTGTTGTGGGCCCGAGCCCGGGGCCTGTTGTTGTGGGCCCGAGCCCGGGGCCTGTTGTTGTGGCCCGGGCCCGGGGCCTGTTGTTGTGGGCCCGAGCCCGGGGCCTGTTGTTGTGGGGGGCCCGGGCCCGGGGCCTGTTGTTGTGGGCCCGAGCCCGGGGCCTGTTGTTGTGGGCCCGGGCCCGGGGCCTGTTGTTGTGGGCCCGAGCCCGGGGCCTGTTGTTGTGGGCCCGGGCCCGGGGCCGGGGCCTGTTGTGAGGCCGGGGAGTCGGGTGATGTCGCGGCCCGGGGCAGCCGCTCCAGGACGGTGGACGCCAGGGCCGATGCTGCGTGTGCGAGCAGGAGGAGCTGCCAGGAGAGGCCGAGGCTGAGGCCGGGACTAGGCCCGGGCCCGGTGCTGAGGCCGGGGCGCAGGGCCGTGTAGAGCGGCGGCAGCAGGCAGGAGCAGACCGTGTAACGGAGTAGCTGGGCCCGGCCCCGGGACAGCGCCAGGGCGGTGAGTAACAGGGCGGACAGGGAGAGGGAGAGGGAGAGGCCGGCCGGGGCCCACGGCCAGGGGGGCAACAACGGTAACAGCACAGGGCCCAGGACCAGGTGGGCGGCGGCGGGGACCAGGGCCACCGGCACGGGAACGGCACCGGCACCGGCACCGGGGACGGTCCACCCGCGGCCATGGCGGCAGCGACTGTGGAGCCCTCACTCCCTGTCACACAGACAGGCACAGGCACAGGCACAGGCAGGGCTTTCACTTTCGGTGCCGCCGCGGCTGGAGCCACAGCCCCGACCCCCCCCCCCCACACACACCCCCCCCCCACACACACCCCCCCCCCCACACACCCCCCCCCCCACACACCCCCCCCCCCCCACACACCCACCCCCCCCCCACACCCACCCCCCCCCCACACACACCCCCCCCCCCCACACCCCCCCCCCCCCCACACACCCACCCCCCCCACACACCCACCCCCCCCCACACACCCCCCCCCCCCCCACACACACCCCCCCCCCCCCACACACCCCCCCCCCCCCCCACACACACCACCCCCCCCCCCCACACACACACCCCCCCCCCACACACCCACCCCCCCCACCACCCACCCCCCCCCCCCACACA
The DNA here is from genome assembly GCF_053455715.1 of Rhinoraja longicauda. NCBI lineage: Eukaryota > Metazoa > Chordata > Chondrichthyes > Rajiformes > Arhynchobatidae > Rhinoraja > Rhinoraja longicauda. The sequence goes on from NC_135971.1 coordinate 29,056,377, forward strand.
CCCCCCCCCCCCCCACACACCCACCCCCCCCCACACACCCCCCCCCCACACACCCCCCCCCCCCCCCACACACCCCCCCCCCCCCACACACCCACCCCCCCCCACACACCCACCCCCCCCCCCCACACACACCCCCCCCCCCACACCCCCCCCCCACACACCCACCCCCCCCACACCCCACCCCCCCCCCCCCCACACCCACCCCCCCCCCCACACACCCCCCCCCACACACCCACCCCCCCCCCACACACCACCCCCACACACACACCCCCCCCACACACCCACCCCCCCCCACACACCCACCCCCCACACACACAGCCCCCCCCACACACCCCCCCCCCCCCCACACACCCACCCCCCCCCCACACACCCACCACCCCCCCCCACACACACCCCCCCCCCACACACCCCCCCCCACACACCCACCCCCCCCCACACACCCACCCCCCACACACACCCACCCCCCCCCCCCCCACACACACCCCCCCACACACACCCCCCCCCCCCCCACACACCCCCCCCCACACACACCCACCCCCCCCCACACACACAGCCCCCCCCACACACACACCCCCCCCCACACACACAGCCCCCCCCCACACACCCCCCCCCACACACCACCCCCCCCCACACACCCACCCCCCACACACACCCACCCCCCCCCCCCACACCCACACCCCCCCCCACACACACCCCCCCCCCCCACACACCCCCCCCCACACACACCACCCCCCCCCACACACACAGCCCCCCCCACACACACACCCCCCCCCCACACACACAGCCCCCCCCCACACACCCCCCCCCCCCACACACCCCCCCCCCCACACACCCACCCCCCCACACACACCCACCCCCCCACACACCCACACCCCCTCCCCCACACACCCCCCCCCCCCACACCACCCACCCCCCCCCCACACCCACCCCCCACACACACCCACCCCCCCACACACCCACACCCCCCCCCCCCACACACACCCCCCCCCACACACACCCCCCCCCACACACACCCACCCCCCCCCACACACCCACCCCCCCCCACACACACCCCCCCCACACACCCCCCCCCCCACACACACACCACCCCCCCCACACACACAGCCCCCCCCACACACACACCCCCCCCCACACACACAGCCCCCCCCCCCCACACCCACACCCCCCCCCCACACACACAGCCCCCCCCCACACACACACACACCCCCCCACACACACATCCCCCACACACACAACCCCCCCCCACACACACACAGCCCCCCCCACACACACAGCCCCCCCACACACACAGCCCCCCCCACACACACACGCCCCCCCCCACACACACAGCCCCGACCCCCCTCCCCCACACACGGCCCCCCCCACACACACAGCCCCGACCCCCCCCCCCCCACACACGGCCCCCCCCCCCCACACACGGCCCCCCCCCACACACACACTCCCCCCCACACACACCCCCCCCACACACACAGCCCCCCCCACACACGGCCCCCCCCACACACGGCCCCCCCCACACACGGCCCCCCCCCCCACACAGCCCCCCCCCCCCACACACACCCCCCCCCCACACACACCCCCCCACACACACACACAGCCCCCCCCCCCACACACGGCCCCCCCCACACACGGCCCCCCCCCCCACACCGGCCCCCCCCCACACATGGCCCCACCCCCCCCACACACACACAGCCCCCCCCCACACACACACAGCCCCCCCCCACACACGGCCCCACCCCCACACACACACACGGCCTCCCCCCACACACACACACGCCCCCACCCCCACACACACACACGCCCCCACCCCCACACCACACACACGGTCCCCCCCACACACACACACGCACCCACACACACACACGGCCCCACCCCCCCACACACACACACGGCCCCCCCCCCACACACACGGCCCCCCCCCACACACACACACGGCCCCCCCCCACACCACACACACACACGCCCCCCCCACTCACACACACACACACACGGCCCCCCCCCCACACACACACATGCCCCCACCCCCCCACACACACACACGGCCCCCCCCACACACACACACACACACGGCCCCCCACACACACACACACACGGCCCCCCCACACACACACACACACGGCCCCCCCCCCCACACACACACACACGGCCCCCCTCCCACACACACACACACGGCCCCCCCCACACACACACACACGGCCCCCCCCCACACACACACACACCCCCACACACACACGGCCCCCCCCCCCCACACACACACACACGGCCCCCCCCCCCCACACACACACATGGCCCCCACACACACACGGCCCCCCCCCCCCACACACACACACACGGCCCCCCCCACCCCCACACGCACACACGCCCCCCCCACACACACACACAGCCCCCCCACACACACACACGGCCCCCCCCCACACACACACACAGCCCCCCCCACACACACACACACGGCCCCCCCCCCCCCCCACACACACACGGCCTCCCCCACACACACGGCCCCCCCCCCACACACACCGGCCCCCCCCCACACACACACGGCCTCCCCCCCCTCCACACACGGCCCCACCCTCCTCACACGCCCCCCACACACACACATACCCCCCCCCACACACACACACGCCCCCACACACACGCCCCCCCCACACACACACCACACGGCCCCCCCCCACACACACGGCCCCACTCACACACGGCCCCCCCCCCCCCCCCCCCCAGTGTAAGTGAGCCTCAGGTGTTGCATACAATCCCCATCCAGCTCTTTTCCCCCATTTAACTCAAAGAGCCTTCCCCTCCTCACCTCGATTGCCCTTCCTCGCTGATTCCCTTACTGTCCCCGGCCTTTCCTGACTTCCAATGCCCGGGGACCCCTGATTGTAGGTGTTTTACCACTTTTTCCCTCTGCCCCTCCCTACTGGAAATGACCGGTGCAGCGGTCGAGTTGTCTTATAGCGCCAGAGGCCCGGGTTCAATCCTGACCATGGAACTGTCTGTGCGGAGTTTGTACGTTCTCGCCATGACCTGCATGGGTTGTCTCCAAGATCTTCGGTTCCCTCCCATAATCCAAAGACATACAGGTTTGCAGGTTAATTGGCTTGGTATCAATTTAAATTGTCCCCAGTGTTGGTAGGGGAGCGTTAAAGTGCGGGGTTTGCTGGTTAGCATGGCTTCGGTGGGCCGAAGGGCCTGTTACCCACTGAATCTCTAAATTAAATTAAACTAAACAAGCACCTGGCAGCTTGTCATGTGTTACTGGGCAGATTGTAGCTGCACAGGTTCCCTTGCTTGGCTCAGCCCACACAACTGCTTCTGCTGCACCCTCACTGCCTAGAGATAGATGGCAGCTGATGACTGAGTCACATTGATAGCTTGCAGTGCTGGAGGTAGAGAGGGGTATTAAAGATAGACACAAAAAGCTGGAGTAACTCAGTGGGTCAGACAGCATCTCTGGAGACATTTCAGGTCCAGACCCTTCTTCAGACTTGAGAGGCAAGGGTTTTATTTAAAGATAGGTGCAAACACTACTAAGAATGAGCGTATTGAAGAGTTTGTGCACAGTTGTTTCCTATGTATTTTTAAATTCTGAATAAAGTGTACTTTTGGAATAAACCTTTCTGCTTGTTCCGTCAGTAATGTGCAGACATTTTGTGCATTTCATGGACAAGGGAAAGGCAGCTTTGGCCTAATTAAATATGACGGTTAAAGCAGGAAATGAGAATGATCGCAGATAAATCAAGTTCGAGTTTGACAGCACAGTTACGGGCCCTTCATTCCAACCCGTCTGCCAAACACAGCCCCTTCCTCAGCACGGGCCCTTCAGCCAAACCCGTCCGTGCCAACCACAGCCCCTTCCTCAGACAGTCTTGTTTGCAGTCTTTGACTGATATATAACTCTAAACCCACCCTAACCCGAAACCAGTCTAAATACTTTTCATATTCCGCTTGTGCAGCTTACAACCCAGCGGTATGAATATTGACTTCTCTAACTTCATAACCCTTGCTTTCCCTCTCCATCCCTCCACCATCCCAGTTTTCCGACCAGTCTGACTGTCCTGATTAAATTTTATCTTTATAAGAAAATAACTGCAGATGCTGGTACAAATCGAAGGTATTTATTCACAAAATGCTGGAGTAACTCAGCAGGTCAGGCAGCACCTCAGGAGAGAAGGAATGGGTGACGTTTCGGGTCGAGACCCTTCTTCAGACTGATCTCAGGGGGGCGGGACAAAGGAAGGATATCGGTGGAGACAGGAAGATAGAGGGAGATCTGGGAAGGAGGAGGGGAAGAGAGGGACAGAGGAACTATCTAAAGTTGGAGAAGTCGATGTTCATACCACTGGGCTGCAAACTGCCCAGGCGGAATATGAGATGCTGTTCCTCCAATTTCCGGTGGGCCTCACTATGGCACTGGAGGAGGCCCATGACAGAAAGGTCAGACTGGGAATGGGAGGGGGAGTTGAAGTGCTCGGCCACCGGGAGATCAGTTTGGCCAACGCGGGCCGAGCGCAGGTGTTGAGTGAAGCGATCGCCGAGCCTGCACTTGGTTTCGCCGATGTAAATAAGTTGACATCTAGAGCAGCGGGATGCAATAGGTGAGGTTGGAGGAGGTGCAGGTGAACCTTTGTCTCACCTGGAAAGACTGTTTGGGTCCTTGGATGGAGTTGAGGGGGGAGGTAAAGGGGCAGGTGTTGCATCTCGTGCGGTTGCAAGGGAAAGTGCCCGGGGATGGGGTGGTTTGGGTAGGAAGGGACGAGTGGACCAGGGAGTCACGGAGGGAACGGTCTCTGCGGAACGCAGAGAGGGGAGGGGATGGGAAGATATGGCCAGTGGTGGCGTCCACCAATAAAATACATTTTATCTTTATGTGCCTCGTTATGTGCTTCCCTGAGCTAACAATGATCTGTTCCACATTCCTTGTGCCTTGTCCCCTTTGATATCTCGTTTTCACACCTTTCCCTTCCAGTCTCTGTGTCTCCCTCTCCCCTGGCTCTGTCTGAAGAAGGATCTCAAACCAAAATGTCAACCATTCCTTCTATCCAGAGATGCTGCCGATCCCGCTGAGTTACTCCAACATTTTGTGTCTATCTTTGGTGTAAAACAGCATCCACAGTTCCTTCCTAAAAAGCTTTTAAACTTTTAAAAGTTTAAAACTACGTTTGTCTTTTTACACTCTCAATTTTACATTTTATATGTTTATATAAATCTGTGCTTTGTATGCTATTAACAGCCTATGTATTTACTGTTTTAAATGTATTTTTGTTTCGACATGTGTTTGTTTTTGTGGAAAGCATTTAATTGCATGAAAAGTGCTATATAAATAAAGTTATTATTATTGAACATTGTAATTGTAGCTAGTCACACTCCTCCTCTTGCAGCTGCATCTCCAGCTTGCCCCACCCTTTCCCCATACCTCCAAGGGGGTTTCCAGCCTGCCTTCTGCCTTGGAAAGCCCCTGCAACACAACCTGACTCTAACTCCCAATCAGGCAACAGAGTGCAAGTGAAAGTTAAGTGGGTGTGATCACGTGATTTCCAGGCAGTGTGAGTCAACAGACGGGAAAATTCCTGAAACAGAAACATTGAAAAATAGGTGCAGCAGGAGGCCATTGGGCCCTTTCACCCAGCACCGCAATTCAATATGATCATGGCTGATCATCTAAAATCAGTACCCCATATCCCTTGATTCCTTTAGCCCTAAGAACTAAATCGAGCTCTTTAGAAAACATCCAGTGAATTGGCCTCCACTGCCTTCAGTGGCAGGAAATTCCACAGATTCACAACTCGCTGGGTGAAGACGTTTATTCTACCTCTTATTCTTAAACTGTGACCCCTGGTTCTGGACTTCGCCAACATTGGGAACATTTTTCCTGCATCTAGCCTGTGCAATCCTTTAAGAATTTTAAATGTTTCTATAAGATCCCCTCTCATCCTTCTAAATTCTAGTGAATACAAGCCCAGTCGACCCATTCTCAATAGTCAATAGTCAATAGTCGTTTATTTGTTACATACACATAAATGTGTAGTAAAATGAAACATTACCCGCAGTTGAACAATAAGACCAATAAGATTAATCAATAAAAATGCAATAACACATACAATCACAACTAACACCAAACAAAAAGAAACATCCATCACAGTGAGTCTCCTCCAGTCCCTTCTCACTGTGATGGAAGGCCACAATATCTTTTTCTCTTCCCTGCCGTCTTGTCCCGCGGTCAGGCTGTTGGAGTTGCCACGTCGGGGCGGTCGGGGCTCCCGATATTGTAGCCCCCGCTGGACGGTGAAAGGTCCACGGCCTATTCCAGCCCCCGCTGGGCGGTGAAAGGTCCGTGGCGGGCCGACCCAAGCTCCGCGATTCGGGGCGGGCGAACACGTTGCCTCTGCCGCTGCCGGAGCTCCCGATGTCGGCCCCCATCCAGGGGCCTGCGAGCTTCCGACATCCAGGCGGCCCGCGCCGGAGCCTCCGGAGACGAGTCGCAGCCGCTCCCGCAGCATCCGCAGGCGGCCAGCGCCGCAGGTGGTGAGTCCAGGCCACGGGCTCTACGAACCAGAGCCCCAGGTGGTCCCAGGTGAATGGCCGGTGGTAGGCCGCAGCAGGAACGGAGACACGACACAGAACAAGGTCGCGTCTCCGTTCTGGAGAGAGAATTTTACAGTTCCCGTTCCCTCCCACCCCCCCCCCCCCAAACATAACATACAACACTACTTCATATTAAAACTACAATTCAGACAAAAACAACAAAAAACACAAAAGACAGACGGACTGCAGGCAAGCCGCAGCTGCGACGGCAGCGCTGGCTCCTCCTTTCATCATATGTCAGTCCCGACATCCCGGGATATTTAACCTGGTGAACCTACGCTGCACAACCTCAATAGCAATAATAAATTAGGAGACTAAAATTGGACACAATACTCCAGGTGCACTTGGGCCCTGTACAACTGCAGTAGGACCTCCTAGATCAGCTACAGAAAAGGGTGGAGAAATAGCAGAAGGAGTTTAATCTGAGCAAGTGTAAGGGATTTCACTTCGGGAGGTTTAATGTAAGAGCAAAATATACAGTCAAAGGCAAGACCCTTCATATCATTCTCCAGTCTGAAAAAAGGTCCCAACCAGAAACATTGCTGATCCATAGCTGCTGGCTGACCTGCCGAGTCCCTCCAATAATTTCCTCTCTAAAAACTCTCCCTCCACAAAAATGAAACTCTCCCTCCTCTCTTACTCCCATCTCTATCCCTCCTGTAGCATTTATATTCTGGAACATTATGCTGCCAGTTCTGGCCATCTGTCCTGTGTTTCTGTATTAGCTATTATATCCCAGTCCCATGTCCCTATCCACTTTCATCTGTCAGGTTTCTAGCATTAAAATAAACACAGTTTTGTTGATCTGACCTTCCTCACTCTCTGTCCTGTCTGTACCTTCTGCTGAATGTGCTTATTTTACTCATCCTTCCCATCTGCAACAATACTACCCATCTATCCGACTTTGTTTAGGCAGCATTTGGGGAATTGTGTGCACTTTTGGGTGCCACATTATAGGAAAAAATGGAGGGTTAGGAGAGGGTGCAGAAGAGGTTTCGCAGAATCATCCCTGGTTTAAGGGGTTTAGTTTAGTTTCGAGATACTTTGCGGAAACAGGCACTTCAGCCCACCGAGTCCGCGCCGACCTGTGATCCCTGTGCACTAATACTATCCTATACTTACCTGGGACAATTTATACATACACCAATTAACCTACATACCTGTACATCTTTGGAGTGTGGGAGGAAACCGAAGATCCCAATGAAAACCCACGCGGTCATGGGGAGAACGTCCAAACTCCGTGCAGACAGCACCCGTAGTTGGGATGGAACCCGGGCCTCCGGCGCTGCAAGCGCTGCAAGACAGCATCTCTCTCCAACATGTGCCAGGGACATTTTACAATTAACCAAGAAACCTGTACATGTTTGGAGTGTGGGAGGAAACCGGAGATCCGGGGGAATACCCAAACAGGTCACAGTGAGAACGTGCAAACTCCCTACAGACAGCACCCATAGTCAGGATTGAACCCGGGTCTCTAGCGCTGTAAGGCAGCAACTCTACTGCTACGCCACCGGGTATTGGGTATCAGGAGAGGTTGGACAAACTTAGATTTCTTTCTCTCGAACGCCGGAGGTTGAGAAAAAACCTGATAGTATATAAAATGGAGAGCGGGTAGACAGTCAGAACCTTCATCCCATCGTGAAAATCTCAAAGAACAGGGGGTATAGGTTGTGTGGCAAGTTTTTCTTACAAAGGATGGTGAGTACCTTAAGTGTGCTGTCAGGGGTGGTAGTGGAGGACAGATACGATTGTAGTGTTTAGGAGGCTTTTGGATAAACACGTGGATTTGCAGGCAGATAAGAGTTGGTGTTGGCATCAAGTTCGGCACAGACATTGTGGGCCGAAGGGCCTGTGCCTGTGCTGTATTGTTCTATGTTCTATCTGCCCCATACCCCTGACAGACTAGTCTGCACGCTCCTGAGTAGCTGTAGGGAATCTCCCAGCAAGGATATTGGTCCGTCTCCAGTTCAAGTGCAACCTGTCACTCTTGCACAGGTGACCTCCACCCCAGAAAAGACCCAAACGTTGAAGACACAACTGCAGATGCTGGAGCCTCGAGCAAAAAACAAAATGTTGTAGAAACTCGGCAGGTCAGGCAGCACCTGTGGAGGGAAATGCTTCCTGGCTGCTGATTTCCTTAAATAGTCCAAGAACGTGAATCCCTGCCTCCTGCCCCAACCCCTCAGCCACACATTCATCTGTCTTGGCGTCCTATTCCCACCCTCATGTGGCACTGGGAGTCATGGGAGCTCCTGCTCTTTAACCTTCGGCCTGAATGTGCAGGATCTTTCCCCTTTATCACCGTACATATGTCATTGGTACAAGTGTGTACAGTACAACATCCTTTGGCTCACCCTCCCTCCTGGGAATGTTGTATCCTTTCAAAGACATCCTGGAACCTGGGACACAACACACCATCCCAGAGTTATAAGGTCATAAATGATAGGAGCAGAATTAGGCCATTCGGCCCATCAAATCTATTCTGCCATTTCATCATGGATGAGCTTTCTCTCCCTCCTAACCCCATTCTCCTGCCTTCTCCCCATAACCCCTGACACCCGTACTAATCAAGAATCTATCTCTGTCTTAAAAATAATCTATTGACTTGGTCTCCACAGCCTTCTGTGGCAAAGAATCCCACAGATTCACCACCCTCTGACTAAAGAAATTCCTCCTCATATCCTTCCAAAAGGAAAGTCCTTTAATTTTGAGGCTAGACTCTCCCACTAGTGGAAACATCCTATAGTCGCGATCTTGGTCACAGAACCTCCTGTCTAACCACCGCCTAGCGAATTGTGGACGCAGCCCAGACCATCACACAAACCTCCCTTCTATTAATAATAATAATAATAATGCATTACATTTATATAGCGCTTTTCAAACACTCAAAGGCGCTTTACAGGGATTTCTAGAACATAGAGAATTGAATAAATAGATAAATAAGTAAACGTACAGAAAAAGGAGACAGAAGGTGAGGTGACCTTCAGTGGTTGAAGGCAGTGCTGAACAGGTGAGACTTCAGTGATGTTTTGAATGTGGTGAGTGAGGAGGAGTCTCTGATGGTTTGACCCCATTTAAATCTCACGCTGCCTCAGCAAGGCCAGCAGCATAATTAAGGATGAGTTACACTCTGGCCACTCCCTCTTCTCCCCTCTCCCATCAGGCAAAAGGGATAGAAGTGAAAACGCACACCTCCAGATTCAGGGACTGCTTCCCAGCTGTTATCAGGCGATTGAATCATCCTACCACAAGCAGAGAGCAGAGCTGAACCTCTATCTACCTCATTGGTGACCCTCAGACTATCCTTGATCGGACTTTGCTGTCTTTACCTTGCACTAAACCTTATTCCCTTATCATGTAATCATGTTGATGCTGGTTTACACCAAAGATAGCCACAAAATGCTGGAGTAACTCAGCCCACCTTCTCTCTCGGCTCCCCCTCTGTGATCCCTCCTGCTCTACAACCATGTTTTAACCCAGGCTCGCTACCACAGCCAGCCATGTGTTTCACTGTCCTGATTAATTTTACTGTCTGTATGCCTCATTGTCACTTTCCCCTCAGGAACAATTCTACATTTGCTTCAATATTGTCTGCTTTGATCTGTCGTTTTCAGACCTTACCCTTCCATATCTTTAGCCTCACTCTCCCCAGACTCAGTCTGAAGAAGGGTTTCGACCCAAAGCGCTACCCATTTCTTCTCTCCAGTGATGCTGACTGTCCCACTGAGTTACTCCAGCATTTTGTGTCTATCTATGTTATTAACATTTTCAGTCTCTCTCCCCCCACCCCCCCGTCTCTCTCCCCCCACCCCCCCATCTCTCTCCCCCCAACCCCCGTCTCTCTCCCCCCATCTCTCTCCCACCTCCCCGTCTCTCTCCCCCACCCCCATCTCTCTCCCCCCACCCCGTCTCTCTCCCCCCACCCCCCGTCTCTCTCCCCCCACCCCCCCCGTCTCTCTCCCCCCACACCCCCCGTCTCTCTCCCCCCTGTCTCTCTCCCCCGTCTCTCTCCCCCCACCCCCGTCTCTCTCCCCCCCCGTCTCTTTCCCCCCCGTCTCTCTCCCCCACCCCGTCTCTCTCCCCCACCCCCGTCTCTCTCCCCCACCCCCGTCTCTCTCCCCCTCACCACTGTCTCCCCGGATCCCCTACATCTGGGTCTCTCAGCTTTGTGCCAGGTGCTGTGTGTGGTTAGTGTGGTCACTGCCAGCTCCCCCCACCCAGTGTAAGTGAGCCTCAGGTGTTGCATACAATCCCCATCCAGCTCTCTTCCCCCATTTAAATCCAAGAGCCTTCCCCTCCTCACCCCGATTGCCCTCCCTCGCTGAGTCCCTTACTGTCCCCGGCCTTTCCTGACTTCCAATGCCCGGGGACCCCTGATTTTTCCCTGTGCCCCTCCCTACTGGAAATGACCGGTGCAGCGGTCGAGTTGTCTTACAGCACCAGAGGCCCGGGTTCAATCCTGACCATGGATGCTGTCTGTGCGGAGTTTGTACGTTCTCGCCATGACCTGCATGGGTTGTCCAGAAGATCTTCGGTTCCCTCCCATAATCCAAAGACATACAGGTTTGCAGGTTAATTGGCTTGGTATCAATTTAAATTGTCCCCAGTGTTGGTAGGGGAACGTTAATGTGCGGGGTTTGCTGGTTAGCATGGCTTCGGTGGGCCGAAGGGCCTGTTACACACTGAATCTCTAAATTAAACTAAACTAAACAAGCACCTGGCAGCTTGTCGTGTGTTACTGGGCAGATTGTAGCTGCACAGGTTCCCTTGCTTGGCTCAGCCCACACAACTGCTTCTGCTGCACCCTCACTGCCTAGAGATAGATGGCAGCTGATGACTGAGTCACATTGATAGCTTGCAGTGCTGGAGGTAGAGAGGGGTATTAAAGATAGACACAAAAAGCTGGAGTAACTCAGTGGGTCAGACAGCATCTCTGGAGACATTTCAGGTCCAGACCCTTCTTCAGACTTGAGAGGCAAGGGTTTTATTTAAAGATAGGTGCAAACACTACTAAGAATGAGCGTATTGAAGAGTTGTTTCGTATGTATTTTTTATTCTGAATAAAGTGTACTTTTGGAATAAACCTCTCTGCTTGTTCCGTCAGTAATGTGCAGACATTTTGTGCATTTCATGGACAAGGGAAAGGCAGCAGTGGCCTAATTAAATATGAAGGTTAAAGTAGGAAATGAGAATGATCGCAGATAAATCAAGTTCGAGTTTGACAGCACAGTTACGGGCCCTTCATTCCAACCCGTCTGTGCCAAACACATCCCCTTCCTCAGCACGGGCCCTTCAGCCAAACCCGTCCGTGCCAACCACAGCCCCTTCCTCAGCACGGGCCCTTCAGCCCAACCGGTCCGTGCCAACCACAGCCCATTCCTCAGCACAGGCCCTTCATTCCAACCCGTCTGTGCCAACCACAGCCCATTCCTCAGCACGGGCCCTTCAGTCCAATCCGTCCGTGCCAACCACAGCCCCTTCCACAGCCAGTCTTTTTTGCAGTTTTTGACTGATATATAACTCTAAACCCACCCTAACCCGAAACGAGTCTAAATACTTTTCATATTCCGCTTGTGCAGCTTACAACCCAGCGGTATGAATATTGACTTCTCTAACTTCATAACCCTTGCTTTCCCTCTCCATCCCTCCACCATCCCAGTTTTCCGACCAGTCTGACTGTCCTTCTGATTAAATTTTATCTTTATAAGAAAATAACTGCAGATGCTGGTACAAATCGAAGGTATTTATTCACAAAATGCTGGAGTAACTCAGCAGGTCAGGCTGCATCTCTGGAGAAAAGGAATGGGTGATGTTTCGGGTCGAGACCCTTCTTCAGACTGATGTCAGGGGGGCAGGACAAAGGAAGGATATAGGTGGAGACAGGAAGATAGAGGGAGATCTGGGAAGGAGGAGGGGAAGAGAGGGACAGAGGAACTATCTAAAGTTGGAGAAGTCGATGTTCATACCGCTGGGCTGCAAACTGCCCAGGCGAAATTTGAGGTGCTGTTCCTCCAATTTCCGGTGGGCCTCACTATGGCACTGGAGGAGGCCCATGACAGAAAGGTCAGACTGGGAATGGGAGGGGGAGTTGAAGTGCTCGGCCACCGGGAGATCAGTTTGGCCAACGTGGGCCGAGCGCAGGTGTTGAGTGAAGCGATCGCCGAGCCTGCGCTTGGTTTCGCCGATGTAAATAAGTTGACATCTAGAGCAGCGGATGCAATAGATGAGGTTGAAGGAGGTGCAGGTGAACCTTTGTCTCACCTGGAAAGACTGTTTGGGTCCTTGGATGGAGTTGAGGGGGGAGGTAAAGGGGCAGGTGTTGCATCTCGTGCGGTTGCAGGGGAAAGTGCCCGGGGATGGGGTGGTTTGGGTAGGAAGGGACGAGTGGACCAGGGAGTCACGGAGGGAACGGTCTCTGCGGAACGCAGAGAGGGGAGGGGATGGGAAGATATGGCCAGTGGTGGCGTCCACCAATAAAATACATTTTATCTTTATGTGCCTCGTTATGTGCTTCCCTGAGCTAACAATGATCTGTTCCACATTCCTTGTGCCTTGTCCCCTTTGATATCTCGTTTTCACACCTTTCCCTTCCAGTCTCTGTGTCTCCCTCTCCCCTGGCTCTGTCTGAAGAAGGATCTCAAACCAAAATGTCAACCATTCCTTCTATCCAGAGATGCTGCCGATCCCGCTGAGTTACTCCAACATTTTGTGTCTATCTTTGGTGTAAAACAGCATCCACAGTTCCTTCCTAAAAAGCTTTTAAACTTTTAATTTATTTTACTACGTTTGTCTTTTTACACTCTCAATTTTACATTTTACATTTTATATGTTTATATAAATCTGTGCTTTGTATGCTATTAACAGCCTATGTATTTACTGTTTTAAATGTATTTTTGTTTCGACATGTGTTTGTTTTTGTGGAAAGCACTTAATTGCATGAAAAGTGCTATATAAATAAAGTTATTATAATTGAACATTGTAATTGTAGCTAGTCACACTCCTCCTCTTGCAGCTGCATCTCCAGCTTGCCCCACCCTTTCCCCATACCTCCAAGGGGGTTTCCAGCCTGCCTTCTGCCTTGGAAAGCCCCAGCAACACAACCTGACTCTAACTCCCAATCAGGCAACAGAGTGCAAGTGAAAGTTAAGTGGGTGTGATCACGTGATTTCCAGGCAGTGTAAGTCAACAGACGGGAAAATTCCTGAAACAGAAACATTGAAAAATAGGTGCAGCAGGAGGCCATTGGGCCCTTTCACCCAGCACCGCAATTCAACATGATCATGGCTGATCTTCTAAAATCAGTACCCCATATCCCTTGATTCCTTTAGCCCTAAGAACTAAATCTAGCTCTTTTGAAAACATCCAGTGAATTGGCCTCCACTGCCTTCAGTGGCAGGAAATTCCACAGATTCACAACTCGCTGGGTGAAGACGTTTATTCTACCCCTTATTTTTAAACTGTGACCCCTGGTTCTGGACTTCGCCAACATTGGGAACATTTTTCCTGCATCTAGCCTGTGCAACCCTTTAAGAATTTTAAATGTTTCTATAAGATCCCCTCTCATCCTTCTAAATTCTAGTGAATACAAGCCCAGTCGACCCATTCTTTCATCATATGTCAGTCCCGACATCCCGGGATATTTAACCTGGTGAACCTACGCTGCACAACGTCAATAGCAATAATAAATTAGGAGACTAAAATTGCACACAATACTCCAGGTGCGGTCCCACTTGGGCCCTGTACAACTGCAGTAGGACCTCCTTGCCCCTAAACTCAACCTCTCGCAATGAAGGCCAACTTGCCATTAGCTTTCTTCACTGCCTGCTGTACCTGCATGCTTACTTTCAGTGGCTGATGTACAAGCACACCCAGGCCTCATTGCACATCCCCTTTTCCTAATCTGACACCATTCAGATGTCTGAAGAAAGGTCTCGACAGGAAACGTCACCCACTCGTTCTCTCTGGAGATGCTGCCTGTCCCGCTGATTTACTCCAGCTTTTTGTGTCTATCTTCAGTTTAAACCAGCATCTGCAGTTCCTTCTTACACCATTCAGATAATAATCTGCCTTCCTATTCTTGCCACCAAAGTGGATAACCTCACATTTATGCACATTATACTGCATCTGCCATGCATCAGCCCATTCGCCCAACCTATCTAAGTCACCCTGCAGCCTCATAGCATCCTCCTTGCAGCTCACACTGCCACCCAGCTTTGGGTCATCTGCAAACTTGGAGAAATTACATTTAATCTCGTCTACATCATTAATATATATTGTAAGTAACTGGAGTCCCAGCACCGAGCCTTGCGGCACCCCACTGAGAGATAAACTGAGGGAAAGCAGCTAGTGGGGGCAATGAGGGGAATGGACCAGTTAAGGAGAACGCACACAGCGGAATGTAGATCAGCTACAGAAAAGGGTGGAGAAATAGCAGAAGGAGTTTAATTGAGCAAGTGTAAGGGATTTCACTTCGGGAGGTTTAATGTAAGAGCAAAATAGTCAAAGGTAAGACCCTTCATATCATTCTCCAGTCTGAAAAAAGGTCCCAACCAGAAACATTGCTGATCCATAGCTGCTGGCTGACCTGCCGAGTCCCTCCAATAATTTCCTCTCTAAATACTCTCCCTCCACAAAAATGAAACTCTCCCTCCTCTCTTACTCCCATCTCTATCCCTCCTGTAGCATTTATATTCTGGAACATTATGCTGCCAGTTCTGGCCATCTGTCCTGTGTTTCTGTATTAGCTATAATATCCCAGTCCCATGTCCCTATCCACTTTCATCTATCAGGTTTCTAGCATTAAAATAAACGCAGTTTTGTTGATCTGACCTTCCTCACTCTCTGTCCTGTCTGTACCTTCTGCTGAATGTGCTTATTTTACTCATCCTTCCCATCTGCAACAATACTACTCATCTATCCGACTTTGTTTAGGCAGCATTTGGGGAATTGTGTGCACTTTTGGGTGCCACATTATAGGAAAGAAATGGAGGGTGCAGAAGAGGTTTAGCAGAATCATCCCTGGTTTAAGGGGTTTACTTTAGTTTCGAGATACTTTGCGGAAACAGGCACTTCAGCCCACCGAGTCCGCGCCGACCTGTGATCCCTGTGCACTAATACTGTCCTATACTTACCTGGGACAATTTATACATACACCAATTAACCTACATACCTGTACGTCTTTGGAGTGTGGGAGGAAACCGAAGATCCCAATGAAAACCCACGCGGTCAAGGGGAGAACGTCCAAACTCCGTGCAGACAGCACCCGTAGTTGGGATGGAACCCGGGCCTCCGGCGCTGCAAGCGCTGCAAGACAGCATCTCTCTCCAACATGTGCCAGGGACATTTTACAATTAACCAAGAAACCTGTACATGTTTGGAGTGTGGGAGGAAACCGGAGATCCGGGGGAATACCCAAGCAGGTCACAGTGAGAACGTGCAAACTCCCTACAGACAGCACCCATAGTCAGGATTGAACCCTGGTCTCTAGCGCTGTAAGGCAGCAACTCTACTGCTACGCCACCGGGTATTGGGTATCAGGAGAGGTTGGACAAACTTAGATTTCTTTCTCTCGAACGCCGGAAGTTGAGAAAAAACCTGATAGAGTAAATAAAATGGAGAGCGGGTAGACAGTCAGAACCTTCATCCCATCGTGAAAATCTCAAAGACCAGGGGGCATAGGTTGTGTGGCAAGTTTTTCTTACAAAGGATGGTGAGTACCTTAAGTGTGCTGTCAGGGGTAGTAGTGGAGGACAGATACGATTGTAGTGTTTAAGAGGCTTTTGGATAAACACGTGGATTTGCAGGCAGATAAGAGTTGGTGTTGGCATCAAGTTCGGCACAGACATTGTGGGCCGAAGGGCCTGTGCCTGTGCTGTATTGTTCTATATTCTATCTGCCCCATACTCCTGACAGACTAGTCTGCACGCTCCTGAGTAGCTGTAGGGAATCTCCCAGCAAGGATATTGGACCGTCTCCAGTTCAAGTGCAACCTGTCACTCTTGCACAGGTGACCTCCACCCCAGAAAAGACCCAAACGTTGAAGACACAACTGCAGATGCTGGAGCCTCGAGCAAAAAACAAAATGTTGTAGAAACTCGGCAGGTCAGGCAGCACCTGTGGAGGGAAATGCTTCCTGGCTGCTGATTTCCTTAAATAGTCCAAGAACGTGAATCCCTGCCTCCTGCCCCAACCCCTCAGCCACACATTCATCTGTCTTGGCGTCCTATTCCCACCCTCATGTGGCACTGGGAGTCATGGGAGCTCCTGCTCTTTAACCTTCGGCCTGAATGTGCAGGATCTTTCCCCTTTATCACCGTACATATGTCATTGGTACAAATGTGTACAGTACAACATCCTTTGGCTCACCCTCCCTCCTGGGAATGTTGTATCCTTTCAAAGACATCCTGGAACATGGGACACAACACACCATCCCAGAGTTATAAGGTCATAAATGATAGGAGCAGAATTAGGCCATTCGGCCCATATAACATAACATATAACAACTACAGCATGGAAACAGGCCTGTCCGGCCCTACCAGTCCACGCCGACCATTCTCCCTGACCTAGTCTCATCTACCTGCACTCAGACCATAACCCTCCAATCCCCTCCTATCCATCAAATCTACTCTGCCATTTCATCATGGATGAGCTTTCTCTCCCTCCTAACCCCATTCTCCTGCCTTCTCCCCATAACCCCTGACACCCGTACTAATCAAGAATCTATCTCTGTCTTAAAAATAATCTATTGACTTGGTCTCCACAGCCTTCTGTGGCAAAGAATCCCACAGATTCACCACCCTCTGACTAAAGAAATTCCTCCTCATATCCTTCCAAAAGGAAAGTCCTTTAATTTTGAGGCTAGATTCTCCCACTAGTGGAAACATCCTATAGTCACGATCTTGGCCACAGAACCTCCTGTCTAACCTTCGCCTAGCGAATTGTGGACGCAGCCCAGACCATCACACAAACCTCCCTTCTATTGACCCCATTTAAATCTCACGCTGCCTCAGCAAGGCCAGCAGCATAATTAAGGATGAGTTACACTCTGGCCACTCCCTCTTCTCCCCTCTCCCATCAGGCAAAAGGGATAGAAGTGAAAACGCACACCTCCAGATTCAGGGACTGCTTCCCAGCTGTTATCAGGCGATTGAATCATCCTACCACAAGCAGAGAGCAGAGCTGATCCTCTATCTACCTCATTGGTGACCCTCAGACTATCCTTGATCGGACTTTGCTGTCTTTACCTTGCACTAAACCTTATTCCCTTATCATGTAATCATGTTGATGCTGGTTTACACCAAAGATAGACACAAAATGCTGGAGTAACTCAGCCCACCTTCTCTCTCGGCTCCCCCTCTGTGATCCCTCCTGCTCTACAACCATGTTTTAACCCAGGCTCGCTACCACAGCCAGCCATGTGTTTCACTGTCCTGATTAATTTTACTGTCTGTATGCCTCATTGTCACTTTCCCCTCAGGAACAATTCTACATTTGCTTCAACATTGTCTGCTTTGATCTGTCGTTTTCAGACCATATCTTTAGCCTCACTCTCCCCAGACTCAGTCTGAAGAAGGGTTTCGACCCGAAGCGTTACCCATTCCTTCTCTCCAGTGATGCTGACTGTCCCACTGAGTTACTCCAACATTTTGTGTCTATCTATGTTATTAACATTTTCAGGGATCAATGTGAGTAGCCATTGAGAAGGAAGAGATTCGTTAGAACTCTTCACCATGGACAGATGGATTCTCGTTCGTGATAGTAATTAATGTTCTGTGTTATTGTCTGACCGTTCTTAAT
>NC_135971.1:29079745-29102245 GCF_053455715.1 Rhinoraja longicauda
GCAAGAGAGAGAGAGTGAGGGAGAGAGAGAGAGAGAGGATGGCCCTGTGGCACAGCAGTAGAGTTTATGCCTTACAGTGCTTACATCCTACTACCGGTGCTTTCTGTATGGAGTTTGTAAGTTCTCCCCGTGACCTGTGTGGGTTTCCTCCAGGATCTCTGGTTTCCTCCCACACTCCAAAGATGTAAAGGTTTATAGGTTAATTGGCTTTGGTATAATTGTAATTTGTTCCTAGTGTGTGTAGGATAGTGTTAGTGTGTGGGGATCGCTGGTCAGCACGGACTCGGTGGGCAGAAGGGCCTGGTTCCACGCTGTATCTCTAAACTAAACTAAAAAGGCCAGTGTTGGACACAGAGTGCAGCTGAACTGGTCATTTGACTGGGGCGACCGGTTGTCATAATCTCTGCCGTCTGTGGAATGGGAAGGCAGGTTGAGTGGCAGGGGCACAAGTATAGTGAGTCCAGGTACAATGAAAACCATGCTGGCAGCAACATCACAGGCACAAGGACTCAGAGGACTCAGAGCACACAAATTAAAACTAATTACACGTAAGTCACACGTAAAAAATATTATTGTTTAAATCTGTTCAAAAAACAAGAATTTAGCGTGAAAGTATAATTAAAAAAGAAAAACTAGTTGATGGCAGTGCCTGAGATCACAAGTTCTAGGAGCAGAATGAGACCATTCGGCCCATCAAGTCTACTCTGCCATTCAATCATGGGTGATCTGTTTTTCCCTCGGTACCCCATTCTCCTACCTTCACCTCATAACCCCTAACACCTATATTAATCAAGAATCTGTCAATCTGCCTCTTAAAGATATCCATTGACGGCCCACATAGCCAGCCGTCTGTGGCAATGAATTCCACAGATTCACCAACCTCTGACTAAAGAAATTCCTCCTCATCTCTTTTTCAAAGGTACGTCCTTTTATTCTGAGGCTGTGCCCTCTGCTTTAGAAGAATGAGGGGGGACCTCATTGAAACACACAGAATAGTGAAAGGCTTGGATAGAGTGGATGTGGAAAGGATGGTTCCAATAGTGGGAGAGTCTGGGACTAGAGGTCATAACCTCAGAATTAAAGGACGTTCTTTTAGGAAGGAGATGAGGAGAAATTTCTTTAGTCAGAGGGTGGTGAATCTGTGGAATTCTTTGCCACAGAAGGCTATGGAGGCCAAGTCAGAGGATATTTTTAAGGCAGAGATAGATAGATCCTTGATTAGTACAGGTGTCAAATGTTATGGGGAGAAGGCAGGAGAATGGGGAGAGATAGATCAGCCACGATTGAATGTCAGAGTAGACTTGATGGGCTGAATGGCCTAATTCTACTATCACTTGTAACCTTTTGGTCCTAGTGGAAACAGACTCTGTACATTCACTCTATCCAGGCCTTTCACTATTCAGTAAGATTCAATGAGTGATCCGTAGTGTTCAGATCAACAGTGAAAGTGACTGAGGAAGAGTCCGGACCCAAAAGGTCACCAATGCATGCTCTCCAGGGGTGCTGCCTGACCCGCTGAGTTACTGCAGCACTTTGTGTCTTTCCTTGGCAAACCAGGACTACTTTGATTTGGTTCGGCACAGACTTAGTGGTCTGTTGGGCCTGTTCACGGGCTGTACTTTTCTGTGCTTCATGCCAGGGAGAACGATCTGTATCAGACGTGGCACATTGGCGCAGCTGGTAGAGCTACTGCCTCACCGCATAAGACCTGGGTTTCATCCTGACCTCGGGAGCTGTCTGCGTAGAGTTTGCACGTTCTCCCTGTAACTGGGTGGTAATGAGGAACCCAGTGGTGGGAGGAACAGGGTGCTCCAGTTTCCACCCACATCCCAAAGACGTGGGTTTGAAGGTTAATTTGCCTCTGTATAGAGGCAACACAGTGGTGCAGCGGTAGAGTTGCTGCCTCACCGTGCCAGAAACATCCGGTTCCATTCTGACTACGGGGTGCTGTCTGTATGGAGTTTGTACGTTCTCCCCGTGATTGCGTGGGTTTTCTCCGGGTGCTCCAGTTTCCTCCCACATCCAAAGACGTAAAGATTTGTAGGTTAATTGGCTTTGGTAAAGTGTAAATTGTCCCTAGATTGTGGCCAGGGTGAGAGGGGGAGATGATCTTACCCATTCGCTTCCTGGCCCTTGCAGTGTACAGTTTGTCAATGGGGAGGGAGGTTGCAGTCAACACCCTTCTCGGCTGATCGAACGATGCACTGCAGCCTCTGGATGTCATGCTTGGTGGCTGAGCCAAACCAGACCATGATGGAGAAGGTGAGGACAGACTCTATGATGGCAGTATAAAACTGGACAATCATTTCCTGGGGCAGATGTGTTTTCTCAGCAGCAGCAAGAAGTACATCCTCTGTTGGGCCTTTTTGACTTGTGGAGTCGATGGTGGCCTCCCATTTAAGGTCCCTGGAGATGATGGTTCCAAGGAACTTAAATGACCACAGATGTAACTGTGGTGTTGTTGATGGTGAGTGGGGGGAGGGGAGGGGGAGCATTCCTAAAGTCCACAATCAATTCCACTGTTTTAAGAGCATTGAGCTCCAGGTTGTTGCGATGGCACCAGGGCACCAGCTGTGTCACTTCCCGTCTGTAGGCAGATTCCTCCCCATCCTGGATCAGTCCAATCAGGGTTGTGTCATCCGCAAACTTGAGGAGCTTGACAGAATAGTCTGTGGAGGTGCAGTCGTTGGTGTAGAGAGAGTAAAGGAGAGGGGAGAGTACGCAGTCTTGCGGTGCTCCTATTCTGAGGGTCTGTGGGTCCGAGATGTGCTTTCCCAGCCTCACGTGCCGTTTCCTGTCTGTCAGGAAGTTGGTGATCCACTGACAGAGGGGTTCAGGCACAGTCAACAGGGAGAGTTTGGAGTGTAGTAGCTCTGGCACATTGGTGTTGAATGCAGAGCTAAAATCAGTAAAGTGTAAATTGTCCTTAGTGTATAGGATAGTGCTACTATTGAGGTGATCGCTGGTCAGTGTGGATTTAGTTGTCTGACGTGCCTGTTTCTGTGCTGTATCTCTACAGTCTAGGTTGCCCCTTGTGTGTAGGCAGTGGATGAGGAAGTGGGATTGCATAGAACTGGTGTGAATGGGTGATCGATGGTTAGCGTGGACTCAGTGGCCTGAAGGGCCTGTTTCCATGCTGTTTCTCCAAACAAACCTAAAACTAAAAGCAAAGATGACAGACAGTAAAGGTGCACTCACTGTTGACGGTGCCTCCAGAGTAGGCATCACGGTGGGTGGCATGGTAGATGGCGCGCTGTGCCAGGTCATAGGCTTCCGGTATGGAGAGGTCATATCTGTAGCCGCTGTCCATGACACCGTAGGCATAACACTGGCCGGATCCAGTGGAGAACATGCTGCCACTCAGCCTCAGCCCGTTGTCATCCACATAGTACAGGCCGGGGCCCTGGCAGAGACAGACAGACACACAGATTATAGTCACACTCTGCTGCCAACTGCCCTGGTGTCAGGGCAACCTCCCCACGCACAGAGGGCAGCCGGCATCTGCAACGGGCTGCCAGAGGAAGCTGTAGAAGCAGACGCAATCATGACTTTGAACATAGAACAGTACAGCATAGGAACAGGACCCCCACAATGTCCATGCCGAACATGACGCCAAGTTAGGGCTCCGCTCCACGGTGGCGCAGGAGTAGAGTTGCTTCTGTACAGCGTGACAGACCTTGGTTCCTTCCCGACCGTGGGTGCTGTCTGTACAGAGTTTGTACGCTCTCCCCGTGACCTGCATGCATTTTCTCTGGGTTCTCCGGTTTACCCCCACACTCCAAAGACGTAGTCTGTAGGTTAATTGGCTTGGTTAAATTGTAAATTGTTCCTAGTGTGGGTAGGATAGTGTTAATGTGCAGGGATCGCCAGTTGGCACTGACAAGATGGGTCGAAGGGCCTGTTTCTGCGCTGTGTCTCTAAACTAAAAAATAAACTAAACTAATCTCCTCTTCCTGCAACTCCACTGATTTAGTTGTCATCTGCAGACTTACTAACTAACCCATCTATATATATTTCTGAATGTAAAAGTCATTTTAAGTGCGGGGATGTCTCCAACTCATGATCTAATATAGGTGCAAGAGTAGGCCATTCGGCCCTTCGAGCCAGCACCGCCATTCACTGTGATCATGGCTGATCATCCACAATCAGTCCCCATTCCTACCTTCTCTCCATATCCCTGGATTCCGCTAGCCCTAAGAGCTCTATCTAACTTTCGTTTGAATGTATCCAGTGAATCGGCCTCCACTGCCTTCTGAGGCAGAGAATTCCACAAATTCATAACTCTCTGGCTGAAAAAGTTTCTCCTCATCTCAGTTCTAAATGGCCTACCCCTTATTCTTAGATAGTGGCTCCTGGTTCTGGACACCGCCAACATTGCAAAGATGTTTCCTGCATCTAGCCCAGTCATTCCATTCTTTCATCATGTGACAGCCCCGCCATCCGGGGAATTAACCTCGTGAACATACGCTGCACTCCCTCAATAGCAAGAATGTCCTTCCTCAAATTAGGAGATCAAAACTGCACTCAATACTCCAAGTGTGGTCTCACCAGGGCCCTATACAACTGCAGAAGGATCTCTTTGCTCCTGTACTCAAATCCTCTCGTTATGAAGGCCAACATGCCATCATATTTCTTCACTGCCTGCTGCATTTACATGCTTATTTGGTGGTGGAAGCAGATACAACAGTGACATTTAAGAGGCTTTTGGATCAACACATACATATGCTGGGAATGGAGGGGTATGTATCACGTGCAGGCAGAGGAGATTTGGTTTAGTTTAGTTTAGTTTAGCAATACAGTGAAACAGGCCCTTTGGCCCACTGAGGCCATGCTGACCAATGATCCCCGCACATTAACACTATCCTAGTGTAGGAAAATAACTGCAGATGCTGGTACAAATCGAAGGTATTTATTTCACAAAATGCTGGAGTAACTCAGCAGGTCAGGCAGCATCTCAGGAGAGAAGGAATGGGTGACGTTTCGGGTCGAGACCCTTCTTCAGACTGATGTCAGGGGGGCGGGACAAAGGAAGGATATAGGTGGAGACAGGAAGATAGAGGGAGAACTGGGAAGAGGGAGAGGAAGAGGGAGGGGAAGAGAGGGACAGAGGAACTATCTAAAGTTGGAGAAGTCGATGTTCATACCGCTGGGCTGCAAGCTGCCCAAGCGAAATTTGAGGTGCTGTTCCTCCAATTTCCGGTGGGCCTTGCTATGGCACTGGAGGAGGCCCATGACAGAAAGGTCAGACTGGGAGTGGGAGGGGGAGTTGAAGTGCTAGGCCACCGGGAGATCAGGTTGTTTGAGGCGGACTGAGCGAAGGTGTTGAGCGAAACAATCTGCGTTTGGTTTCGCCGATGTAAAGAAGTTGACATCTAGAGCAGCGGATACAATAGATGAGGTTGGAGGAGGTGCAGGTGAATCTCTGTCTCACCTGGAAAGACTGTTTGGGTCCTTGGATGGAGTTGAGGGGGGAGGTAAAGGGACAGATGTTGTATCTCCTGTGGTTGCAGAGGAAAGTGCCCGGGGATGGGGTGGTTTGGGTAGGAAGGGACGAGTGGACCAGGGAGTTACGGAGGGAACAGTCTCTGCGGAACGCAGAAAGGGGAGGGGATGGGAAGATATGGCCAGTAGTGGGGTCCCGTTGGAGGTGACGGAAATGTTGGAGGATGATTTGTTGGATACGCTGGCTGATGGGGTGGAAGGTGAGAATGAGGGGGATTCTGTCCTTGTTACGAATGGGGGGGAGGGGGAGCAAGAGCGGAGCTGCGGGATATAGAAGATGCCCTAGTGAGCGCCTCATCTATAATGGAAGAGGGGAAGCCCCGTTTCCTGAAGAAGGAGGACATCTCTGATGCCCTAGTGTGAAACACCTCATTCCAGGCACAGATGCGGCGTAGACGGAGGAATTGGGAGTTGGGGATAAACGTTTTGCAGGAGACAGGGTGGGAGGAAGTGTAGTCCAGATAGCTGTGCGAGTCAGTGGGTTTATAGTAGATGTCAGTCACTAGTCTGTCTCCTGTGATGGAGATGGTGAGGTCCAGAAACGGTAGGGAGATGTCGGAGATAGTCCAAGTATATTTAAGAGCAGGATGGAAATTGGTGGTGAAGTGTATGAAGTCAGTGAGTTCTGCATGGGTACAAGAGGTAGCACCAATGCAGTCATCGATGTAGCGGAGATGGAGTTCGGGGATGGGGCCAGTGTACATCTGGAACAGGGATTGTTCGACGTACCCGACAAAGAGGGAGGCATAGCTAGGGCTCATGCGAGTGCCCATAGCTACGCCTCCGGTTTGGAAGAAGTGGCAGGAGTCAATGGAGAAGTTGTTAAGGGTAAGAACCAGCTCTGCTAGGCAGAGGAGATTTTTAGTAGATGGGGATTGGCTGGTTCTACGGTCGAGGAAGAAACAGAGTGCCTCAAGACCATCCTTGTGGGGGATGGAAGTGTAGAGTGACTGGACATCCATGGTGAAGCTGAGGGAGTGGGGGCCTGGGAACCGGACGTTATCGAGGATCCATGACACTATCCATAACACTATCCTACATACACTAGGGACAATTTACAATTATACCAAGCCAATTAATCTACAAACCTGTGTCTTTGGAGTGTGGGAGATCCTGGAGAAAACCCACGCAGGTCACAGGGAGAACGTATAAACTCCATACAGACCCATACACTGCAAGGCAGCAAGTAAGTACAGTTTTGGTCTCCTAATTTGAGGAAGGACATCCTTGTAATTGAGGCAGTGCAGTGTAGGTTCGAGATTGATCCCTGGGATGGCAGGTCTGACATATGAGGAAGGATTGAAAAGACTAAGCTTGTATTCACTGGAGTTTAGAAGGATGAGAGGGGATCTTATAGAGACATATAAAATTATAAAAGGACTGGACAAGCTAGATGCAGGAAAAATGTTCCCAATGTTGGGCGAGTCCAGAACCAGAGGCCACAGGCTTAGAATAAAGGGGAGGCCATTTAAAACGGAGGTGAGAAAAAACTTTTTCACCCAGTTTCTTTTATTGAATTACTTGGATAAAGTTTTCAATTGGCAATTATTCATGGTTAAATTAAATTTAGCACCTTATTTTCCAAATTCCAGTTGAAATCACTGAGATGAAGATTTAATAAGCAAAAGCCTTTTTCTGCACAAGTTATTTTTCTCTTTGCACTAATCGTTGTACTTGTACTTGATTGGTCTGGATAGCATGGAAACAATGTATTTCATTGTAAATCGATACATGTGATAATAATAAATGATGCAGCACAATCACAAAACAGTGTGCAATCTTTATAGGAGGACCCGGTGTGGGAGGACTGCAGTGAGGGGGGAGGGGGGGGGGAGAACAAAGGACCCAGGGGAACCGGCAGGGGGGAGTGGAACAAAGGGGGACCAGGACTGGAGGAACCGCTGGGAGGGAGGGGGGAGTGGAACAAAAGCAGACTAGGCGCGGGATACATTGTAACTTTATTGCCTCCCTTTACGTGGTGACTCTTTGCATACCCTGGGAATGCAAAACAAAGAATTTCACAGTGATTCGCATGTGATAATAAAGCATTCATTCATTCATTTTTAATCTGGAAGAGTTGTTGCCCACTTTGCCCAAAAGTTAAATGAGTGCTGTGAAACACAAAGTGCTGGAGGAACTTTGCGGAGCCGGCAACATCTGTGGATGGAACGGACAGATGGCATTTTGGGTGGGACCCTTCTTCAGACAGATGGGTGGAGATAGTAACCAAGTCTGCAGGGGACGTGGCGATGGCAAACGATTGTCGAGGGTGGTTTGATAAATGAAGGGAGGAGGGGAGTGAAATGTGGAACTGGATAATTCATCAACAGGAATCTGAGCGATAACATTTTCACACAAAGGGTGGTGAGTATATGGAACAAGCTGCCAGAGGTGGTAGTTGAGGCAGGGACTATCCCAACATTTAAGAAACAGTCAGACAGGTACATGGATAAGACAGGTATGGAGGGATATGAGCCAAATGCAGGCAGGTGGGACTACTGTAGCTGGGACATGTTGGCTGGTGTGCGTAAGTTAGGCTGAAGGGCCCGTTTCCATGCTGTATCACTCTTTGACTGTGACAGAGGAGGGAGGGAAAGTGGAGGGAACAGGAGTGGGGGTAGAATAGGGACAGAGTGGTCATATCCATTGACTTGGCCACCACAGCCTTCTTTGGCAATGAATTCCACAGATTCACCACCCTCTGACTAAAGAAATTCCTCCTCATCTCCTTCCTAATGGAACATCCTTTCATTCTGAGGCTATGACCCCTAGTCCCAGACTCTCCCACTAGTGCAAACATCCTCTCCACATCCACTCTATCCAAGCCTTTCACTGTTCTGTATGCTGAGGAGCTGCTGGAGGAGGGGAAGGGATGAGGAGGAAAGAACGTGAGTGAGTGTGAGTGGAAAGAACGGGGGTGGAGTGGAGGGGGCTGAGGACATAGGGAGAGGATGGGAGTGCAAGTGAGGTTTATGCATAACGTTATTTCTAACATCTTACACGGGCTGAATGAAAGAAATGATCATATTGAATGGCCTACTCCTGCACCTATTTTCTATGTTTCTACATACTTCCCAGTAGGTTTGTCCCAGAGTGGTTTCAGTAGATGAAGAGTTATAAGTGAACTGATGCAGTAGTTCCACTGATGAAGGGTCCTAACGTGAATCATTTCCTATCCATGTCCTCCAGAGATGCTGTCTGACCAGTTCCTCCAGCACTTGTGTTCGACATTAGTCCCACTTCCAGCCCATTCCCCCACACTGGCATAATCATCCTGCCCTCTTTGCTCATCGTATTTGGGAGAAACATGGTCGTCTGACCATTCCCACCACAAATGTTGCCTGGCCCACTGAGTTCCTCCAGCATGTTGTGTTTTGCTCAAGATTTCAGCATCTGTAGTTCATTGTGTCCACTTTGAAGAAGTTGCCCTCCTCTCTCCAACGGGAGTTCTGTGAGATCCTCTCTCACTGCTCCCCCTCTGTGATTCCTCTTCAACCATGTTGCTTTGCCTTTTCCCACATACCTAATCCAGCTTTCTCCCCCCAACTACAATGTCTGAAGAAGGGTCAAACATCATCTGCCCATTCCTTCCCCAGATGCTGCCTGACCCGTTGAGTTCCTCTGGCTCCTTGTGTCATACCCAGTCTGTTTGCTGTCTGAAATGCCTTGTGGAGATAATGTTGTTCGCCTTTAGCAAGTTGCTACCAGTCACTGGTCTGGTCCAGAGATCGCTGTGAGACGGGTCCCATCTGGCCATCCCAGTACATACCCTGGGGAAGAGTCTCACCCTGTCATAAGCGATAGGAGCAGCATTAGGCCATCCGGCCTATCAAGTCTATTCCCCCATTCAATCAATAGATCAGCCAGCGGCGTAGACTTGGCCTAAATCTACTCCTATTCCTTTTGACCTCTATCTCTCCCTCCTAATCCCATTCTCCTGCCTTCTCTCCATAACCCTGACGCCTGTACTAATCAAGAATCTATCTCTGCCTTAAATATATCCATTGATGGCCTCCGCAGCTTTCTGTGGCAAAGAATTCCACAGATTCACCACCCTCTGTCTAAAGAAATTCCTCCTCATCTCCTTCCTAAAGGAATGTCCTTTAATTCTGAGGCTATCACCTCTGGTCCTAGACTATCCTACCAGTGGAAACATCCTCTCTACATCCACTCTATCCAAGCCTTTCACTATTCGGTAAGTTTCATTGAGATTCCACCTCCCCCCCCCCCCCCCCCCGTCCTAAACTCCAGCGAGTACAGGCCCAGTGCCGTCAAACGCTCATCATATGTTTACCCAATCATTCCTGGGATAATTCTCGTAAACCCTCCCAAGAGCCAGCACATCCTTCCTCAGATATTGGGCCCATAATTGCTCACATTACTCTAAATGCGGCCTGACCAGTGGCCTGACCTTATAGAGCCTCAGCATTACATCCCTGACTTTGTATTCTAGCCCTCTTGAAATAATTGCTGGCCTTGTGTTTGCCCTCCTTACTACTGCCCCGCACGTACCTTGCTGTCCCAGCCACAGATCATGGTGCCCATCGACAGCCCCATGCCTTTGTACTCAGCCACCATGTTGGCCAGGAGCTTGGAGGCAGCGGACACCGAGATACGCATCTTGTTCCGTAATTTATATATCCTGCAAAACACCAACATTACAGCGAATGCACACACTGACAGCTTTATATGATTTAATTGCTGCAAAGTAACTCAATATTTGACAATATTTGGCACAAGAGCAGTTGCTGCCTTACAGCACCAGGGACCTGGGTTTGATCCTGACTGTGGGTATCGTCTGTATAGAGTTTGTACATTCTCCCCCTGAACTGTGTGGCTTTTCACTGGGTGCTCCCACACTCCAAAGATGTATAGGTGTGAAGGTTAATTGGCATGGTAAAATTGTAAATTGTCCCGATTATGTGTAGGATAGTGTTAGTGTGTGGGGATCGCTGGTCAGCACGGACTCAGTGGGCCAAAGGGCCTGTTTCTGCGCTGTATCTCTAAATCTAAACTAAATGTGATCCGCACAATGGTGCAGCTGGTAGAGCCACTGCCTCACGGCACTGGACACTTGGATTTGATTCACTCCTTGGCTGCTGTCAGTGTGGAGTTTGCACATTCTCCATGTGGCAGCGTGGGTTTCCTCCGGGTGCTCCGGTTTTCTTCCACGTCCCAAAGACGTGCGGGTTTGTAGGTTAATTGGCCCTCTGCAAATTGCCCCTAGTGTGTAGCGATCATATGAGAAAGTGGGATAACGTAGAACTAATGTGAATGTTGATCAATGGTCGGCGTGGACTCGATGAACTGAAGAGCCTGTTTCCATGATGTATCAATTTGCTTCAAACGCCGCACTGGAATTGATCTAGTCGTACACTGCTGTGAGCTATCATGCATTGTAGGTGATGAACACAGTTTGGACTGCTAACACACGATGGTCCTGGTTATCAGTGGTGTGTTGTGTCTGCACCAGCCAGCTCTCCATGGACACCGTGAGCACTCATGAGCCGCTCCGTGGCAGCCAATGTCAACATCTTGCTGCCCTCTGGAAATTGCCACTAGTGTGTAGGGTGAGAAAGTGTGATAAAGTAGAGCTAGTGTGAACGGGCGATCATGTGATAGGAGCGGAATTAGGCCATTCAGCCCACCAGTCTACTCCGCCATTCAATCACGGCTGATCTATCTCTCCCTCCTAACCCCATTCTCCTTCCTTCTTCCTATAAGCCTTGACACCTGTACTAATCAAGAATCTAGCTATCTCTGCCTTAAAAATATCCGTTGACAGCCTTCTGTGGCAAACTATTGCACAGATTCACCACCAATACCTGATCGATAGTCAGCGTAGATTCGGTGGGCCGATGGGCCTGTTTCCGTGCTGTATCTTTCAATCAATTTAATCAGAATAATGAACTTACCTCCAGCGCCTGGCTTTGACCTTTTTAAGTCACCTCTGGGTTCACTCACCTGCAGTGCTTGGCCAGCATTCTCTCCCAGTACACACAGTCAGCCGCACTGCCTGACATTGTGCCCAGGAGGTAGGGGTTAATCTCAATCACCTTCTTGAATTCCTGAGTGCCTGAAGAAAAGAGTCAGATTATGTTGATGGAAGAAAGAGCAGGTGCTGATCAAACACAATGATGCACCCGAGACACACAGAGTAGAGTGTGTACTACTTGCCCAGAGTAGGGGAATCGAGTACTAGCGGGCATAGGTTTAAGGTGAAGGGGAATCAGGGAATATCCCAAAATCTGAGAAAAATGGTGAAAGAATCCATGAAAGAATGGATCGACTTGTCTTGTATTCACTGGAACTTAGAAGGATGAGAGGGGATCTTAGAGAAACATATAAAATTCATAAAGGATTGGACAGGCTTGATGCAGGAATAATGTTCTCGATGTTGGGGGAATCCAAAAGCAAGGCTCACAGTTTAAGAATAAGGGGGAGGTCATTTAGGACTGAGATGAGGAAAAAAAAATTCACCCAGGGAGTTGTGAATCTGTGGAATTCTCTGCCACACAAGGCAGTGGAGGCCAATTCACTGGATGTTTTCAAGAGAGAGTTAGATATAGCTCTTAGGGCTAATGGAATCAAGGGATATGGGGAGAAAGCAAGAAAGGGGTACTGATTTAGGATGATTAGTCATGATCATATTGAATGGTAGTGTCCCGCATCTATTTTCTGTGTCTAAACAGAAGACAGGTACATGGATAGGACAGGATTGGAGGGATATGGACCAAATGTTGGCAGGTGGGACTAGTGTAGCTGGGACATGTTGGCCGGTGTGGGCAAGTTGGGCCACATGGTCCATATCCCTCCAACCTTGTCCTATCCATGTACCTGTCTAACTCCTTCTTAAATGTTGGGATAGTCCCTGCCTCAACTGGCAGCTTGTTCCATACACCCACCCTTTGTGTTAAAAAGATACCCCTCAGATTCCTATTAAATCTTTTCCCCTTCACCTTAAACCTATGCCCTCTGGTCGTCGATTCACCTATTCTGCGCAAGAGACTCTATGGATCTATCCAATCTATTCTCTCATGATTTTATACACCTCTATAAGATCACCCACATCCTCCTGGGTCAGAAGGGTCCCAAGCGAAACGTCCCATCTGTCCATTCTTGCACAGATGCTGCCTGACCCACTGAGTTCCTCCAACACTTTGTGTTTCATTACCATTGTTATTATTCAGCATTGCTACTGTGAACTGTTACTAAAGTGCACGGTGTCAATGTCTGTGAATTTATGTGTGTCTATAGCGTACATGTACATACATGAGCATGTAAGCATGCCTATGTGTCAACTATATTTATATTTACGTGTCAGCCTGTGTGTATGTATGTATATATATATCAGTGTATATGCATGGGCTTGTCTCTCAGTGTGGTAGGGCGGGGATATGTTTGTGTATATATAGTCCTGCAGCACAAACCCATGTGGGTTTTCTCCGGATGCTCAGGTTTCCTCACACACGGCAAAGACATTCAGGTTTGTAGGTTAATTGGCTTCGGTAAAATTGTAAATTGTCCCTGGTGGTAGGATAGTACTAGTGTATAGGGTGATCACTGGTTGGCATGGACTTGGTGGGCTGAAGGGCCTGTTTCCATGCTCTATCTCTAAAACCCAACAAACGTTGTATCATGTGTAAACTTACTAATCACACTTCCTACTTCCAAGTCCTTCATCTATGTCAGAAATGTGAACGGTCCAGCACCAATCCTTATGTGATGCCACTGGTCACATACTTCCAGTCAAAAAATGTTAAAAGGCATTTATTGATTGAAACAGCATTGAAACAGATATTTTGGCCCACTAAGTCCATGACGACCAGCCATCACCCATCCACACCAGTTGTATGTTATCCCACCTTCTCATCCACTCCCTACACACGAGGGGCAATTTACAGAAACCAATTAATCTACAAACCCGCAAGTGTTTGGGGTGTGGGAGGAAGCCGGAGCACCTGGAGGAATCCGACGTGGTCACAGTGAGAATGTGCAAACTCCACACAGACAGCACCCAAGGTCAGAATCGAACCTGGTCTCTGGTGATGTGAGGTAGTGGCTCTATCTGCTGAGCCACTGAACCGCCCAGACAGAATGAAAGGGAAGGGAAACGGGCGCACTGCAGGCCTGAAAGGGATGAGTGTAGATGGGCATCTTGGTCGGTATGGGCGAGGTGGCTCAAATGGCCTCTTTTTGCACTGTACATGTCTTTGATTCAAAAATCCACTCTCCAAAATCCACAGCCTTCTATCACAAGCTGTCACCAGCCTATCGTAGCCCAAGGACCCACCTGCTAGAGCCGTGTATTGTGGAGAATGGACTATAGAATCCAAGACACGTGCAGTGCAAAGAAAGGCTTTTTGAACCACCTCATCCAGACTAAGATGCCCACCTACGCAAATCCCATCTAGGTTGGTGTGTGGGTCATCCGGGTGGAAGCGTGTGTCTGTATGTCTGCGTGTGTGTGTGTGTCTGTATGTGTGACTGTGTGTGTCACTGTGGGTGTGTCTGTCTGTGCCTGTGTATGTCTGTGCATGTGTATATGTGCATGTGTTAGTGTGTCTGTATGTGTGCATGTGTATGTGTGTGACTGTATGTGTGTGACTGTGGGTGTGTCTGTCTGTGCATGTGTATATGTGCATGTGTTAGTGTGTCTGTATGTGTGCATGTGTATGTGTGTAACTGTATGTGTGTGACTGTGGGTGTGTCTGTCTGTGCCTGTGTATGTCTGTATGGGTGCGTGTGTTTGCCTGTATTAGTGTGTGCCTGTGCTTGTGTGTGACTGTATGTGTGTGTGTATGTATGACACTGTGTGCATGTGTCTATGTGTGTTTGTGTGTGTGCATGTTTGTGTGCCTGTGTGTGTATGTGGGCATGATTGTACATACATGCTTTTGTATGTACGTGAACTCCAACTCCACATACATTTGTCCGTGTTGGGTATGTCTGTTCATGTCTGTGTACATGTCAAAGTCACGCATGACAGAAACGTGCCAGCTTGTCGTGGACCAACATACAAAGCGGGATCTTGTCAAGGTCCATGCAGACAACATCTTCCAGTGTAAACCCATTAATTTTCGCATGGGCCAAAAGGCCTCTTTCCACGCTGTATCACCCTGTGACTCTATAAGCTTGGTCATCTCCTCAAGAAACTCAATCAAATAAGTGATTGTGAGTGATTTTCTCCTCACAAAGCCATGCTCACTCTCCCTCATCATCACCTGCCTTCCTAAATAAACATAAACCCTTTCCATTAGAATTTTCTCCTGTAAATACCTGACAGGTGACATGAGATTCACTGGCCTGCAGTGACCAGGCGTATCCCTGCTGTCGTATTAACTAAAGGAACCACGTCATAAGAGATAGGATAGAATTTGGCCATTCGGCCGTTCAATCATGCCTGAACTATCTCTCCCTCATAATCCCATTCTCCTGCCCCATAACCTCTGAGACTAGTACTAATCAAGAATCTATCTATCTCTGCCTTAAAAATATCTACTGACTTGGCCTCCACAGCCTTCTGTGACATAGAATTCCACAGATTCTGCCCTCCAGTCAACCGGTACCTCTGGCTAACAAAGATGCACAATTCTCTGTCAGAGCCCCAGCTATCCCTCGGTTCAAATCAAAGTCATTCCACCCCATTCATTCATTCCTTCCTTTCCCTGCTCCCGTCAGACAGAGATGCAGAAGCTTGAAAGCGTGTACCACCAGACTCAGGAATAGCTTCTTCCATAGGTTCATAAGTTGTAGGAGTAGAATTAGGCCATGTGGCCCATCAAGTCCGCTCCGCCATTCAATCATGGCTGATCTATCTTTCCCTCTCAACCCTACTTTCCTGCCTGTCACGTGGCGGCGCCTAACGGCAGCGGCTGACTAGCAGTCTGTCCGTCTTTTTTTTGTTGTGTGTCGGTGTTGGGATGGTTTTTATATATATTTTTTTGGTTGTGTATGTGTGGGAGGGGGTGGTGGTGTGGGTGGGTGGGGGGGGGGGGAACTTTTCTCTTCCTCACGGCGCGGGGTGCGGCTCGGCTGCGGGGCCTAACATCGCCCGCTGCGGGGCCTAACATCGCCCACTGCGGCTCGGCCGCTGGACTTTACATCCCGGTGCGGCTTGGCCGCTGGTCTTTACATCACCCGGTGCGGCTTGGCCGCTGGACTTTACATCCCGGTGCGGCTTGGCCGCTGGACTTTACATCCCGGTGCGGCTTGGCCGCTGGACTTTACATCCCGGTGCGGCTTGGCCGCTGGACTTTACATCCCGGTGCGGCTTGGCCGCTGGACTTAACAGTGCCCGGTGCAGCTCGGCTGCGGGGCTTAACATCGCCCGGTGCAGCTTGGCTGCGGGGCTTAACAGTGCCCGGTGCAGCTCGGCTGCGGGGCTTAACATCGCCCGGTGCAGCTCGACTGCGGGGCTTTTCATCGCTGGTGCGGCTCAACTGCGGACTTGACATCGCCCGGTGCGGCTCGACCATGGGACTTAGCTGCGCAAGGCTTGGTCGCGGGCCTTTCATCGCCCGGTTCGGCCGCGGGACGTTTCAGCGCCCGGTGCGGGGACTGTGCGGGTCGGTCGGGGACGAGCTGTCTGTCCGTGGGCGTGGGGAAGAGAGTGGAAGTTTTGTTGCCTCCATCACAGTGAGGGGGTGTTTGGAGTCACTGTGATAGACGTTTGTGTTGGGGTTATGTGTCTTGTGTTCTTTTTTTTTTTCTATGACTGCTATGTAGTTTCGTTCGGTACTTCGGTACCGAACGACAAATAAAGCTCTGTTATACCTGTTATCTGTTATTCTGTCCATAACCCCTGACACCCATACCAATCAAAAATCTATCAATCCCCTCTGTTATCAGGCTTCTGAACAGTCCTTCCATCAGCAAGAGTATTGTCTGATTCACCTCTACCCCATTGCGGATATTGGACTTTGTCAATTGAACTGGTGCGCTACAATGCTGAAAACTATATTTTGCACTTTGTACCTTTGCCTTTGCTCCTGTTGTACTTGAATTTGAACTGATTGTATTCACGTATAGTGTTATCTGATTTGATTGAATACCATGCAAAACAAAGCTTTTCACTGTACTTTGGTACACGTGACAATAATAAAAATAAACCTAAATAGTTCCATGCACATGGAGATCAGAGCAACACAATTGCACATTTACCCCATCATTTCTTCAAAAATGAATCAAAATTGTCTGCTTAAATAAAAACAGAAACTGCTGAAAATCGCTTGTTTTTTTTTAGTTTTAGTTTTAGAGATACAATGCGGAAACTGGCCCTTCAGCCAATCGAGTCTGCGCCGATCAGCGATCCCCACACACTCACACTGTCCTACACACGCTAGGGACAATATACATTTAGACCAAGTCAATTAACCTACAAACCTGTACGTCTTTGGAGTGTGGGAGCAAACCGAAGATCTTGGAGAAAGCCATCGCAGGTCACGGAGAGAACGTACAAACTCCATACTGACAGCACCCGTAGTCAGGATGGAAACCGTGTCTCTGGTGCTGTAAGGCAGCAACTTACTACTGCGCCACCCTGATGGCAGAGACTGGAAGGCACGCAGGTCAACTTACTGACATAGGATCCTGCAGAGGCTCTGGAGTCGACCGCGACCATCACCCCGTGCTGAAACATGAAGGCCAGTGTAGTTGTCCCGTGGTGCAGTTGAATCTGCACTCCCTCGTCTCCTTCCACATACGGCTCGAGGAATGTCACTGGCTGCAGAGAGAGTACATCCACGGAGAGAGGGTGAACGTGGAGAACAAGACTTGATAAGCTCAGTTTAAAGATACAGCGTGGAAACAGGCCCTTCGGCACACCGAGTCCATGCTGGCCAGCGATCCCTGCAAAGTAACACTACCCTAACACTAGGGACAATTTACATTTATACCAGGCCAATTAACCTACAAATCTGTATGTCTTTGGAGTGTGGGAGGAAACCAAAGATTTTGGAGAAAACCCACGTGGTCACAGGGAGATCATAGAATCTCCGTACAGACAGTTGCCGTAGTCAGGATTGAACCCAGGTTTCTGGCGCTGTAAGTGCTGTAAGGCAGCAACTCTACTGCTGCACTGTCTTCAGTGTCCTATACACTGGAGACAATTTAAAGAAGCCAATTAACCTGTAAACCTGCATGTCTTTGGAATATGGGAGGAAACCGGAGCACCCGGATAAATCCAACAAGGTCACAGACAGAACACACAAACTCCAGGCAAATGGCAAACCAGGATCTTTGGTGCTCTAAGACAGCAAGTCTGCTGCTGGGCCACTGTGCTGCCTCAACATTTGTGTAGTGCAGGGATCAATGCTGGGTCCCTGGCCATTTCTGGCATCTACGAAAGACGTCTGAAGAAGGGTCTCAAACGAAACGGAGTCTGAAGAAAGGTTTCGACCCGAAACGTCACCCAGTCCTTCTCTCCAGAAATGCTGTCTGTCCCGCTGCATTACTCCAGCTTTTTGTGTCTATCTTCGGTTTAAACCAGCATCTGCAGTTCCTTCCTACACGTGGACTTGGGTAGGGGAGACCTGGTTGGGAGGTTTGATCACAAGAGTTAGTGGTGTTTTAGATAGTGAGGAGGCTATACCTACAGGTATTACTGCAGGTATTATGAGCAGTAATACCTGGTCATCAGGGTGTTACTGATGAGCAGGTACTCTGGGCAGGGCACTGGCAGGTGCAGTTTAATCCTGATAAATTGGAGGATTTTGGGGAAGTCTAATAAGAGTTGGATATGCACGATTGGCAGGGCGCTGGGCAGAATGGAGGACGGAGGGACCTTGGTGTGTGCAATCCAAAGATCATAGAAGGTGGCAGCACAGGTGGACAGCGTGATTGTTTGATTGCATAGAAACAGATCCTTCAGCCCATCCACTCAGTTCATTGGATGAGACAGTAGGGTAACTAGTGTGAACAGGAGTAATGGTCAGGGTGATCTCAGTGGGCCAAAGGGTGGAGTTGTAACAGCGGTAGAGTTGTTGCCTTACAGCACCAGAGACCTCGGTTCAATCCTGTCTGTAGGTAGTTTGTACATTCTGTCCATGACCTGTATGGGTCTCCGATATCTTTGGTTTCCTCTCGCACTACAAAGATGTACAGAGTTGTAGGTTAATTGGCTGCCAAAAATATAAATTGTCCCCAGTGTGTGTCGGATAGTGTTAATGTACGGGGATCACTGGTCGGTGAGGTCTTGGTGGGAAGAAGGGCCCGTTTTCCATACTGTATCTCTAAAACTAAAACTAAACTGAAGTCTTGGTACAACTTTATGAAACATTGTTAGGCATCACACAGCTGGTGTACTGTGAGCAGTGCTGGTCACCGCACTACAGGAAGGATGTGCACTGGAGAAGGTGCAGAGGAGATTCACCAGGAGGTTGCCTGGGATGGAACCGTTCAGGAGCAGAGACTGGAGAAGCAGGATATGTTCTCCCTGGAGCAGAGATCCATGTAGACCACATGTGTCAAACTCAAGGCCCGCGGGCCGAATCCGGCCCGCCACGTCATTTTATGTGGCCCGCGAGAGCTTAATTGTCATTGGTCGAATATCTTTTAAGTTAGAGACATTTTTAACTTTAAACTCTCATCTCTAAACACATTTTTCCAAGTGCTGTGCGTCTGACGTCACCAGCACGCACGGCCTCTCCTCACTCGCACAAACAAGATGGCCGCCGTTAGCGGAGCCGCCCGCCCGCCTGCCCACATCACGGGCTCCCCTCCCCTCCCCTCCCCACACCCGAGCAGGAGGGAGATGGTCGGACTGATGGTCCGCTCATCCGTCCCTTCAACCCACGCCACGACGTCCTCGAGTCTCCCCTCCCGCGGGCAGCTTCTTGTCCTCCTCCTTCAGCGGCCGCTTCCACCGATGGCGGCGTCGACGAGGGCCGCTGCCACCGACGGTCCGTCGCCACTTCAGACAGATGGCGGCCGCTCTCCTCACGCCCCGCCATCTTGTGCGCGCCTCCCGCCGCGCCTCTCTCCCCTCGCTTCTCTTCCCTTCCCTCCCCTCCCCACACTCCCAGACCCGCCGGCCCTCCTCGAGTAGTCCCACCTCCGCTGCCCAACTCGAGTTGTCCGGAGCTCCCTCCTCCTCCCTGCACGCTCGGTAAGTGCCTTTCGCCGCCAACGGCTCCACGGAGGGGAGTGGACGTGGGGGCCGAGTGGGTGGAGGGAAGGGTGGGTGGGAGGGGGGAGGGAGGAGAGAGTGGGGGAAAGGGGGTGGTGGGGACAGGGGGGGGGAGAGTGAGAGCGGGTGTGGAGAGAGTAGGGGGAGAGTGGGACTGGGGAGGGGGACAACAGGGGTGGGGGTGGTTGGGGAAGAGAGTGGGGGTGGCGGGAAGGGGAACAGTGGGGTCAGGGAAGAGGGGAGAGTGGGGGGAGAGTGGGGGGGAGAATGGGAGGAGCAGAGAGTGGGGGTGGTAGGGAGAGTGGGACTGGGGAGGGGGGGTGGTGGTGGGGGAAGGGAGTGGGGGTGGGGGGGGAAGGGAACAGTGGGGGTGGGGGGGAAGGGAACAGTGGGGGTGGGAGGACAGTGAGAATGGGGGTGGGGCGAGTGTGTGGAGGGAAAGGTGGGGTTAGGAGGGGGTGAGGGTGGGGGTAGGAGGGGGGTGAGGGTGGGGGGAGGAGAGGAGTGTGGAGAGAGTGGGGCAGGGGGAGGAGAGAGTGGTGGAAAGGGGGTGGTGGGGGAGAGTGAGAGTGGGGCTGGGGAGGAGAGAAAGGGGGTGGGGGAGGAGAGAGTGGGGGAAAGGGGGGAGGGCAAAGGGGTGGAGGGGAAAGGGTTGGGGGAGAGTGCGAGTGCGGGAGGGAGGGAGAGTGGGACTGGGGAGGAGGGCAGAGTGCGGGTGGGGAGGAGGAGGAGGAGGGGTGGGGGGAGGGAGGAGAGAGTGGGGGTGGAGGAGAGAGTGGGGCTGGGGGAGAGTGAGAGTGGGGCTGGGGGAGGAGAGAATGTGGGGGGAGGAGAGAGGGGGAAAGGGGGGGTGGGGGGGGAGGAGAGAGTGTGGGAAGGGGGGGTGGGGACAGGGGGGGGGGAGAGTGAGAGCGGGTGTGGAGAGAGTAGGGGGAGAGTGGGACTGGGGAGGGGGACAACAGGGGTGGGGGTGGTTGGGGAAGAGAGTGGGGGTGGCGGGAAGGGGAACAGTGGGGTCAGGGAAGAGGGGAGAGTGGGGGGGAGAGTGGGGGGGAGAATGGGAGGAGCAGAGAGTGGGGGTGGGAGGGAGAGTGGGACTGGGGAGGGGGGGTGGTGGTGGGGGAAGGGAGTGGGGGTGGGGGGGGAAGGGAACAGTGGGGGTGGGGGGGAAGGGAACAGTGGGGGTGGGAGGACAGTGAGAATGGGGGTGGGGCGAGTGTGTGGAGGGAAAGGTGGGGTTAGGAGGGGGTGAGGGTGGGGGTAGGAGGGGGGTGAGGGTGGGGGGAGGAGAGGAGTGTGGAGAGAGTGGGGCAGGGGGAGGAGAGAGTGGTGGAAAGGGGGTGGTGGGGGAGAGTGAGAGTGGGGCTGGGGAGGAGAGAAAGGGGGTGGGGGAGGAGAGAGTGGGGGAAAGGGGGGAGGGCAAAGGGGTGGAGGGGAAAGGGTTGGGGGAGAGTGCGAGTGCGGGAGGGAGGGAGAGTGGGACTGGGGAGGAGGGCAGAGTGCGGGTGGGGAGGAGGAGGAGGAGGGGTGGGGGGAGGGAGGAGAGAGTGGGGGTGGAGGAGAGAGTGGGGCTGGGGGAGAGTGAGAGTGGGGCTGGGGGAGGAGAGAATGTGGGGGGAGGAGAGAGGAGGAAAGGGGGGGTGGGGGGGGAGGAGAGAGTGTGGGAAGGGGGGGTGGGGGAGAGAGAGTGGGGCTGGGGAGGAGAGAATGGGGGTGGGGGGAGGATAGAGTGGTGGAAAGGGGGGTGGAGGAGAGTGCGAGTGGGGGTGGGAGGGAAAGTGGTACTGGGGAGGAGGGTGGGGTGGGGAGGAGGGAATAGTGAGGGTGGGGAGGAGGGGTGGGGGGAAGGGGACAGCAGGGGTGGGGGGGAGGAGGGGGTGGGGGTGGGGGAGAAGGGGGACTGGGGGTCAGGGAAGATGGGAGAGTGGGGGGGTAAGGGGGATTGAGTAGGGGGTTGAGGGTGCTACACCAATACAGGAGGGTCCAAGCCACCCTCTCCCCTTCCCTATACCGCCTTTAATTGCGCTCCACTCCCCTGGATGAGCACGGCACCACCGTGAAGGAGAAAGAAGATGGCCGCTGGCCATCAGAGGCTACCTTTCCCCTCCTTTCCCACCCTCCCTTCTCCACCCCCATTGAGATTCATTTTATTCATTTTTAAGAGACAATTTATTTTAAAGAAAAAACGCGATTTCCCCAAGTCGCAATGGAAACCCTATGAGGAACGGGCCCAATTTGTCAATGTACTTACATATATTTTTACATTTATGTTAATGCATGTACAATATTTGTACATTTCAATAAATAATAATCAAATGCAGAGACAGTTATTTAACAATCTGTTAAGGATTAGTTACATTTATAGAGTCTTACAGTTACAATCGGCCCTTTGAGGGCAACCATAATGCTGATGTGGCCCGGGGTGAAAATGAGTTTGACACTCCTGATGTAGACGATCTGATCGAGGTGGACAAAATTGTGAAGGACGGAGAAGCAAGAAACCTGTCCACACGGCAGATGTATATTTGACCAGAAAACAATTGCTTAGGGTGAGGGGATCTAAGAGGGTGTTTGAAATCTGGAGTACGCTGCCTGAGGGGAAGGTGGAGGCAGAGACTCTCACAACATTAAAGAAACATGTGGATGAGCACTTGAATACAGAGGCTGTGGGCTAAATGTTGGTCAGTGGGATTAGTGTAGGTAAACGGGCTGAAGGACCTATTGCTGTGCAGAATGAGCCTGTACCACCGATGACGGGCCTATTGCTGTGCTGAATGGGCATGTACCCCCAATGAAGGGCCTATTGCTGTGCAGAATGGGCATGTACCCCCAATGAAGGTCCTATTGCTGTGCTGAATGGGCTCTCTCTC
>NC_135971.1:29104745-29164745 GCF_053455715.1 Rhinoraja longicauda
CTTCTCTCCCGAGATGCTGCTTGACCTGCTGAGTTACTCCAGCATTTTGTGAATAAATCGATTTGTACCAGCATCTGCAGTTATTTTCTTATACTAGTGTGTGGGACTGTGTCTGGGACAGTGTGAGATACTGGGACTGTGTCTGGGACAGTGTGAGGCACTGGGACTGTGTCTGGGACAGTGTGAGGCACTGGGACTGTGTCTGGGACAGTGTGAGATACTGGGACTGTGTCTGGGACTGTGTCTGGGACAGTGTGAGGCACTGGGACTGTGTCTGGGACAGTGTGAGATACTGGGGCAGTTTTTTCCCTTCTTAACAAGGACTTTATTCAGTATTTGCATATTACAGTGTACATGGTACAGGTACAAAAACGTTCAATAGTCACATTACATCAGGCAATCATTATAATACAATAGTGGCTTCTGTATCTACAATGCACTCAAACCCCCCCCCCCCCCGCGGCGACCAGCGTTTATGGAAGGCCTCTTGGGTCCCCGTGGACACTGTGTGTTCCCTCTCCAGGTACACACGAGCATGGTCCGGAAGAGGGGCAGGCAGCCGACTCTAGTGTGACCACCTGCTGCCTGGACCCGCGGATGGCCATCTTGGCCAGGCCCAGGAGCAGACCGATAGGGGGATCCCACCCTCCCGATCGACCCTCCCCACTCCCTGCCTTTTGCCCAAATACCAGAATCGTGGGACTACAATACAACCAAAACTTGAGGAGCATATACGTGGAACACGGTCTCTTCCTCGTTGCAGAATTTACAGGCGGCTGACAAGTCCGTGAACCAACACAAATATCCAACACACACCCGTTCTGAGCAACACTCTCCACCCCAAGTCCCCGATGTAAAGGGGGAGGAGTCCCTTGAAGAGAGACCTCCACTGGGGACCACCAGGGCGTGTTTGGACAGAGGACCAGTGTGAGGGACTGTGACACTTTGTTTTCTTTTCTTTCGAAGGACTTTGTTCAATAATTGCAGATTACAGTGTCCTGTACAAAAACATTCAAATGCCACATTGCATCAGGCAGTCATTATAATACAATAGTGCCATTTTTATCGACAATGCACTTGAACCACTGCGTGACCAGCGTTCACAGAAGGCCTCTAGAGTCCCCATGGAAACCATGTATTCCCTCTCCAGGGACACGCGAGCACGGTCATAGAGGGGTAGGCAGCCGGCTCTGGTGTGACCATCGACTACCTGCTGCTTGGA
The DNA here is from genome assembly GCF_053455715.1 of Rhinoraja longicauda. Classification (NCBI taxonomy): domain Eukaryota; kingdom Metazoa; phylum Chordata; class Chondrichthyes; order Rajiformes; family Arhynchobatidae; genus Rhinoraja; species Rhinoraja longicauda. The sequence continues at coordinate 29,105,968 of NC_135971.1, forward strand.
CCCACGAATGGCCAACTTGGCCAGGCCCAGGAGCAGACCGACAGGGAGATCCTACCCTCCCAATCAACCCTCCCCACTCCCTGCCTTTTGCCCAAACACCAGGGTCGTGGGACTAAAATGCAACCAAAAATTGGGGAGCAGCCCCTTCAGTACAGGGGCTGCAACCTCTCTCACTCCATATACACATGGAACACGGTCTCTTCTTCGTCGCAGAAGTTACAGGCGGCAGGCAAGACCGTGAACCAACTGAAATATTTATTACACACCACAGGTCTGTGCAACACTCTCCACCCCAGGTCCCTGATGTAAAGGGGGAGGACCCTCTTATAGAGAGAGCTCCACTGGGGACTGCTCGCGCCGTCAGGTGGTAACATGGATTGCCAGGCCGTGTCCGGACGGAAGACGACGGTGAGGGACTGGGTCAGTGTGTGGGGACTGGATCAGTGTGTGGGGTCAGTGTGGGGACTGGGTCAGTGTGTGGGGACTGGGTCTGTGTAGGGTCAGTGTGGGGACAGTGTGTGGGGTCAGTGTGTGGGGTCAGTGCGTGGGGACAGTGCGTGGGGTCAGTGTGTGGGGACTGGGTCAGTGTGTGGGGTCAGTGTGTGAAGTCAGTGTGTGGGGACTGGGTCAGTGTGTGGGGTCAGTGTGTGGGGACTGGGTTCTTGGCTTGGTTCTTGGTCCTCCAAAATATTCCAAATGGAATTTAAACTGGAGGTGGCGGAGTATGGACTGAAGCAAGAAGGGCTTCTTGGAGAAGAAGAGCGGCCTTAAATGTAGTTGTGTCTGGTTGAGTAACTATAGTAGGGTGAAGACTAATCCATGCTTTAATTGTGCGTGGGAAGAATGAAGTGCTATACACATCTGTCTTGATAGCTGGTATCTCAAATTGAATTGAATGTCCTCGTCTAATCCCGATAGGTTTGGGTTTGGTGTTTCCTTCTTACACAGACTGTCCCACTCCACTGGGTTTAATCAGTGAGCTGAACGTAACCTGTGCAGCGAGATCTGCCCCAGCAACAGATGACGCATATGTCCCTGGTGCTGATTGGTTTAGCTCAGTGATTCAGCATGGAAACAGGCCCTTCAACCCACTGAACATCAATGGTCAATGGTTTCCTTATTGTCATGTGTACCAGGTACAGTGAAACACATTTTCTTGTATGCAGCTCAGCAAGACTATCCCCATAAATGAGCTCAAACTGTCATTACAGTTTGTACAGAACAGCACACTGAGTCCGTATGGATGGTGCGCTATTCCACAAAGGCCTGTTGCAGACATCGCCTCCATTGCGATCATCCCATGATCCGATGTCCCTCGCCACACCCGGCCCTTGTGCCCATGCATGTCTTTGGAGTGTTGGAGGAAACCGGAGCACTCAGAGAAAACCCACGTGGTCGTGGGGAGAACGTACAAACTCCGTACAGACAGCATCCGTGGTCAGGATCGAACCCGGGTCTCTGGTGCTGTAAGGCAGCAGCTCTACCGTTGAGCCACCAGTATTGTGATGTTGGATTGTCAAATTCTGAGTGGGACACAAGAGGCTATTTTGAAGATGGAGAGAGGGACAAGGTTCAGGGAGGCAAAGGTCTGGCATCTCCACCTTCCAGGGAACAAGATCCTACACCATGGAGGGGTCAGAGGAGGAGGGGGCATTACAGTATTAGAGTCATAGAGTCCTACAGTACGGAAACAGGCCTTTCGGCAACTGGCTAGCTGAACATGGATATCAACACCAACATCTTTCAGGCTCTTATTTAAAAACATCGTCATATGCCATATAAAACAACTTGGGACTGGGTCAGTGTGTGGGACAGTGTGTGGGGTCAGTGTGTGGGGACAGGGTCAGTGTGTGGGGACAGTGTGTGGGGTCTGGGTCAGTGTGTGGGGACAGTGTGTGGGTCAGTGTGTGGGGTCAGTGTGTGGGGACAGTGTGTGGGGACTGGGTCAGTGTGTGGGGTCAGTGTGTGGGGTCAGTGTGTGGGGTCTGGGACAGTGTGTGGGGTCAGTGTGTGGGGACAGGGTCAGTGTGTGGGGTCAGTGTGTGGGGACAGTGTGTGGGGTCTGGGTCAGTGTGTGGGGTCAGTGTGTGGGGTCTGGGTCAGTGTGTGGGGACAGTGTGTGGGGTCAGTGTGTGGGGTCAGTGTGTGGGGTCAGTGTGTGGGGTCTGGGTCAGTGTGTGGGGACAGTGTGTGGGGTCAGTGTGTGGGGACTGGGACAGTGTGTGGGGTCAGTGTGTGGGGACTGGGACAGTGTGTGGGGTCAGTGTGTGGGGACAGGGTCAGTGTGTGGGGACAGTGTGTGGGGTCAGTGTGTGGGGACTGGGTCAGTGTGTGGGGACAGGGTCAGTGTGTGGGGACAGTGTGTGGGGTCAGTGTGTGGGGACAGTGTGTGGGGTCAGTGTGTGTGGGGTCAGTGTGTGGGGTCAGTGTGTAGGGACAGGGTCAGTGTGTGGGGACAGTGTGTGGGGTCAGTGTGTGTGGGGTCAGTGTGTGGGGTCAGTGTGTGGGGTCAGTGTGTGGGGTCAGTGTGTGTGGGGTCAGTGTGTGGGGACTGGGTCAGTGTGTGGGGACAGGGTGTGGTGTCAGTGTGTGGGGTCAGTGTGTGGGGTCAGTGTGTGGGGTCAGTGTGTGGGGTCAGTGTGTGGGGTCAGTGTGTGGGGTCAGTGTGTGGGGACTGGGTCAGTGTGTGGGGTCAGTGTGTGGAGTCAGTGTGTGGGGTCAGTGTGTGGGGACAGTGTGTGGGGTCTGTGTGTGGGGTCAGTGTGTGGGGTCAGTGTGTGGGGTCAGTGTGTGGGGTCAGTGTGTGGGGTCAGTGTGTGAGGACAGTGTGTGGGGTCAGTGTGTGGGGTCTGTGTGTGGGGACTGGGTCAGTGTGTGGGGTCAGTGTGTGGGGTCAATGTGTGGGGTCAGTGTGTGGGGTCAGTGTGTGGGGTCAGTGTGTGGAGTCAGTGTGTGGGGACAGTGTGTGGGGACTGGGTTCTTGGTTCTTGGTCCACCAAAATATTCCAAATGGAATGTAAACTGGAGGTGGCGGAGTATAGACTTAAGCAAGAAGGGCTTCTTGGAGAAGAAGAGCTGCCTTAAATGTAGTTGTGTCTGGTTGAGTAACTATAGTAGGGTGAAGTCTAATCCATGCTTTAATTATGCGTGGGAAGAATGAAGTGCTATACACATCTGTCTTGATAGCTGGTATCTCAAATTGAATTGAATGCCCTCGTCTAATCCCGATTTGGGTTTGGTGTTTCCTTCTTACACAGACTGTATCTCTGTCCCACTCCAGTGGGTTTGATCAGTGAGCTGAACGTAACCTGTGCAGCGAGATCTGCCCCAGCAACAGATGATGCATATGTCCCGGGTGCTCATTGGCTGCTAACGTCCTTGGGTCAGTGATGCAGCATGGAAACAGGCCCTTCAGCCCACTGACCATCAATGGCCAATGGTTTTTTATTGTCATGTGTACCAGGTACAGTGAAATACATTTTTTGCATGCAGCTCAGCAAGACTTTCCCCGTAAATAAGCACAATAACCCCAGCCAGTACAGTTTGTACATAACAGCACACTGAGTCCACATGCAAGCTGTGTAGGAAAATAACTGCAGATGCTGGTACAAATCGAAGGTATCACAAAATGCTGGAGCAACTCAGCAGGTCAGGCAGCATCTCTGGAGAGAAGGAATGGGTGACGTTTCGGGTCGAGACCCTTCTTCGGACTGATGTCAGGGGGGGGCAGGACAAAGAAAGGATATAGGGGGAGGGGAAGAGAGGGACAGAGGAACTATCTAAAGTTAGAGAAGTCAAAGTCTCCAAATTTGAGGAAGGATATTCTTGCTATTGATGGCGTGCAGCGTAGGTTCACTAGGTTAATTCCCGGAATGGCGGGACTGTCGTATGTTGAAAGGCTGGAGCAATTAGGCTTGTATACACTGGAATTTAGAAGGATGAGGGGGGATCTTATTGAAACACATAAGATAATTAGGGGATTGGACACATTAGAGGCAGGAAACATGTTCCCAATGTTGGGGGAGTCCAGAACAAGGGGCCACAGTTTAAGAATAAGGGGTAGGCCATTTAGAATGGAGATGAGGAAGAACTTTTTCAGTCAGAGAGTGGTGAAGGTGTGGAATTCTCTGCCTCAGAAGGCAGTGGAGGCCAGTTTGTTGGATGCTTTCAAGAGAGAGCTGGATAGAGCTCTTAAGGATAGCGGAGTGAGGGGGTATGGGGAGAAGGCAGGAACGGGGTAATGATTGAGAGTGATCAGCCATGATCGCATTGAATGGTGGTGCTGGCTCGAAGGGCTGAATGGCCTACTCCTGCACCTATTGTGTATTGTCTATTGTCAATGTTCATACCGCTGGGCTGTAAGCTGTCCAAGCAAAATATGAGGTGCTGTTCCTCCAATTTGCGGTGGACCTCACTATAACACTGGAGGAGGCCCATGTTAAGGCGGACTGAGCGAAGGTGTTGAGCGAAACGATCGCAGAGCCTGCGTTTGGGAACCGTAGGAGATGCAACACCTGTCCCTTTATCTCCCCCCTCGACTCCAGCCAGGGCCCCAAACAGTCTTTCCAGGTGAGACAGAGGTTCACCTGCACCTCCTCCAACCTCATCTATTGTATCCGCTGTTCCAGTTGTCAACTTCTCTACATCGGCGAGACCAAACGCAGACTCGGCCATCGTTTCGTTCAACACCTTCACTCAGTCCGCCTTAACCAACCTGATCTCCTGGTGGCTGAGCACTTCAACTCCCACTCCCACTCCCAGTCTGACCTTTCTGTCCTGGCTTGGGCCTCCTCCAGTGTCATAGTGAGGCCCACTGCAAATTGGAGGAACAGCACCTCATATTTCGCTTGGGCAGATTGCAGCCCAGCAGTAGGAACATCGACTTCTCTAACTTTCGATAGTTCCTCTGCCCCTCTCTTCCCCTCCCCCTTCCCAGTTCTCCGACTGTCTTCCTGTCCCAACCTATATCCTTTCTTTGTCCTGCCCCCCCTGACATCAGTCTGAAGAAAGGTCTCGACCCGAAACGTCACCCATTCCTTCTCTCCAGGGATGCTGCCTGACCTGCTGAGTTACTCCAGCATTTTGTGATACCAAGTCCACATGCACGATGCCCCATTTTACAGTCCCAGCTTCATTTGGCCACAAAGGCCTGCTGCAGCCATCGCCTCCATTGCACCCATAGTCAAGATCGAACCCGGGTCTCTGGTGCTGTCAGGCAGGAGCTCTACTGTTGAGCTGCCGTGCCACCAGTATTGTGATGTTGGAGCGTCAAATTCTGAGTGAGACAAGAGGCTATTTTGAAGATGGAGAGAGGTGTTGATGGAGGCATAGGTCTGGCATCTCCACCTTCCATGGTACAAGATCCTACACCATGGAGGGTGCAGAAGAGGAGGGGGCATTACAGTATTAGAGTCATAGAGTCCTTTGTCTTTGTCCCCAAGGCAGTTCAGCTCCTCAACTCCCCCCCCCACCACAGCTCACCCTGCTCTCCCCCCCCTCCCAATAGTTTTTGTACCACTCTACGTGCCTTTGTAAATTGCCCCACGGGGACAAATAAAGTGTTTTTGAACTTTGAACTTGAACGACAGCATGGAAACGGGCCCTACGGCCCAACTCTTCCATGTTAACCGAGATGCCCCACCGAACGAGTCCCATGTGCGATGCGATGGGAGTTATCTCAGGAGCGTTTGGAATTTGAGCTTTGATTCACCGGTGTGGCCCTGAGTTTTCCAAGGTATGTCCTGCACCCGGATACTTTCTCCATCCCCTCCCCTCCTCATCCACTGTTATCCCGCAGTTCCCCGCCCCTTCCAAGGCTGGGGGCAAAGGCTGACGACCCACTACGTTATGGAACGAGACTCTTCAAACTCCACCCGAAACATTTTACATACAAATGGTGGTGGATGTATGGAGCAAGCTACAGGGGAGGTAGTTGAGGCAGGGACTATCCCAACGTTTAAGTAACAGTTCGACAGGCACATGGACATGACAGGTTTGGAGGGATATGGACCAAATGCTGGCAGGTGGGACTAGTGTAGCTGTGACATGTTGGCCGGTGTGGGCAAGTTGGGATGAAGTGCCTGTTTGCGCACTGTATCACTCTATGACTCTAAACGTCAAGAGGGAAGAGAGTCAAGTGGCAGATGCAGTATTATATAGATAAATGTGAGGTTATCTAATTTGGCGTCAAAAACAAGGAGGCAGATTATTATCTCAATGGTGTCAGGTTAGGTAAGGGGGAAGTGCAGTGAGACCTGGGTGTCCTTGTACACTAGTCACTGAAAGTTGGCGTGCAGATACAGCAGCCAGTGAAGAAAGCTAATGGCATGTTGGCCTACATAACGAGAGGATTTCAGTACAGGAATAAAGAGGTTCTTCTGCAGTTGGAAATGGCCCTGGTAAAACCACATCTGGAGTATTGTGTACAGTTTTGGTCTCCTAATTTGAGGAAGGACATCCTTGTAATTGAGGCAGTGCAGCGTAGGTTTACGAGATTGATCCCTGGGATGGCGGGACTGTCATATGAGGAAAGATTGAAAAGACTACGCTTGTATTCACTGGAGTTTAGAAGGATGAGAGGGGATCTTATAGAGACATATAAAATTATAAAAGGATTGGACAACCTAGATGAAGGAAAAATGTTCCCAATATTGGGGGAGTCCAGAACCGGGGGCCACAGTCTTAGAATAAAGGGGAGGCCATTTAAAACGGAGGTGAGAAAAAACATTTTCACCCAGAGAGTTGTGAATTTGTGGAATTCTCTGCCACAGAGGGCAGTGGAGGCCAAATCACTGGATGGATTTAAGGGAGAGTTAGATAGAGTTCTAAGGGCTAGTGGAATCAAGGGGCGGCGCCTAACGGCAGCGGCTGACTAGCAGTCTGTCCGTCTTTTTTTTGTTGAGTGTCGGTGTTGGGATGATTTTTATATATATTTTTTTGGTTGTGTATGTGTGGGAGGGGGTGGTGGTGTGTGGGGGGTGGGTGTGGGGTGGTGGTGTGTGGGGGGTGGGTGTGGGTGGGTGGGTGTGGGGAACTTTTCTCTTCCTCACGGCGCGGGGTGCGGCTCGGCTGCGGGGCCTAACATCCCCCGGTGCGGCTCGGCCGCTGGACTTTACATCCCGGTGCGGCTCGGCCGCTGGACTTTACATCCCGGTGCGGCTTGGCCGCTGGACTTACATCGCCCGGTGCAGCTCGGCTGCGGGGCTTAACACCGCCCGGTGCAACTCGGCTGCGGGACTTTACATCGCCCGGTGCAGCTCGGCTGCGGGGCTTAACACCGCCCGGTGCAGCTCGGCTGCGGGGCTTAACACCGCCCGGTGCAACTCGGCTGCGGGACTTAACACCGCCCGGTGCGGCTCGGCTGCGGGACTTTTCACCGCTGGTGCGGCTCGGCTGCGGGACTTAACACCGCCCGGTGCGGCTCGGCTGCTGGACTTTTCACCGCTGGTGCGGCTCGGCTGCGGGACTTAGCTGCGCAAGGCTTGGTCGCGGGCCTTTCATCGCCCGGTTCGGCCGCGAGACGTTTCAGCGCCCGGTGCGGGGACTGTGCGGGTCGGTCGGGGACGAGCTGTCTGTCCGTGGGCGTGGGGAAGAGAGGGGAAGTTTTGTTGCCTCCATCACAGTGAGGGGGTGTTTGGAGTCACTGTGATGGACGTTTGTGTTGGGGTTATGTGTCTTGTGTTCTTTTTTTTTCTATGACTGCTATGTAGTTTCGTTCGGTACTTCTGTACCGAACAACAAATAAAGCTCTGTTATACCTGTTATACCTGTTATATGGGGAGAAGGCAGGCACGGGTTATTGATTGTGGATGATCAGCCATGATCACAATGAATTGCGGTGCTGGCTCGAAGGGCCGAATGGCCTCCTCCTGCACCTATTTTCTATGTTTTGTATGTTTCAGTGTTTATTGTCAAATGTCCCAGATAGAACAATGAAATTGTTACTTGAAACAGCACAACAGAATATGTGAACGTGGTACACTGTAAACAATATAATAAATGAGAAAAAAATGCTCCGCTCAGTGTGTGTAATACGTATATGAATATATACACAAATACATATATATATATATATATATATATATAGATACACACACACACATATATATATATAACACACACATAAAAACCAACAAACAATAATAGTGCACAACGATATAAACAATGCCCTGCTCCATGCAGTTTAGAGCTTATTTGGATGTTGTGTTTAATAGCCTGATGGCCATAGGGAAACGTCACCTATTCATTTTCTCCAGAGATGCTGCCTGACCCGCTGAGTTACTCCAACAATTTACGCGTGTGGTCGGTGGAAACCAGCATCTGCAGTGTATATCTATCCCAGTCCACTGGATTTGATCAGTGAGCTGAACGTAACCTGTGCAGCGAGATCTGCCCCAGCAACAGATGACGCATATGTCCCGGGTGCTGATTGGTTTAGCTCAGTGATGCAGAATGGAAACAGGCCCTTCAACCCACTGAACATCATATAACATATAACAATTACAGCATGGAAACAGGCCTGTCCGGCCCTACCAGTCCACGCCAACCATTCTCCCTGACCTAGTCTCATCTACCTGCACTCAGACCATTACCCTCCAATCCCCTCCTATCCATATACCTATCCAATTTACTCTTAAATAATAAAATCGAGCCAGCCTCCACCACTTCCACCGGAAGCCCATTCCATACAGCCACAACCCTCTGAGTAAAGAAGTTCCCCCTCATGTTACCCCTAAACCTTTGTCCCTCAATTCTGAAGCAATGTCCCCTTGTTGGAATCTTCCCCACTCTCAAAGGGAAAAGCCTACCCACGTCAACTCTGTCCGTCCCTCTCAAAATTTTAAAAACCTCTATCAAGTCCCCCCTCAACCTTCTACGCTCCAAAGAATAAAGACCCAACCTGTTCAACCTCTCTCTGTAGCCTAAGTGCTGAAACCCAGGCAACATTCTAGTAAATCTCCTCTGTACCCTCTCCATTTTGTCGACATCCTTCCTATAATTTGGCGACCAGAACTGCACACCATACTCCAGATTTGGCCTCACCAATGCCCTGTACAATTTCAACTTCTATACTCGATGCTCTGATTTATAAAGGCAAGCATACCAAACGCCTTCTTCACCACCCTATCCACATGAGATTCCACCTTCAGGGAACAATGCACAGTTATTCCCAGATCCCTCTGTTCCACTGCATTCCTCAATTCCCTACCATTTACCCTGTACGTCCTATTTTGATTTGTCCTACCAAAATGCAGCACCTCACACTTATCAGCATTAAACTCCATCTGCCATCTTTCAGCCCACCCTTCCAAAAGGCCCAAGTCTCTCAGTAGACTTTGAAAATCTACCTCACTATCAACTACTCCACCTATCTTAGTATCATCTGCATATTTACTAATCCAATTTGCCACACCATCATCCAGATCATTAATGTAAATGACAAACAACAGTGGACCCAACACAGATCCTTGGGGCACTCCACTAGACACTGGCCTCCAACCTGACATACAATTGTCAACCGTTACCCTCTGGTATCTCCCATTCAGCCATTGTTGAATCCATCTTGCAACCTCACTATTAATACCCAACGATTTAACCTTCTTAATCAACCTTCCATGTGGAACCTTGTCAAATGCCTTACTGAAGTCCATATAGACAACATCCACAGCCTTGCCCTTATCAATTTCCCTGGTAACCTCTTCAAAAAATTCAAGAAGATTAGTCAAACATGACCTTCCAGGCACAAATCCATGTTGACTGTTTCTAATCAGGCCTTGATTATCCAAATAATTATATATATTGTCCCTAAGTATCTTTTCCATTAATTTTCCCACCACAGACGTCAAACTAATAGGTCTATAATTGCTAGGTTTACTTTTAGAACCTTTTTTAAACAAAGGCACAACATGCGCAATGCGCCAATCTTCCGGCACCATCCCTGTTTCTAATGACGTTTGAAATATTTCCGTCATAGCCCCTGCTATTTCTGCACTTATTTCCCTCAATGTCCTAGGGAATATCCTATCAGGACCTGGAGACTTATCCACTTTTATATTCTTCAAAAGTGTCCGTACCTCCTCTTCTTTAATCCTCCTAATTTCCATCACTACTCTACTTGTTTCGCTTACCTCACATAATTCAATATCCTTCTCCTCGGTAAATACCGAAGAAAAGAATGGCAATCAATGGTTTCCTTATTGTCATGTGTACCAGGTACAGTGAAACACATTTTCTTGTATGCAGCTCAGCAAGACTATCCCCATAAATGAGCTCAAACTGTCATTACAGTTTGTACAGAACAGCACACTGAGTCGTATGGAAGGTGCCCTATTTTACAGTCCCAGCTACAGTTGGCCACAAAGGCCTGTTGCAGACATCGCCTCCATTGCGATCATCCCATGATCCGATGTCCCTCTCCACACCCGGCCCTTGTGCCCATGCATGTCTTTGGAGTGTTGGAGGAAACCGGAGCACTCAGAGAAAACCCACGTGGTCGCGGGGAGAACGTACAAACTCCGTACAGACAGCATCCGTAGTCAGGATCGAACCCGGGTCTCTGGTGCTGTAAGGCAGCAGCTCTACCGTTGAGCCACCAGTATTGTGATGTTGCAGTGTCAAATTCTGAGTGAGTCACAAGAGGCTATTTTGAAGATGGAGAGAGGGACAAGGTTGAGGAAGGCAAAGGTCTGGCATCTCCACCTTCCAGGGAACAAGATCCTATACCGTGGAGGGGTCAGAGGAGGAGGGGGTATTGCAGTATTAGAGTCATAGAGTCCTACAGTATGGAAACAGGCCTTTCGGCAACTGGCTAGCTGAACATGGATATCAACACCAACATCTTTCAGGCTCTTATTTAAAAACATCGTCATATGCCATATAAAACAACTCGTCCATGCCGACCAAGATGCCCCATCTTAGTCCCATTTAACTTTTTGTGAACTTGTAAGGCAGAGATAGACAAATTCTTGATTAGAACAGGTTTCAATGGCTATGGGGAGAAGGCAGGAAAATGGGATTAGGAGGTAGAGATCAACCGTGATTGAATTGCAGAGTAGACTCAATGGTCCGAATGGCCTAATTCTACTCCAAAAACCTGCGAACCTGTGAAATTGTGAACTTACCTCGGTATGGCTCATATTTCTCTGAATCTTTCTCATCCATGTATCTGTCCAAGCGTCTTTAAAATGCTGTTTCAGTGCATGCCTCAACTACTTCCTCTGGCTAGACACAAAATGATGGATTCACTCAGCGGGTCAGGCAGCATCTCTGGAGAGAAGGAATGGGTGATGTTTGAGGTCAGGACCCTTCCCTCAGAGGAAAGAGGGGCCCCGACCCAAAACATCACCCATCCATTTACTCCAGAGATGCTGCATGACCCACTGAGTTACTCCAGCACTTTATGTTTATGTTTGGTATAAACCTGCATCTTTGTTTTCTTCTTTGTTTCTACCCCCTGTGGCTGCTGGTTCCATCACCTGTATCCTGCCGTTAAAAGGTTGCCCTTGTGCTCAATTAAACCTTGCCCCTCTCAACCTAAAGCTATGTCCTCTAGTTCCGTGGGGTTAAGAAAGGCGAGTGTCCGAGGAGACCTCACGTTAGTATGTGGGGTGAGGGCTGAGGAACACTCCAGGGTGGGGAGATACAACAGTTAGTCCCAGTACTATGGAGAGCAGGCAATGAGTGCAGTGCACAGAGAGATGTTGCCAGGACACAAGGTCCTGAGCTATAGGGACAGCTTTGGCAGGCTAGAGCCTTGGAGCGAAGGAGGCTGAGGTGTGCTCTTATAGATGTGTATAAAATCACAAGGGGAATAATACGTAGGGTTAATGCACATAATCTTTTGCCCAGGGTAGGGAGAATCAAAAACGAGCGGACCTACAGTTAAGGTGAGAAGGGAAAGACTTAAGAAGTATCTGAGGGGCAACTTTTTCAGTCAAAGGGTGGTGGGAACATGGAACGAGCTGTCAGAGGCAGGTAAGATAATAACATTTATTAGACAGGTGCCTGGATAGAAAAGGTTTAGACGAATACGGTGAAACATAGGCAACTGTGCAGGGGTGGCACGGTGGCGCAGCGGTAGAGTTGTTGTCTTACAGCGCATGCAGTGCCAGTGACCCGGGTTCCATCCTGACTACGGGTGCTGTCTGTACGGAGTTCTATGTTCTCCCCACGACCGCGTGGGTTTTCTCAGAGATCTTCGGTTTCCTCCCACACTCCAAAGACGTATAGGTTTATAGGTTCATTGGCTTGGTATAAGTGTAAATTGTCAATAGTGTGTGTAGGATAGTGTTAATATGCAGGAATCGCTGGTCGGTGCAGAGTTGGTGGGCCGAAGGGCCTGTTTCGTGCTGTTTCTCTCAACTAAACTACACTAAACTGGGAGTTGATAGGGCATCTTGGTCGGCTGGGCATGGGCATGTTTCTGTGCTGTGTAACTCTGTTGTTGTTGTTCGTCCTTCGGGTTCAAAGATGACCATGACTTCACTTTCAATTGGAGGATTGGTGACTGTGGGTCCAGTGTGTGGAAGTGACTGGAGAGGCCAATCCAGGCCCGGAAGGCACGCCCACACGTAGGGCACAAGAGGATGGGTGCTGCAGTGGAAGTGGAGGTAGCCCGGGCCTTGCGCGCGGTGCGTTTCCTCTGGGCCTCTGCAGTGCGTCTGTTCTCTGCTGCACGGGCTCCTGTGGTGAGCTTGCTGCGCCAGGTTGGACGGTCCAGAGCAAGAGACTCCCAAGTGCTGAGGTTGATGTCCAAGTCTTTGAGGGACACTTTGAGGCAGTCCTTAAACCGTTTCTTCTGTCCTCCTACTAAGCGCTTGCCCTGACACAGTTCTCCATACAGAAGCTGTTTTGGCAGTCGACTCTCGGGCATTCTGACGACATGGCCTGCCCATCTGGCTTGGGCTTTCCGTAGGAGGGTGTGGAGGCTGGGGATTCCGGCCCGTTCCAAGACCTCTGTGTCGGAAGTTTTGTCCTGCCACCTGACGTGAAGGAGTCTGCGTAGGCAGCTCAAGTGAAAGTGGTTGAGCTGTTGGCATGTCTGCTGCAGACAGTCCAGGTCTCACTGGCATAGAGAAGAGTGGTGAGTACCACTTCACGGGAGACCTTCAGCTTGGTGGTATGGCTGAGTCCTAGGGCATCTTGGTCGGCATGGGCATGGGCATGTTTCTGTGCTGTGTTACTCTATGGCTCTAATGTCAGCAGTGGCTGCCTCGCCAACAGTCTGCCTCATCCTTTTCCTTCTTTGTTGTTTTTTAGTTTGTGATAAATGTATGTTTTGGTGTTCTTCAGCTTGTTTTATGTGGGGGGTGCGGTTGGGGGAAACTTGTGTTTAATCTCTTACCTCGACAGAGATGTGATTTTTTTCCGTATCGTATCTCCAACCGCGCTGCACCCTAACATTGAGGAGCTGGCGGCCTTTGCTGGGGACTGACTTCGTGAGGTCCAACCGCAGGAGCCTGCAGGACTTAATATCGTGGAGCTGGCAGTCCTTGTTGGGGATCAACCTTGGAGCTCCAACCGCGGGCGCCTGTGGACGTTAACATCGTAGAGCTCGCAGTCCCTGGTTGGGGACCGACTTTGGGAGCTCCAAGCCGCAGGAGCTGCTACGGCCCCGATCGCGGGAGCTTCGATCGCCGGCTGCGGCAACTTTGATCGCCCCGACTGCAGATGGTTTGACTGCCCCGTCCGCGGGAGAATAAAGAGGAAAGAAGATTAGATTTTCATAGCGAGCATAGGCATTCATAGCGAGGGGATTTGAGTATAGGAGCAGGGAGGTTCTGCTGCAGTTATACAGGGCATTGGTGAGACCACACCTGGAGTATTGCGTACAGTTTTGGTCTCCTAATCTGAGGAAAGACATTCTTGCCATAGAGGGAGTACAGAGAAGGTTCACCTGATTGATTCCTGGGATGGCAGGACTTTCATATGAAGAAAGACTGGATAGACTCGGCTTGTACTCGCTGGAATTTAGAAGATTGAGGGGGGGATCTTATAGAAACTTACAAAATTCTTAAGGGGTTGGACAGGCTAGATGCAGGAAGATTGTTCCCGATGTTGGGGAAGTCCAGAACAAGGCGTCACAGTTTAAGGATAAGGGGGAAGTCTTTTAGGACCGAGATGAGAACTTTTTTTTCACACAGAGAGTGGTGAATCTGTGGAATTCTCTGCCACAGAAGGTAGTTGAGGCCAGTTCATTGGCTATATTTAAGAGGGAGTTAGATGTGGCCCTTGTGGCTAAAGGGATCAGGGGGTATGGAGAGAAGGCAGGTACAGGATACTGAGTTGGATGATCAGCCATTATCATATTGCTCGAAGGGCCGAATGGCCCACTCCTGCACCTATTTTCTATGTTTCTATTTTATTGCCTTCCATCACAGTGAGGAATGTGGGGAATCTGCTGTGGTGGATGTTTATGTTTTCTTTTATGTAGTTGTATGTTTTGATGCTTTTTTTAGTATGTTTGTGTGGTAAATTGAGTAGCACTGTACCTTAATTGATACACATGATAATAAAATACCCTTTGAAACCTTTAAAGAGAAAGTACACCAAGGTGTGGCAATTGGAATTTAACCAGGATATGTATGAAGTGTACACATTAATAAGTTAAACCAGGATATGTATGAAGTGTACACATTAATTTAACCGGGATATGTATGAAGTGTACACATTAATTTAACCAGGATATGTATGAACTGCACACATTAATTTAACCGGGATATGTATGAAGTGTACACATTAATAAGTTAAACCAGGATATGTATGAAGTGTACACATTAATTTAACCAGGATATATATGAAGTGTACACATTAATTTAACCAGGATATGTATGAAGTGTACACATTAATTTAACCAGGATATGTGTGAAGTGTACACATTAATTTAACCAGGATATGTGTGAAGTGTACACATTAATAAGTTAAACCAGGGCTGGAATACACAGGAAATGGTAGAGCCCTGTGGTACAGGTACATAGTTCCCCAAAATAACGGATACGGTAGATAGACACAAAATGCTGGAGTAACTCAGATGCTGCCTAACCCGCTGAATTACTCCAGCATTTTGTGTACTTCGCTGCATTTGATTGGTGGATTGTTCAGAACATTAATTTGGGAACAAATTACCTAAGGCTTGGCTTTAGCCACGGGCCATTTGATAACTGGCGCCTTTCCTTCAATGAGACAAATGTTATCTCAGTCTCAGTCTGCTGGAGATGGCAAGCACTGGTGAATGGCGACAGTGTTTGATCTGTGAGTTAAATCTAACCTGTACAGAGAAATCTGCCCGGCTGCAGATGACGCGTCATGTCCCTGGTGCTGATTGGCTGTTTACATTATTTGGGTCTGTAAAGCGATGGTAATATGTCAAACTGAGACACATGAGGCGATTTCAAAGTCTGAAGATCAAGAGCAGGACAAAGTTGAGGGAAGGGCAGGACTGGTATGTCCACGTTCTAGGGTACTGATTGTACACTGTGGAGGGGACAGTGAGAGTGACATTGCATAGAACATGGAACATCGAATAATGTGAATCTGAGGGGTAACTTTTTCGCACAAAGGGTGGTGGGTGCATGGAATGAGCTGCCAGAGGAGGTAGTTGAGGCTGGGACTACCCCAACGTTTAAGAAACAGTTAGATAGGCACATGGATAGGACAAATTTGGTTTAGTTTAGTTTTGAGATACAGTGCATAAACAGGGCCTTTGGCCCATTGAATCTGTACCGACCAGCGATCCCCGCATATTAACACTATACATGAGGGACAATATACATTTTTTTAATACCAAGCCAATTAACCTACAAACCTGTACGTCTTTGGAGTGTGGAATGAAACTGAAAATTTCAAAGAAAACCCACGCGGGTTATGGGGAGAACGTACAAACAGCACCCGTAGCCAGGATCGAACCGGGGTTTCTGGCGCCGTTAGCGCTGTAAGGCAGAAACTACCGCTGCACTACCGTGCTGCGTTAGAGGGATACGGGCCAAATGCAGGCAGGTAGAACCAGTGTATCTGGGACATGTTAGCCAGTGTGCGCAAGTTGGGCCGAAGGGCCTGTTCCAAGCTGTATCACTCTGTGACTATGATTCTAACTACAGCACAGGAACAGGCCCTTCAGCCCATAATGTCTGTGCGGAAATATGATACCAAATTAAACTAATCGCTTCTAACTGCGTGATCCATATCCCTCTAGTTCCTTAATATCCATGCCTATCTAAAGCCTCTTAAATACCACTATTGTATCTGCCTCCACCACCATCCCAGCATGTTCCAGGCACCCACCACACTCTGTGTAAAAATCTTACCCCTTTATCTCCTTTAAACGTCTCCCTCTCAACTTACAGTATTCCCCCCCTAGATTTTGATATTTGCACGCTGTGGAAAAGGTTCTGATTTTGTGTACCTCCATCAGATCCAGGAGGGGATTCTGAGAGACAGGGTCTACTTGAGTTTGGAAAGGCAAGGACTGATTAAGGACGAAGGTAGACACAAAATGCTGGAGTAACTCAGCGGGTCAGGCAGCATCTTGGGAGAGAAGGAATGGGTGATGTTTCGGGTCAAGACCCTTCTTCAGACTGATCAGGGAGATTAGGGCCAGTTTAATTAGATCAGATTAGGGACAGTCAGCATTGCTTTGTGTGTACTTTTGTTTGCCCAGCTATAGGAAGGATGTCACTAAATTGCGAAGAATGCAGAAAAGATTGACAAATATGTCAGCATACAGTGCATTCAGAAAGTATTCAGACCCCTTCACTTTTTCCACATTTTGCTACGTTACAGCCTTATTTTAAAATGGATTAAACTTTTTTTTTAATGAACAATCTACACACAATACCCCATAATAAAAAAGCGAAAACAGGTGTTTAGAAATTTTTGCAAAGTAATTAAAAAGAAATAACTGAAATATCACATTTACATAAGTATTCAGACACCTTGCTATGACACTCAAAATTGGGTTTATGTTCATCCTCTTTCCCTTGATTATCCTTGAGATGTTTCTACAACTTGATTGGTGTCCACCAGTGGTAAACTAAATTGATTGGACATGATTTGGAAAGGCACACACCTGCCTATATAAGGTCCCACAGTTGACAGTGCATGTCAGAGCAAAAACCAAGCCAAGAAGACGAAGGAATTGTCCGTAGACCTCCGAGACAGGATTGTGTCGAGACACAGATCTGGGGAAAGATATAAAATAATTTCTGCAGCATTGCAGGTCATGAAGAGCACAGTGGCCTCCGTCATTCTTAAATGGAAAAATGTTGGAACCACCAGGACTCTTCATAGAGCTGGCCGCCCGGCCAAACTGAGCAATCGGGGGAGAAGGGCCTTGGTCAGGAAGGTGACCAAGAATCTGATGGTCACTCTGACAGAGCTCCAGAGTTCCTCTGTGAAGATGGGAGAACCTTCCAGAAGGACAACTATATCTGCAGCACTCCACCAATCAGGCCTTTATGGTAGAGGGGCCAGAAGGAAGCCACTCCGCAGTAAAAGGCACATGACAGCTTGCTTGGAGTTTGCCAAAATAGACAATAGACAATAGGTGCAGGAGGAGGCCATTCGGCCCTTTGAGCCAGCACCGCCATTCAATGTGATCATGGCTGATCATTCTCAATCAGTACCCCGTTCCTGCCTTCTCCCCATACCCCCTGACTCCGCTAACCTTAAGAGCTCTATCCAGCTCTCTCTTGAATGCTTTCAGAGAATTGGCCTCCACTGCCTTCTGAGGCAGAGAATTCCACACCTTCACCACTCTGACTGAAAAAGTTTTTCCTCATCTCAGTTCTAAATGGCCTACCCCTTATTTTTAAACTGTGGCCCCTTGTTCTGGACTCCCCCAAAAAGGACTCTCAGATAATTAGAAATAAGATTCTCTGGCCTGATGAAACCAAGATTGAACTCTTTGGCCTGAATGCCAAGCGGCACCGCTCATCACCTGGCCAATACCATACCTATGGCGAAGCATGGTGGTGGCAGCATCATGCTGTGGGGATGTTTTTCAGTGGCAGGAACTGGGAGACTAGTCAGGAACGAGGGAAAGATGAACGGAGTAAATTACAGAGTGATCCTTGATGAAAACCTGCTCCAGAGCATTCTGGACCTCAGACTGGAGGTTCACCTTCCAATAGGACAATGACCCTAAGCATACAGCCAAGACAATGCAGGAGTGGCTTCGTGACAAGTCTGTGAATGTCCTTGAGTGGCCCTGCCGGACTTGAACCCAATCGAACATCTCTGGAGGGACCTGAAAATAGCTGTGCATCAACGCTCCCCATCCAACCTGACCGAGCTTGAGAGGATCTGCAGAGAAGAATGGGAGAAATTACCCAAATAGAGGTGTACCAAGCTTGTAGCATCATACCCAAGAAGGCATGAGGCTGTAATTGCTTCCAAAGGTGCTTCAATAAAGTACTGAGGAAAGGGACTGAATACTTATGTAAATGTGATAGACATAGAAACATAGAAAATAGGTGCAGGAGTAGGCCCTTCGAGCCTGCAGCACCATTCAATATGATCATGGCTGATCGTCCAACTCAGTATCCCGTACCTGCCTTCTCTCCATACCCCCTGATTCCTTTAGCCACAAGGGCCACATCTAACTCCCTCTTAAATATAGCCAATGAACTGGCCTCAACTACCTTCTGTGGCAGAGAATTCCACAGATTCACCACTCTCTGTGTGAAAGAAAACTTTCTCATCTCGGTCCTAAAAGACTTCCTCCTTATCCTTAAACAATGACCCCTTGTTCTGGACTTCTCCAACATCGGGAACAATCTTCCTGCATCTAGCCTGTCCAACCCCTTAGGAATTTTGTACGTTTCTATAAGATCCCCCCTCAATCTTCTAAATTCCAGCGAGTACAAGCCGAGTCTATCCAGTCTTTCTTCATATGAAAGTCCTGCCATCCCAGGAATCAATCTGGTGAACCTTCTCTGTACTCCCTCTATGGCAAGAATGTCTTTCCTCAGATTAGGAGACCAAAACTGTACTCAATACTCCAGGTGTGGTCTCACCAATGCCCTATACAACTGCAGCAGAACCTCCCTGCTCCTATACTCAAATCCCCTCGCTATGAATCCCAACATACCATTCACTTTCTTCACTGCCTGCTGCACCTGCATGCCTACTTTCAATTGGTGTACCACGACACCCAGGTCTCGTTGCATCTCCCCTTCTCCTAATCGGCCACCATTCAGATAATAGTCTGCTTTCCTGTTCTTGCCACCAAAGTGGATAACCTCACATTTATCCACATTATACTGCATCTGCCATGCATTTGCCCACTCACCTAACCTATCCAAGTCACGTTGCAGCCTCCTAGCATCCTCCTCACAGCTAACACTGCCCCCCAGCTTCGTGTCATCTGCAAACTTGGAGATGTTGCATTCAATCCCCTCATCCAAATCATTAATATATATTGTAAATAACTGGGGTCCCAGCACTGAGCCTTGCGGTACCCCACTAGTCAATGCCTGCCATTCTGATATTTCAGTAATTTATTTTTAATTACTTTGCAAACATTTCTAAACACCGGTTTTCACTTTTTCATTATGGGGTATTGTGTGTAGATTGATGATAGAAAAAATAACTTAATCCATTTTAAAATAAGGCTGTAACGTAGCAAAATGTAGAAAAAGTGAAGGGGTCTGAATACTTTCTGAATGCACTGTAACTGGAAGCTTCAGATTAAAAGACTTTTTAAATTTCAAAAGTAACCTTTATCCAAAATAAATAATATATACAAAACACTGGTGGTGCGGTGGCAGAGTAGCTGCCTTACAGTGTTTGCAGCACCGGAGACCCGGGTTCGATCTCAACTTCTGTTGCTGTCTGTACGGAGGTTGTACATTCTGGGACAGTGTGTGGGGTTAGTGTGTGGGGTCAGTGTGTGGGGTCAGTGTGTGGGGACTGGGACAATGTGTGGGGTCAGTGTGTGGGGTCAGTGTGTGGGGACAGTGTGTGGGGAAAGTGTGTGGGGACTGGGTCAGTGTGTGGGGACTGGGTCAGTGTGTGGGGACAGTGTGTGGGGACTGGGTCAGTGTGTGGGGACAGTGTGTGGGGACAGGGTCAGTGTGTGGGGTCAGTGTGTGGGGTCAGTGTGTGGGGTCAGTGTGTGGGGTCAGTGTATGAGGACTGGGTCAGTGTGTGGGGTCAGTGTGTGGGGTCAGTGTGTGGGGTCAGTGTGTGGGGTCAGTGTGTGGGGACTGGGTCAGTGTGTGGGGTCAGTGTGTGGGGTCAGTGTATGGGGTCAGTGTGTGGGGACTGGGTCAGTGTGTGGGGTCAGTGTGTGGGGTCAGTGTGTGGGGACTGGGTCAGTGTGTGGGGTCAGTGTGTGGGGTCAGTGTATGGGGACAGTGTGTGGGGACAATGTGTGGGGACTGGGTCAGTGTGTGGGGTCAGTGTGTGGGGTCAGTGTGTGGGGTCAGTGTGTGGGGTCAGTGTGTGGGGTCAGTGTGTGGGGTCAGTGTGTGGGGTCAGTGTGTGGGGTCAGTGTGTGGGGTCAGTGTGTGGGGACAGTGTGTGGGGTCAGTGTGTGGGGTCTGGGTCAGTGTGTGGGGTCAGAGTGTGGGGTCAGTGTATGGGGACAGTGTGTGGGGTCAGTGTGTGGGGTCAGTGTGTGGGGTCAGTGTGTGGGGTCAGTGTGTGGGGTCTGGGTCAGTGTGTGGGGTCAGTGTGTGGGGTCTGGGTCAGTGTGTGGGGTCAGTGTGTGGGGACTGGGACAGTGTGTGGGGTCAGTGTGTGGGGACAGTGTGTGGGGTCAGTGTGTGGGGACAGTGTGTGGGGACTGGGTCAGTGTGTGGGGACTGGGTCAGTGTGTGGGGTCAGTGTGTGGGGTCAGTGTATGGGGTCAGTGTGTGGGGTCAGTGTGTGGGGTCAGTGTGTGGGGTCAGTGTGTGGGGACTGGGTCAGTGTGTGGGGAGAGTGTGTGGGGACTGGGTCAGTGTGTGGGGACTGGGTCAGTGTGTGGGGTCAGTGTGTGGAGTCAGTGTGTGGGGACTGGGTCAGTGTGTGGAGTCAGTGTGTGGGGACTGGGTCAGTGTGTGGGGTCAGTGTGTGGGGACTGGGTCAGTGTGTGGGGTCAGTGTGTGTGTTCTCCGCGTGACCTGCTTGGGTTTTCTCTGAGATTTTTGGTTTCCTCCCACATTCTAAAGTGTGCAGGTAAATTGGCTTGGTATAAGTGTAAATTGCCCCTATTGTGTGTAGAATAGTGTTAATGTGCAGGGAACGCTGGTCGGTGCGCCAAAGGGCCTGTTTCCACGCTGTATCTCTAAACTAAATAAACTGAACAAGGTATTAAAAACGCTTCATACATTCAATACCCTGTGGTGTTTACATCTAAGATAGACAGAAAATGCTGGAGTAACTAAGCGGGTCAGGCGGTTTCTCTGGCGAGAAGGAATAGGTGAAGTTTCAGGTCGAGACCCTTCTTTAGACTGAGAATCGGGGAGAGGGAAACTAGAGATATGAAAAGGTACGAAGAACAGAAGAATGAAAGGAATGAAAAGCCTTTCATACCTATCTTTAGACAAATCACCACTACCACTCATGCGCTCAAGGGGTGAAATTCCTTCCCCTCTGGACCCTACCCCCCAATGTTTAGCAGTGTAAAGTCCCTAGACTGTTGTCCTCCCCCACAGAGCCTCTGTGTTAGCTGCAACAAGCTTCAGTGCCTCAGTGCGTCCCTCAGCACGTACTCCTGCAGTCTGGAGTAGGCCAGTTGGCAACAGTCCCTGACAGACATCTCGCTCTGCTGGGAGAACAGGTTTTGGGCAGTCTAAAGAGTATCTTTCACCAAATTAATGGTCGTTTAGCAGCTCTTAACATCTGTCATCAATTGTGTCCCTGGGAACAGCCCGAAATTCAGAGTCCTCTGTTGCAAGGCTGCTTGGGATGAACTGTGTCAAGAAACCTTTGCATTTTCTCCAGAGCCTCTTTGCAAACCCACACTCTGCAAAGAAGTGGGAACCATCGTGGCTGTCCCGAGGGCAGTGTGCATCGGGAACAAGACTCTGACAGTCCAGGGGGGATTTGACTGGGAGAGGCCCTCTCACGTCCTGCCAAGCCATGTCTTGGTGCTTGTTGGTGAGTGGTATATGGATGGGAAAGGTGCAGAGGGACATGGGCTGCCCACAGGCAAATGGGACAAGCTTAGATGGGCCAACTTGGACAAATTGGGTCAGAGGGGCAAGGCATCCTGTATGACACCTTGACATCTCCCAGTGATCGGCCTCGACACACTCCAGGGTGAGAACTCCAGAGATTCCTCACCCTCTGTGAGAGGCTCCTACACACTGTTTGAAATCACTGCCCCCTAATTTTATAGCTATGCCTTTATTTACAGCCATGCCGACCAAGTTACCCCATCTAAGATTGCCCAATTGGCCTGTTTGGTTTAGCTTTGAGATACATCGTGGAAACAGGCCCTTCGGCCCACCGACAAGCGATCCCTGCACACTAGGGACAATTTACATTTATTGTGTGCCTTTGATTCCCAACAGCTCTTCCAGCCCCTTGTCACCTTGTGTAAGGGATTGTCACTGAAGAGGTGTCCTGGACCAAATCGCCACCCGTCCAGTCCCTCCATAGACATTGGCTGACCTGCTGAGTTCCTCCAGCACTTTATACTTTACCCAAGATTCCGGCCATTGCATTTTCTTGCATTTCCACACTATCTGGAACGAGCCATCGGACTGTGCTGTTTGCAGAGGCCGTCACTTTGGAGACTGATTTAGTTTAGTTTAGAGATACAGCATGGAAACCGAGTTCGCACCGACCGCAGCCTAAACCTAAAGGTCGGCCTTGGCTTAATGACACCACCAGAGCCCTAAGAAGGGAGTGCAGAAAATCAGAACGGAGGTGGCAATGTGATAAACTTCAAATTTCCTTTGAAATTCTGAGAAACAATCTTCTCAAATACCAGGAAGCAGTAAAGTCAGCGAGAGCAAAATACTTTTCCAACCTTATTTCCAAAAACTCTCATAATTCCAAGGTCCTATTTAGTACTATTACCTCTGTCATATGTCCAGCCCCCAGTACCAGCTTAGTTGGGTGTGAAGAATTCTCTACATTTTTCACGAGCAAAGTTGAGAACATTACAACGAATATTTCCCCTCCCACCCGTGACCTAGCTGTTTCACTGGTCTGTTCATCTAAATTGGACTGTTTCCAACCCGTCACTCTATCCTCCCTTGCAAAGCTTGTCTCCACTAAGAAACCTGCAACCTGCCCCCATGACACTGTCCCCACTGCCCTTCTGAAGGATGTGATTGCAATAGCCGGTCCCAGCATCCTCTCTACAGTTCTCTGGCCACTGGCACCGTTCCAACCTGCTTCAAGGATGCGGTGGTCCAGCCCCTACTGAAAAAACCTAACCGAGACCCCACCTTGCCTCGCAACTACAGACCCATTTCCAAACTGCCATTCCTGTCAAAAGTCCTTGAAAAGGTAACTCTAAATCAACTACTGGCTTACCTACACCAAAATACCATCCTGGAAAGTTTCCAGTCAGGTTTCAGGGCCCACCACAGCACAGAGCCTGCCTTGTTGAAGGTACACAACGACCTGCTTCTCGCCATCGACACCGGCGACTGTGCAATCCTGCTCCTTCTCGACCTCAGCGCAGCGTTCGATACAGTGGACCACACCATCCTTATTGACCGTCTCCGGTACGGGGTTGGCGTTGATGGCACTGCCCTGAGCTGGTTCGTTTCCTACTTCAAAAATAGGAGTTTCTCCATCAATAT
The DNA here is from genome assembly GCF_053455715.1 of Rhinoraja longicauda. Lineage (NCBI taxonomy): Eukaryota > Metazoa > Chordata > Chondrichthyes > Rajiformes > Arhynchobatidae > Rhinoraja > Rhinoraja longicauda. The sequence goes on from NC_135971.1 coordinate 29,129,709, forward strand.
AGGCAATTATTCCTCTTCCCCAGCTAGACTTTCCTGCAGGGTTCAACAAGGCTCCATCCGAGGCCCCATTCTCTTCTCTCTGTAGATGCTCCCCCTCGGCCAATCATTCAAAGGCACGGCATTTCTTTCCACTGCTATGCTGATGACACACAGCTTTATCTCCCCCTGAAACCCAACAACCGGTCAAATTTAATCAGCCTCATGCACTGAGGACATAAAATGTTGGATGGCACAGAACTTCCTTCAAACGAGAGGAGGTCTGAGGTCATCCTATTCGCCTCCACCCGACTCCACCAAAACGATAACAGGCAGCCTTGGAAGCCTATCCTCCCTAGTCAAACCTCATGTCAAAAACCTTGGCGTGATATTTGACTCCGCATTTAAGTTTGACAAGCAACTCAACTCTGTGGTAAAAGCCACTTTCTTCCAGCTTTGTACCATAGCTAAAATCAAACTATTCCTCCTATTTGACGATTTAGAAAAAATCATCCACTCATTTATTTCCTCCCGCCTGGACTACTGCAACTCCCTATACACTGGGATCAACCAATCATCCCTGTCCCGCCTGCAATTGGTCCAAAACGCCGCAGTGAGACTCCTGACGGGTACCCGTAAAAGGGACCACATCACTCCGATTCTGGCCTCTCTCCACTGGCTCCCAGTACGGTACAGAATTGATTTCAAGATCCTCCTATTCACATACAAAGCCCTAAATGGACACTCCCTCCCCACATATCAAAACTCTTCTAACCCACCTCTCTAACTCCAGGTCCCTCAGGTCAGCCGACTTGGGGTTACTCACTATCCCGCAGTCTAGGCTTAAGCTCAGGGGTGACCGTGCTTTTGCGGTTGCAGCTCCTATACTGTGGAACAGCATCTCACTCCCCATCAGAACTGCCCCCTCCATCCACTCCTTTAAGTCCAGGCTCAAAACCTATTTCTACTCCTTAGCGTTTGAGGCTCTCTGAGGGGGTGCTGTGAACTGTTTATGTATGTGTTGTTAGGTTTGTGTGCTATTGTATGTTCTTTTTTAGTACCTGCACTGATGTACAGCACTGGTCAACGCGGGTTGTGTTTAAATATGCTATACAAATAAAATAGACTTGACTTGACCAGTGATCCCACACATTAACACTACCCTACACACACTACGGACAATTAACATTTTTTATACCAAGCCAATCAGCTTACAAACCTGGACATCTTTGGAGTGTGGGAGAAAATCGAAGATCTTGGAGAAAACCCAGGCAGTTCATGGGGAGAACGTACAAGCTATGTTGTTCCACTTTCTCATCCACTCTCTACACACTCATGGTAATTTGCAGAGGCACATTAACCTCCAAACTGCACGTCTTTGGGATGTGGGAGGAAATCAGAGCACTGTCACAGGGATAATGTGCAAACTACACAGTCAGCACCTGGGGTCAGGATTGAACCCATGTCCCTGCTGCTGTGAGGCAGAAGCACTACGACGGATGTTAAGCATGAAGTGTGAGTTTTATAAATTGAATGAACTAAAAAAAGTTTAGACTAGGTTATGTTAGATTAGATTAGGAAAAGTTAAACTAGGTTAGGTTAGATTAGGTTAGTTTAGGGTATTAGGTATGCCCCAGGGCCATACGAGAACTGAACACTACCTTCTGCACTAGGCAACACTGTTAAAAAATCTTTTGTACTTAATATAATTGTATTTATTTGTTTTTGCATTTATTGCATATATGGTTTTATGCACCGTCAGGATTAGCTATTTTTTAATTTCGTTGTACTCATTGCAATGACAATAAATGAATATTATATTTACATTAGGTTTATATGGCAACAAATAAATAATATTCAATTTTTTAAAAGAGCTTGAAATATTGGAATATATATATATACCATCGGTATACAATTATTTATAAAACAGAAAAAATACAGTAACCACCATTGGGGGAGAGAGAGAGAGGAGAGAGTGGTAGGGGGGGGGGGCGGAGAGAGAGTGGAGGGGGGTGGGGGGAGAGAGTGGGGGGCGGAGAGAAAGAGTGGGGGGAGAGAGAGGGGAGAGAGTCGGGGTAGAGGGAACAGCGGGTGAAAGCGGGAGCGCGGGGAGGCGAAGGGTGTCGGAGGGTCCGGTGAAGGGGCGCCGCCACTTGCGGGGGCTGCTCCCTCCATCACTCTTCCCTCTACCTCTCTCTCAGAGCCAGCGAAATCTGCGCTGCTCCTCCACTCTCTTCCCCGGCCCCGTCTCCCTCTAACGCAGCGAAATAAGAACAAACACAAGTGTAGTTGTTGTTCAGAAGCCCCGCCTCCCCGGGGTGAGCGGGTTGTCCCCGGGGTGAGCGGGTTGTCCCCGGGGTGAGCGGGTTGTCCCCGGGGTGAGCGGGTTGTCCCCGGGGTGAGCGGGGTGTCCCCGGGGTGAGCGGGTTGTCCCCGGGGTGAGCGGGTTGTCCCCGGGGTGAGCGGGGTGTCCCCGGGGTGAGCGGGTTGTCCCCGGGGTGAGCGGGTTGTCCCCGGGGTGAGCGGGTTGTCCCCGGGGTGAGCGGGTTGTCCCCGGGGTGAGCGGCGGCGGCGAGGAGGGAAGTTTCACTTGTGTTTGTTCTTATTTCGCTGCGTTAGAGGGAGATGGGGCAGGGGAAGAGAGTGGAGGAGCGGCGCAGATCTTGCTGGCGCTGGGAAAGAGGGGAGAGAGGGAGGGAGGGAGCAAGTGGCGGCACTCTTTCACCAGACCCTCTGACACCCTCCCCCACCCCGCGATCCCGCTCTCACCCGCTGCTCCCTCTCCCCCAACTTTCTCTCCCCTCCCCCTCTCTCTCCCCAGGATGAGTGGCGGCGGCGAGGAGGGAAGATTCCTTGAGTTTGTTGTTTGCGAGGGGGTGCTGTGAAATCTCGCCTTGTCCCGGCTCTGGGTCGATGGCAATCCGCTCTCTGGTGAACCTTCGCCGGCAGCTTCTGCCTCCAGTCCCCGTCATCCGGCTGTATATATATGATATGATATGATATGATCTAAGTCAAGAGCTTGCTGCGGGCCGGATAAAATCTCGTGGCGGGCCGGATGTGGCCAGCTGGCCATAGTTTGGAGATCCCTGGTCTAAGCCAAGCCTAAAACATTTTGTACTCTGGTGCAGTTGGTAGAGCTGCTACCTCACCGTGCCGAACCAGGTCCATCCTGACTTCAAAGCTGTCTGTGTGGTGTTTGCACGTACTCTCTGTGACCGTGTAGTGTGGGTAAGGGAGGTGAGGGGGAGAGGCAAGGGGGAGAGCGGTGAGGGAGGGCAGAGGTTAGTGGGGGACGTGACGTGGAGAGGTGAGGGGGAGTGAGGGGGACAGAGGTTAGTGGAGAGAGGTGAGGGTGAGGTTGAGGGGCAGAGGTGAAGGGAGAGAGGTGAGGGAAATAAGTGAGGGGGGAGAGGCGAGCGGGAGATGTGGGGAGAGAGGTGAAGGAGAGAGAGGTAAGGGGAGCGAGAGGTAGAGGAGAGTTGAGGACGAAGGAGGTGAGGGGAAGCGATGTGTGTGTATGGGATAAGTGAGGGGAAGAGGTGTGGGAGAGGGAGATCAGAGTCAAATCCTTTTTCTCACAGTGAAACTTTCAAAGACCGGAGGGCATTGCTGTGAATTGAGAGGGGAAAGGTTTAAAGGAGATGTAGAAACATAGAAAATAGGTGCAGGAGGAGGCTATTCGGCCCTTCGAGCCAGCACCGCCATTCATTGTGATCATGGCTGATCGTCCCCAATCAATACCCCGTGCCTGCCTTCTCCCCATATCCCTTGATTCCACTACCCCTAGAGCTCTATCTAACTCTCTCAAATCCATCCAGTGATTTGGCTTCCACTGCCTTCTGTGGCAGAGAATTCCACAAATTCACAACTCTGGGTGAAAAAGTTTCTACAATCATCGGCAGCCTTTCTCCCGGTTCCTCTTCCTCCAGCTTCTTCCTCATTTTTTTACAGCACAAAAGTTGGCCTTTGGCTGCTTTTTAAAGGTAAAAATATACGTGTTGCATGTATTGGTAGTGTATGCTGTAGGTTGCCATGTCCTCCAGATGGCTTGAGCGACTCCGTACATTGACCTGACGTGCAATCACCTAATTCCTTATGACCTTCGGCCCACTGAGCCTGCACCGACCTGTGATCACCACACACTAACACTATCCGACACAGATAAGGGACAGTTTTACATTTGTACCATACCAATTAACTTACAACCCTGTACATCTTTGGAGGGTGGAAGGAAACCGAAGATCTCTGAGAAAAGTCACGAGGAGAACGTACAAACTCGGTACAGACAGCATCCGTAGTGGGGATCGACTCGGGTGTCTGGTATCACCCCAGGAGGCCACATGAGTGGCATGGTGGGGGGTAAAATTGTGAGAACACTATGGAACAATGAATTGAATGTATGTATCGCCTCCGAGAATGTCGCACAGTCGAATGATATTTTCGCACAGTTCCTGTATTGTACATATTTTCTTTGAATAAAGTTTATTTTGATTAAATAAATAAAAAGTTAGATTGGCATCACGGTGGGCGAGGACTTGGGATGTTGCTGTGCCATTGTGGCGACGCTTCACCCATGGGTGCTGAGCTGTGTTGCCCAGGCGTGGGTGCCAGCCAACACAGCACAACCTGCTCCCTGCACAGACATCTACCCGGCAACAAGTGACGAGAGAGCCACGCTAATTTGGCTGCTGCTGTTGCTGGGGTCCCGGTATCTCCCCTCTCCACACCCTGGTCCTCAGACCCTGGCCGGGGAGCGGGCAATGGAGCGGCCGCTGGCGTCTGGCTGCCAGGGGGGCGGTGGGTCGGAGTGGAGGCGGTGCCCTGTACCCGTCCGGTCCCGTCCCTTGCGGATGGCTTTCGGTTTCACTCTCGGTCCAGACGGCTACGAGGGGGATGCAGACGGTGGCGACGGGGATGCAGACGGCGGCGAGGGGGATGCAGACGGCTACGAGGGGGATGCAGACGGCTGTGCGACCACCCGGCGCCCCCACCACACCAGTCAGCACCGGAGTAAGTCGGATCGTTTGCCCGGTCCGGAGCTGGGTGTGTGGGCGGGACCGGGCTCGATCCGCTGGAGGGTGGGGGAGCGATGAGAATCATGTGGCTGAGAGTCCGGACTAGGGGGAGGGGAGGGTGAGTGTCCGGAGTAGGGGGGGGGGGGCTGAGAGTCCGGACTGGGGGGGGGGGGGGGGGGGGCTGAGAGTGTGGACTAGGGGGAGGGGGTGCTGCCGAGGGTTCAGACCAGAGGGAGGGGGCAGAGGGTCGGGACCCAGGGGGAGGGGGACAGAGGGTCGGGACCCAGGGGGAGGGGGACAGAGGGTCGGGCACAAAGTTGTTGAATGTTCGGGCCGCCAGAGCAGGGGGGTAGAGAGCGTCTCAGGGGAAGACGGTGCACTGCTGTTCCTGCTAGGGGTGTGGGGGGGGGGGGGGGGGGGGGTGGAGGAGGAGGGGGGCAGGGGGTGACTCTGAACCAGTGGTCCAGAGGTGGCGGGATTACCGTCCACTCCACGGGTGCAGGCCCTGTCCCACAGCGCCAGAGACAAGGGGATATTTTTAAATTTGGGATATGGGATGGGATGTGGGAATGGGGATAGGATGTGGACGTGGAATGGGATGGGAGTATTGGATTGTGATGTAGGGGTGGGATGTGGGGATGGGATGGGGATGGGGATGGGTTGTGGGGATGGGATGTGGGGATGGGGAATGGGATGGGGGTATTGGATTGTGATGTAGGGATGGGGGATGGGATGTGGGGATGGGATAAGGGGATGGGGATAGGATATGGACGGGGAATGGGATGGGAGTATTGGATTGTGATGTAGAGATGGGGGTGGGATGGGATGGGGATGGGAGTATTGGATTGTGATGTGGGGATGGGGATGGGATGTGGGAGATGGGGGATGGGATGTGGGGGATGGGGGATGGGATGGGATGTGGGGATGGGGAATGGGATGGGGGTATTGGATTGTGATGTAGGAATGGGGGATGGGATGGGGGATGGGGATCGTGGGGATGGATATAGGGGATGGAGGATAGGATATGGACGGGGAATGGGATGGGAGTATTGGATTGTGATGTGGGGATGGGATGGGGATGGGATATGGGGATGGATGGGATGGGATCAGGGGATGGGGATGGGATGTGGGGATGGGATGAGATATGGGATTGGGAGGCAGGGATGGGGTGTGATGGGATGGCAGATAGGATGTGGAATGGGATCAGGATGAGTTGTGGGGATGGGATGGGTGGTGGTGGATTGCGATGTGATGGGGGAATGGGTATGAAATGACATGTGGGGATGGAATGGTGAATGGGATGTGGGGATGGGATGGATTGGATGTCAGAATCAGATGGATTGGATGAGGGGATTATAAAGGACGATAGTATATCAGGATGGGGGGGGGGGGGGGGTGACCGATGTGGCAATTGAATGAGATGAGGGGCTGGCTCACCCTCACAATCTCTTGCCCACCAGTCGTCCAGTCTTCCTGCCCCAACACCCCTCACCTCCCTCCACCTCCCCCATTGCTTACATACCCTTAACAGTCTAGCGCAAGAACTGGTCCTTTGGTCCACAATGTCCATGCCAAACATGATGCCAAGATAAGATAATCTCTTCTACCTGCATGTGATCCATACCCCTCCATTCCCTGCATATCATCTGCTTGTTTAGTTTAGTTTAGAGATACGGAAACAGGCCCTTCGGCCCACTGAGTCTGCGCTGACCTCGCACACTAACACTATCCTACACTCTAGGGACAATTTAACATTATACCAAGCCAATCACTCTACAAACCTCTACGTCTTTGGGATGTGGAAGGAAATTGGAGCTCCCGGAGAAAACTCATGCAGGTCACAGTGAGAACATTAAAACTCCGTACAGACAGCACGCGTAGTCAGGATTGAACCCGGGTCTCTGGCAATTGTAAGGCAGCAACTCCCGTTGTGCCACCATGCCACCCTACCTAAAATTTAAACCTCTTAAATTTCACTGTTGTATCTGCCTCACAACTACCCCTGGCAGCTCTTTCCAGGTACCCTCTCTGTAAAAATCTGTCCTGTACAACTCCCTTAAATGATGTCCCTCTCACCTTAAGTATGGCCTGTGGTATTTGACATTTCCATCCTGGGGAATGAAACCCTGTTAATGAAAAGATACTTCAGAGCATTAATGTGTGTGGAGTGTGAGGGTGGGGAGGGTGAGGGTGGGGAAGGGTGTGGGAGGCCGCTGTGATGAGGCTACACTGTTACACTGTCTCTCCACAGACGACGATCATCGCAGTGGAGTTCGATGGAGGGGTCGTCATTGCCTCTGACTCGCGGGTTTCTGCCGGGTAAGGTTCTGGGGACCGGGCGGAGGGAGGGGAAGGGCAGGGGGTTGTGTGGGGCAGGGGCTGGGGGATGTGTGTGGGGAGGTGTGGGTTGTGTGGGGCGGTGGGGGGGAGGGGTTGGGGACGGTGGGGGGGATGGGTTGTGTGGGGGAGGGGTTGTTGGTTGTGGGGGGGAGGGGTTGTGGGTTGTGTGTGGGAGGGGCTGAGGTTGTGTGGGGAGGGGCTGGGGGTGGTGTTGGGGAAGGGCTGGGGGTTGTGGGGGGAGGGGCTGGGGCAGTGTGGGGGAGGGGCTGGGGGTTGTGGGGGGAGGGGCTGGGGCAGTGTGGGGGAGGGGCTGGGGGTTGTGGGGGGAGGGGCTGGGGCAGTGTGGGGGAGGGGCTGGGGGTTGTGGGGGGAGGGGTTGGGATTGTGTGGGGGAGGGGCTGGGGCGGTGTTGGGGAAGGGCTGGGGGTTTTGGGGGGATGGACTGGGGGTTGTGTGGGGGAGGGGCAGGGGGTTTTGGGGGGGACGGGCTAGGAGTTGTGTGGGGGAGGGGCTGGGGGTTGTGTGGGGCAGTGTTGGGGAGGGAGGGTTTGGGGAGGGGTTATTGGTTTTGTGGGGCGGTGTGGGGAGGGAGGGGAGGGGTTGTGGATAATGTGGGGCAGTTTGGGGGAGGGAGCATTTGGGGAGGGGCTGGGGGTTGTGTGGGGTGGTTTGGGGAGGGAGCTGGTGAGCAGCCCCCCCCCCCCCCCCCCGTCCCTGTGGGGAAGGGGTACCACAAATAGACTGTGAACCCCACTGTGAGCAGGTAGTTGATGGTGGGAGGGGGGGGGGGGGGAGGCTTTAGATGGACTAGGGAGGGGCGATGTGGCTGGGGTGGTGTTTGGTGTTGGGGAGAGGCTAGGTTTGGGGGCAGGGGCTGTGTGAGGCTCGGAAGGGCCGAGGTTACTAACTCCCTCCCCCTCTGCGTGTGCAGGCAGGCGGTGGGCAACCGGGTGATGAATAAACTGAGTCTGCTTCATGACCGCATTGTGTGTGCTCTGTCGGGCAGCGCTGCCGATGCACAGGCCATCGCCGACATGGTCAGCTACCAGCTGGACCTGCACAGGTCAGGCCACAGGGGAGAGGCAGGGGGGGGGGGGGAGGGGATGGGACGGGAAGGGTGGGAGGGGGTGGGGGAGGGAGGAAGGGCAGGTGGGAGGGGTGGGGAGGATTGAGGGTTGAGATGGGAGTGTAGGATGGAGGGAGGGGGAGGAGAGGGCAGAATGCGGGAGGGAGGGGGGATGGGGATGGGACGGGTAGGAGTGGGGTGAAGGACCGAGGGGGGGGATTGAGGGAGAAAGGTTGAGTGGGAAGCAGGAGAGATGTAGCAGGGCAGTGACAGAGGGGGAGGGATAGCGGGTAGGAGGAGTGGCGGGTGGGATACGTTGGAGGGATAATGGCGGGGGGAAGGGGAGAGGTGGAGAGGGATAGCGGGGAGGGGGTAATAGTGGGGGGAAGGGTGCCGGGACAGAGGGTTCTGCCCAGGTGAGGGGTGAGGCTGGGTCTGGCCCCGAGTGGGAGGATGGGGTCCTCCTGGGTAGGTGCGGAGTCTGAGCTGGGCATCTCCCGGCTGACTGGCATAATTCCCATCAATCCCCAGCCCCACAGTGCTCATTTCTACCCCCCTCCCCAAAACCCACAACCAGAACTGCCCCTGCCCCACTGAACTCATCTGCAAATACCTCGATTCCATTCCATCCCCCCTTGTTTAGTCCCTTCTCACTTTGTCCAAGACATCTCACACTTACTTCCTTCAACGCTACAATAACCTGCCATTTCCAGGCACCCATTTCCTCAACTTCACCATGGACGTCCAGTCCCTCTACACTGTCCCCCACAATGTCCTCCACTTCTTCCTCCAACAGAGTCCCTCTACTAGCATTTTCACTGCACTGGTGGAACTTGTCCTCTCCCTGAACAACTCTTTTGACTGCTCTCAATTACTCCAAGTTAAAGGTGGAACCATGGGCACTCGCAAGGGTCTCAGCTATGCCTGCCTTTTTCTTGTTTATGTCAAACAGTCCTTGTTCCAAGTGTACACTTGTAGCATCACCCAACACTTTCTCCGCTACATTGACGACTGCATTGTGGCTGCCTCCTGCACCTGTTCATTTCATGAACTTCCACCTGCCCTCAAATTCACTTGGACTTTCTCTAATACCTCCCACCCTTTCTTGACCTTTCTCTCTCCATCACAGGGGACAGATAATCTACAACAAACCTATCGAAGCCCAATGTTACCTGAACTGCACCTCCTCTCCTACTTTTAAAACCCTATTCCCTAAGTGCAATTTCTTTGTCTCTACCGCATTCGCTCCCAAGAAGAGGGTTTCTATTCCAGGACAACCTCTTTACTAAACATGGTTCCCCCCGGCTGTCCCTCTGTGTCCTGCAATTCTCTTGCTTCCCCCTCCCCCAGGATAGAGTGCCCCTGGTCCTCACCTTTCACCCCACGAGTCACCGCAGGCAACACATCAACTGCCGACATTTCCGTCATCCCACCACTAGTCACACCTTCCCATTCCCATCCTTTTCTGCTTTCTGCAGATAATGCTCCCTCCGCATCTCCTTGGTTCACTCGTCCCTTCCCACCCAAACCACCCCCTCCCCAGGTACTTCCCCCTGCAACTGCAAGAGATGTAACACCTGTCCCTATACCTCCTCCCTCACCTCCACCCAGGGAACACAGCAGTCCTTCCAGGCGAGATAGAACACTTTCTCTAATCTCATCTCCTAAATTTGGTGTTCCCAATGTGGTCTCCTGTTTATCGGAAGACAAAGCTAGACCCAGCGACTGTTTTGTTGAACAGTGATTCTCGATCCACTCAGGCTTACGGGATCTCCTGCTGGCTAACCATTTCAACTCCCCTTCCCATACTGACCTTTCTGTCCTGGGCTTCCTCCATTGCCAGAATAAGGCTATATGCAAAGTGGAGGAACAACACCTCATATTCTACATGGGTCGCTTCCAACACAACTGTATGAACATTGAATTCACCAATTCACCAACTAATTAGCTAACAAATAATTCACCCCCCCATTTTGTTTTTCGTCTGTGACCCGTTGTCCAACTATTCGTCTATTAAAAAAAAAACTCACCTGTGTCCACCTTTCACTCGCTAGGCTTTGTTCTGACTCCCTCCCCCCCCCCCCCAACCACAATCAATCTGAGGAAAGGTCCTGACCCAAAACGTCACCCACCCATGTTCTGTAGAGATGCTGTCTGAGTTACTCCAGCACTTTGTGATTTTATTGACTAAACTCAGCCTGCATCTCAGTTCAGCGCCTGTCCCACACTACATCAGTGCTGTCCGCTGCTGTGGATTGGCACTGATGACCAGGGAGGCTCGAGGGAGGTCCATGGACCTCAAGGCAGGTTCATCGCCCGGCCTGGGGTCGGCCAGAACCTCCCAATGCCTCTGCCTGGGATTTTCCTGTCCGGGTGGCACAATGGTGCAGCTGGTAGAGTTGCTGTTTCACAGCGCGTGGGTCCTGGGTTCAATCACAACCTCGGCCGCTGTCTGTGTGGAGCTTGCCCCTTCTCCATGTGACTGCGTGGGTTTCCTCTGGGTGCTCCGGTTTCATAGCAACATAGAAACACAGAAAACAGATGCAGGAGGAGGCCTTTTGGCCCTTCGAGCCCACATGGCTGATCATCCCCAATCAGTAACCCGTGCCTGCCTTCTCCCCATATCCCTTGATTCCGCTAGCCCTGCGAGTTCTATCTAACTCTCTTTTAAATTCATCCAGTGAATTGGCTTCCACTGCCTTCTGTGACAGAGAATTCCACCATTTCACAACTCTTTGGGTGAAAAAGTTTTTCTCATCTCAGTTTTAAATGGCCTTCCCTTTAATACATAGAATAGAAACATAGAAAATAGGTGCAGCAGGAGGCCATTTGGCCCTTCGAGCCAGCACCGCCATTCATTATGATCATGGCTGATCGTCCCGAATCAATACCCCGTGCCTGCCTTCTCCCCATACCCCTTGATTCCACTAGTCCCGAGAGCTCTATCTAACTCTCTCTTAAATCCATCCAGTGATTTGGCTTCCACTGCCCTCTGTGGCAGAGAATTCCACAAATTCACAACTCTCTGGGTTAAAAAGTTTCTACAATCATCGGCAGCCCTTCTCCTGGATCCTCTTCCTCCAGCTGCTTCCTCATTTTCTCACCTCAGTTTTAAATGGCCTCCCCTTTATTATAAGACTGTGGCCCCTGGTTCTGGACTCACCCAACATTGGGAATATTTTTCCTGCATCTAGCTTTTATAATTTTATATGTTTCTAAAAGATCCCCTCTCATCCTTCTAAACTCCAGTGAATACAAGCCTAGTCTTTTCAATCTTTCCTCATATGTCAGTCCTGCCATCCCAGGGATCAATCTTGTGAACATACGCTGCACTGCCTCAATTACAAGAATGTCCTTCCTCAAATTAGGAGACCAAAACTGTACACAATACTCCAGATGTGGTGTTACCAGGGACCTATACTTCTGCAGAAGAACCTCTTTACTCCTCTACTCAAATCCTCTCGTTATGAAGGCCAACATGCCATTAGCTTTCTTCACTACCTGCTGTACCTGCATGTTTACTTTCAGTGATTAGCGTACAAGGACACCCAGGTCTCATTGCACTTCCCTTTTTCCAAATCTGACACCATTGAGATAATAAACTGCCTCCTTGTTCTTGCCACCAAAGTGGATAACCTCACATTTATCTACATTATACTGCATCTGCCATGCATCTGCCCACTCACTCAACCTGTCCAAGTCGAAGCATCCTCTTCGCAGTTCACACTGCCACTCAGCTTTGTGTCATCTGCAAATTTACTAGTGTTACTTTTAATCCCATCATCTAAATCATTAATATATATTGTAAATCGTTGCGGCTCCAGCACCGAGCCTTGCGACACTCCACTCACCACTGCCTGCCATTCTGACAGGGACCCGTTTATTGCTACTCTTTGTTTCCTGCCTGCCAACCAATTCTCTATCCATGTCAATACCCTACCCCCAATACCATGTGTTGTAATTTTGCCCACTAATCTCGTGTGGGACCTTATCAAAGGCTTTCTGAAAGTCCAGATACACTACATCCTCTGGCTCTCCTTCATCCATTTTACTTGTCACATCCTCAAAAAATTCCAGAAGATTAGTCAAGCAGGATTTCCCCTTCATAAATCCATGCTGACTTGGATCAATCCTTTTACTGCTATCTAATACGCCGTTATTACTCCTTTAATAATTGACCACTCCCCACCACCCGATGTCAGGTTAACTGGTCTATAATTCCCCGTTTTCTCTCTCGCTCCTTTCTTGAAAAGTGGGATAACATTAGCTATCCTCCAATCCACAGGAACTGATCCTGAATCTATTGAACATTGGAAAATGATAACAATGTGTCCAAGAATTCTAGACCACGTCCCTGAGTACCCTGGGATGCAGACCATCAGGCCATGGGGATTTATTAGCCTTCAGTCCCATCAGTCTACCCAATACTATTTCTCGCCTAATGCAAATTTATTTCCTTTCCTCTGTCTCCCTAGATCCTCTGTCCTCTAGTACATCTGGGAGATTGTTTGTGTCTTCCTTAGTGAAGAAAGTACCAAAGTACATGTTCAACTCTTCTGCCATTTCCTTGTTCCCCATTATAATTTCACCTGTTTCTGCCTTCAAGGGACCCATATTTGTTTTTACTAATCTTTTTCTCTTAACATACCTCAAGAGGCTTTTACTGTCCTTCTTTATATTCTTGACCAGCTTACCCTCATACTTCATCTTTTCGCCCCGTACTGCCCTTTTTGTTACCTTCTGTTGTCTTTTGAAAGTTTCCCAATCCTCTGGCTTCCCGCTGCTCTTTGCTATGTTATACACCTTTCATTTTAGTTTTATTCCATCCCTAACTTCCCTTTTCAGTCACGGTTGCCTCTTACTCCCCTTAGAATCTTTCTTCCTCTTTGGAATGAGATGATCTGCATCTTCTGGATTATGCCCAGAAATTTCCGCCTTTGCTGTTCCACTGTTATTCCTGCAAGATCCTTGGCCAGCTCCTCTCTCATGCCTTCATAGTCTCCTTTGTTCAACTGCAACACTAAATCCAGAATTGCCATCACCCTGGTAGGCCCCAGTACAAGCTGCTCTAAGAATCCATCTCGGAGGCACTACATTAATGACTTGGATGAAGGGATTAAATGTACCATTAGCAAATTTGCAGATGATACAAAGCTGGGTGGTAGTATGAACTGTGAGGAAGATGCTATGAGGTTGCAGGGTGACTTGGACAGGTTGTGTGAGTGGGCGGATGCATGGCAGATGCAGTTTAATGTGGATAAGTGTGAGGTTATCCACTTTGGGGGTAAGAATAGGAAGGCAGAGTATTATCTGAATGGTGTCAAGTTAGGAAAAGGACGTACAACGAGATCTGGGTGTCCTAGTGCATCAGTCACTGAAAGGAAGCATGCAGGTACAGCTGGCAGTGAAGAAAGCCAATGGAATGTTGGCCTTCATAACAAGAGGAGTTGAGTATAGGAGCAAAGAGGTCTGTGGTGTATTATGATAAGAATCGACGAGTGAGACAGGTTAGCATACAACATATGGCTGCTTTACTTCAACACCACCAGAGAGTGTAATACAGGTATCCCACAATGCTTTATACCCGGAACTACGGCAAGGCTCAGCTGCCAAAACACAAAAACTCAAAATGGTAAATACACCACATTACCCCCTTTTTAAAATTAAGGTAATCTTAAATAACTGAAATTAGCAAGTGCCTTATTACTAACAATAACCATTCCCAAAGTTACTACTATGCAAAGTTACTTGTTATCACTAGAGACCCTCTTGTAGTTTTAACAAGTCTCAGTCCATCTGTGTGTTCATATTAATGAAAACAACTTAAACAACTAAACAGTCCTTCATGCCGAACATTTCCCCTTTTAAAAAAAAAATGAAGCTTAAGGGACATAGCGGTCTGGAGGCTTCCTGACCCTTGATGATCGGCGTGGACTCAGCGGCGCAGCAGCTGCAGCTGTACGGTCCACAGTCCCTGGCTCGCTGCATGATGACATGTCCTCCGGCTGTGCGGGTTGGCTCGGTGCAGAAGTGTCAGTGGTTGAGTTTTCAGTGTCCTGATCCAGTCCATCTCCCATGACTCTGAATCTCAGCTGATCTCCATGTCCCCTGTAGGTGATGTCGGTGTCTCCTCCTTGTACTTTGTAAGACACCGGTCCTGTTTGTAAGACACCGGTCCTATGACTCCAGGAATCCATTTGCGTCCTCCCCCAGCCGTATTGTATAAATACACTGGGTCAGCCACTGAGAAACACCTGTCTGCTGCACGGAGGTCATGGTGAAACTTCTGCTTGTACTGTTTTTTACGAACAGCGGCTGCTGTGTCCGGACGGATGAAATCCAGACGGGTGCGCACGTGTCTGTTCAGAAACAGGTCAGCAGGTGACTGACTAGTAGTGCAGTTTGGTGTGGTGCGATACTGCATCAAAAAGAGGGAGACCCTGTCCTCCACATCCATTGCGGTGTGTGTCAGCTTTTTCATTCCACCCTTGAATGACTGAACGTACCGTTCTGCCAGGCCATTCGAGGCAGGGTGACCAGGAGCACTTGTAGAACGAAGGATTCCATTCTGCTGCATGAAGTTTTTAAACTCCTCTGACGTGAACTACGTTCCATTCTTTTCAGGAATCACCACTCTGGTGCCCCACAGGACACATCCTCGCTCTACTGAAAGTTCACATCTACGCGTGTGGAAAGCTTTCAGAGTCTCATCCACTTCAGCAGACCAGCCGCCCATGACAAATTTCAGCACCTTTGACAACACGCTGTCTGTGCGTGTTGCACGTGCCACTTGGTCTGCGTTCAGTGGAGCCTGCTCAAGATGTTCAGTTAACAGTGTGTATACGCTGTCAGTGACGGCTGTGGTCCCTGCGTCGTTTGTGTCAGGCAGCGGAACTCTTGAGAGGCCATCTGCATTACCATGTTTCCCTGAGGCACAGTACTCAATGTGATAATCATAGGCAGAGAGAATCATTGCCCATCTTTGGATTCGAGCTGCAGCCATGGTAGGCAGGCTTTTGTGTTCTCCAAACAGTGTTAGCAGGGGTTTGTGATCAGTCACAAGTTTGAATTTCCTCCCCCACAGGTACTGGTGAAACTTCTTTACACCAAAAATGAGCGCCAGTCCCTCTTTCTCAATCTGAGAATATTTCTTCTCAGCAGGGGATAATGTGCGTGATGAGAAGGCGATGGGGCGCTCCTCCCCTGTAGGCATTTTGTGTTGTATGACAGCTCCAATGCCATACGCTGAGGAGTCACAGGCCAGAGTGAGAGGAAGCTTTTGGTCATAGTGCACCAGGATCTTGTCACTTGTGAGCAGCGATTTGCACTTGTCAAAAGCTTTCTGCTCTCGACTTTTCCACTCCCACGACATCTGGTCTTTCAGCAACCTGTACAGGGAAGCAAGCACGGTGCTTTGGTTGGGCATGAACCGTCCATAATAATTCACTAGTCCCAAGAAAGCTCTCAGCTCTTTCACACAGGTGGGGGCTGGTGCATCCTTTATTGCTCTGACTTTCTCCGGTGACGGCTGGATGCCCTGGCTGTTTAACACATGACCCAAGTATTCGATTTGTTTCTTTCCAAACTCACACTTTGACTCTCAGTCCGCTCTCCTGCAGTCTCTGTAGCACTTTATGCAGGTTTTGCAGATGCTCTTGTTCAGTTTTTCCTGTGATGAGGAGATCATCCAGATACACCACTACATCCAGATCTTTCATGAGGTTCTCCATGATTCTTTGGAAGATGGAGAGTGCTGCGCTCACACCAAAAGCCAGTCTGTTATAGACAAATAAGCCTCGGTGTGTGTTAATGGTCAACAGTTTTTTTGATTCATCCTCCAGAAGTACCTGCTGGTACGTTGAGGCGAGGTCGATCTTTGAAAACACCTTTCCTCCACTGAGGGTTGCCATCAGATCCTCTATCCGTGGCAAGGGATAAGTCTCTGTGGTGGCAGCTTGGTTTACAGTGAGTTTGTAATCTCCACACAGACGGATGGTATGGTCCTTTTTTTCAACAGGAACAACGGGTGCTGCCCATTCACTATGTTTGACTGGAGTAATTATGTTGGCCTTTTCCAGTCGGTCCAATTCAGCCTCCACTCGTGCTTTCATGGCAAATGGCAGTGGACGGCTTTTGCAAAACTTTGGGCGGGCCCCTGGTTCCACCAGAATTGTTGCTTTGACATCACGCAGAGTGCCAAGTTCATCTTTAAACACTTCAGCGTGTAACTCCAGTACATCCTGTATTGATGTCAGGTGAGGCATCTCCTTAATATGCTTTATGTCTTCCTGATGAGACTTGTCACTGGCATGTTTAATTTCTTTCCAGTTTAAGGTGAGCTTTTTTAACCAGTTCCTTCAATAGACAATAGACAATAGGTGCAGGAGTAGGCCATTCAGCCCTTCGAGCCAGCACCGCCATTCAATGCGATCATGGCTGATCACTCTCAATCAGTACCCCGTTCCTGCCTTCTCCCCATACCCCCTCGCTCCGCTATCCTTAAGAGCTCTATCCAGCTCTCTCTTGAAAGCATCCAACAAACTGGCCTCCACTGCCTTCTGAGGCAGAGAATTCCACACCTTCACCACTCTCTGACTGAAAAAGTTCTTCCTCATCTCCGTTCTAAATGGCCTACCCCTTATTCTTAAACTGTGGCCCCTTGTTCTGGACTCCCCCAACATTGGGAACATGTTTCCTGCCTCTAATGTGTCCAATCCCCTAATTATCTTATATGTTTCAATAAGATCCCCCCTCATCCTTCTAAATTCCAGTGTATACAAGCCCAATCGCTCCAGCCTTTCAACATACGACAGTCCCGCCATTCCGGGAATTAACCTAGTGAACCTACGCTGCACGCCTTCCATAGCAAGAATATCCTTCCTCAAATTTGGAGACCAAAACTGCACACAGTACTCCAAGTGCGGTCTCACCAGGGCCCGGTACAACTGTAGAAGGACCTCTTTGCTCCTATACTCAACTCCTCTTGTTACGAAGGCCAACATTCCATTGGCTTTCTTCACTGCCTGCTGTACCTGCATGCTTCCTTTCATTGACTGATGCACTAGGACACCCAGATCTCGTTGAACTCCCCCTCCTCCTAACTTGACACCATTCAGATAATAATCTGCCTTTCTATTCTTACTTCCAAAGTGAATAACCTCACACTTATCTACATTAAACTGCATCTGCCATGTATCCGCCCACTCACACAACCTGTCCAAGTCACCCTGCAGCCTTATTGCATCTTCCTCACAATTCACACTACCCCCCAGCTTAGTATCATCTGCAAATTTGCTAATGGTACTTTTAATCCCTTCGTCTAAGTCATTAATGTATATCGTAAATAGCTGGGGTCCCAGCACCGAACCTTGCGGTACCCCACTGGTCACTGCCTGCCATTCCGAAAGGGACCCATTTATCCCCACTCTTTGCTTTCTGTCTGTCAACCAATTTTCTATCCATGTCAGTACCGTACCCCCAATACCATGTGCCCTAATTTTGCCCACTAATCTCCTATGTGGGACCTTGTCGAAGGCTTTCTGAAAGTCGAGGTACACCACATCTACTGACTCTCCCCTGTCAATTTTCCTAGTTACATCCTCAAAAAATTCCAGTAGATTTGTCAAGCATGATTTCCCCTTCGTAAATCCATGCTGACTCGGAATGATCCTGTTACTGCTATCCAAATGCTCAGCAATTTCGTCTTTTATAATTGACTCCAGCATCTTCCCCACCACTGATGTCAGACTAACTGGTCTATAATTACCCGTTTTCTCTCTCCCTCCTTTCTTAAAAAGTGGGATAACATTTGCTATCCTCCAATCCACAGGAACTGATCCTGAATCTATAGAACATTGAAAAATGATCTCCAATGCTTCCACAATTTCTAGAGCCACCTCCTTAAGTACCCTAGGATGCAGACCATCAGGCCCTGGGGATTTATCAGCCTTCAGTCCCATCAGTCTACCCTAAACCATTTCCTGCCTAATGTGGATTTCCTTCAGTTCCTCCATCACCCTAGGTTCTCCGGCCCCTAGAACATTTGGGAGATTGTGTGTATCTTCCTCAGTGAAGACAGATCCAAAGTAACGGTTTAACTCGTCTGCCATTTCTTTGTTCCCCATAATAAATTTCCCTGCTTCTGTCTTCAAGGGACCCATATTTGCCTTGACTATTTTTTTCCTCTTCACGTACCTAAAAAAACTTTTGCTATCCTCCTTTATATTATTGGCTAGTTTACCCTCGTACCTCATCTTTTCTCCCCGTATTGCCTTTTTAGTTAACTTTTGTTGCTCTTTAAAAGAGTCCCAATCCTCTGTCTTCCCACTCTTCTTTGCTATGTTATACTTCCTCTCCTTAATTTTTATGCTGTCCCTGACTTCCCTTGTCAGCCACAGGTGTCTCTTACTCCCCTTAGAGTCTTTCCACCTCTTTGGAATAAATTGATCCTGCAACCTCTGCATTATTCCCAGGAATACCTGCCATTGCTGTTCTACCGTCTTCCCTGCTAGGGCCTCCTTCCAGTCAATTTTGGCCAGCTCCTGCCTCATGCCTCTGTAAGCCCCTTTGCTATACTGTAATACTGACACTTCCGATTTTCCCTTCTGCCTTTCCATTTGCAGAGTAAAACTTATCATGTTGTGATCACTGCCTCCTAATGGCTCTTTTACCTCTAGTCCCCTTATCAGATCAGGATCATTACACAACACTAAATCCAGAATTGCCTTCTCCCTGGTAGGCTCCAGTACAAGCTGTTCTAAGAATCCATCTCGAAGGCACTCTACAAACTCTCTTTCCTGGGGTCCATTTCCAACCTGATTTTTCCCAGTCTACCTGCATATTGTAATCCACCATAACCACAGTGCCTTTGTTGCATGCCAGTTTTAACTTCTGCAGCAGCCTGCACCCTATATCCAGGCCACTGTTTTGGGGCCTGTAAATAACTCCCATTCTTACCTTTACAATTCCTCAATTCTATTAACAGTTACTCTACCTCGTCAGTCGCTATGTCACCCCTCACAAGGGTCTGAATTCCATCCCTCACCAACAGAGCTACCCCACCTCCTCTGCCCACCTGCTTGTCCTTTCTATAGGACGTATAACCCTGAATATTCAGTTCCCAATCCCGATCCTCCGACAGCCACGTCTCTGTAATCCCCACAATGTCATATCTACCAATCTCTAACTGAGCCTCAAGCTCATCCACTTTATTTCTTATACTTTGCGCATTCATATACAATACTTTTAATCCATTACTCACCTCACCTTTCACATTGATTCCTATTGCACTTGGCCATACCCTTCTTTCCCTTCGTGAGCTTTCTGTCCCATTAATTCTGGTACCTTTCTTAACTTTTCTTATATTCTCTTTCCCATTAACCCTATCCTTATATTTTGAATTTGTCTCTCCCCCCCCCCCCCCCACATCCTCCCACATCCCAAAGACGTGCGGCTTCTGTGGCCTTATCAGCTGCTTGGAGTGGGGGTTTAGTGGGAATTACAGTTGGGAGGAGGGGAACATGCTCAGAAGGGCAGGGGACTGGGATCAGCAAGAAGCAGGAATTAGCAAGAAAAGGACTGAAGGGCAGGGGGGTGGGGGTCAGAAGGGTGTCCGCAGGGGGCGTGGGCAAAGGGCATTGTGTGAGTGTTCGAAGGGGCAGGGGTCGGGAGTTGGGGGCAAGAGGTTGGGGGTGGGAGCTGAAGGACAGGGGGCTTGGGGAGAGCAGTGGACAGAGTGAAGGTGGGGGCAGAGAGTGGATGGGCAGGTGGGTGTGCTTGGGTAAGGGCAGGGGGCAGGGTGAATGAGGGCTGGGGTTAGTGTCATGGGAGGGGGATGAGATGGGAGTGGGGTGACATGGGAGAGGGTGTGTGGGGGGGAGTTGTGAGGGGAGGGGGTGTGTGGGGGGAGTTGTGAGGGGAGGGGGTGTGTGGGGGGAGTTGTGAGGGGAGGGGGTGAGATGGGAGCGGGGTGTGATGGGAGGGGGGTGTGATGGGAGGGGGGTGTGAATGGTGGGGGAGTGAGGAGATGGGGGGAGGTGTGAGGGGAGGGGGTTGTGTCTGGAAATGGAGGGAGTCGTAGAGTGATACAGTGTGGAAACAGGCCCTTCGGCCTAACTTGCCTACACCAGCCAACGATGTCCCAGCTACACTTGTCCTACTTGCCTGCACCTGGTCCATATCCAGACCTCCCAACCATTCTGAATTTGGCGGAAAGTTTCCGCTTTCTTATTTCATTTCCGCCATTCCATTTTCACCTCACATTTTTCCGCAAAACGCATACCTCACCGCTCGCCTCGCCTCGCCACTGACCCAGCCTCGCCTCACCTCACCACTGGCCCAGCCTCGCCACTGACCCAGCCTCGCCTCACCACTGGCCCAGCCTTGCCACTGACCCAGCCGCGCCTCACCACTGGCCCAGCCTCGCCACTGAACAGTCTCGCCTCGCCACTGACCCAGCCTCGCCACTGACCAGTCTCGCCTCGCCACTGACCCAGCCTCGCCTCACCACTGGCCCAGCCTCGCCACTGACCCAGCCTCGCCTCGCCACTGACCAGTCTCGCCTCGCCACTGGCCCAGCCTCGCCACTGACCCAGCCTCGCCTCACCACTGACCAGTCTCGCCTCGCCACTGACCCAGCCTCGCCTCGCCACTGACCAGTCTCGCCTCGCCACTGGCCCAGCCTCGCCACTGACCAGTCTCGCCTCGCCACTGGCCCAGCCTCGCCTCGCCACTGACCCAGCCTCGCCACTGACCCAGCCTCGCCACTGACCAGTCTCGCCTCGCCACTGACCCAGCCTCGCCTCGCCACTGACCCAGCCTCGCCACTGACCAGTCTCGCCTCGCCACTGACCCAGCCTCGCCTCGCCACTGACCCAGCCTCGCCACTGACCAGTCTCGCCTCGCCACTGACCCAGCCTCGCCTCGCCACTGGCCAGTCTCGCCTCGCCACTGGCCCAGCCTCGCCACTGACCAGTCTCGCCTCGCCACTGACCCAGCCTTGCCTCGCCACTGACCCAGCCTCGCCACTGACCAGTCTCGCCTCGCCACTGACCCAGCCTCGCCTCGCCACTGGCCCAGCCTCGCCACTGACCAGTCTCGCCTCGCCACTGGCCCACCCTCGCCTCGCCACTGGCCCACCCTCGCCGCTGGCCCATCCTCGCCTCGCCGCTGGCACACCCTCGCCTCGCCACTGACCCAGCCTCGCCACTGACCAGTCTCGCCTCGCCACTGACCCAGCCTCGCCTCGCCACTGACCCAGCCTCGCCGCTGACCCTCCCTCGCCTCGCCACTGACCAGTCTCGCCTCGCCACTGGCCCACCCTCGCCTCGCCACTGGCCCACCCTCGCCGCTGGCCCACCCTTGCCTCGCCGCTGGCCCACCCTCGCCTCGCCACTGACCCACCCTCGCATCGCCACTGACCCAGCCTCGCCGCTGGCCCAGACTCGCCTCGCCGCTGGCCCCTACTCGCCTCGCCGCTGGCCCCTACTGGCCTCGCCGCTGCCCCATCCTCGCCTCGCCGCTGGCCCCTACTCGCCTCGCCGCTGGCCCTCCCTCGCCTCGCCGCTGGCCCGGCCTCGCCTCGCCACTGGCCCACCCTCGCCTTGACGCTGGCCCCTACTCGCCTCGCCGCTGGCCCGTCTTACCTCGCCGCTGGCTCTGACTCGCCCCTGGCCCCAACCCGCCGCTGGACCCGACTCGCCCCTGGCCCCGACTCGCCTCCCGCTGGCCCCGACTCGCCTCGCCCCTGGTACAGCCTCGACTCGTCGCTGGCCTCACCTCGCTTCGTGGCTGGCCCAGCCTCGCCTCGCCCCTGGCCTCGCCTCGCCCCTGGCCTCGCCTCGCCCCTGGCCTCGCCTCGCCCCTGGCCTCGCCTCGCCCCTGGCCTCGCCTCGCCACTGGCCTCGCTTGCCACTGGCCCCGACTCACCTCGCCCCTGGCCTAGCCTTGACTCGTCGCTGGCCTCACCTCGCCTCGTGGCTGGCCCAGCCTCGCCTCGCCCCTGGCCTCGCCTCGCCACTGGCCTCACCTTGCCGCTGGCCCCGACTCGCCCCTGGCCCCGATTCGCCATGCCACTGGCCCAGCCTCGCCTCGCTACTGGCTCTCCCTCGCCTTGCGATGGTTGGGGGGGTGAGATGGGTGGGGAGGGGGTGTGATGGGTGGGGAGGGGGTGTGATGGGAGGTGGTGTGTGATGGGTGGGGAGGGGGGTGTGAGGGGAGGGGAGGGGGTGTGATGGGTGGGGAGGGGATGTGATGGGTGGGGAGGGGGTGTGATGGGAGGTGGTGTGTGATGGGTGGGTAGGGGGGTGTGAGGGGAGGGGAGTATGGGCGGGGGGGTGAGATGGGTGGGGGGTGTGATGTGTTCCAGCTGACCCCCCCTACCCGTGTCACGGCAGTGTGGAGCTGGAGCAGGTGCCACGGGTCCGGGCTGCGGCCGCCATGGTGCAGAATATCACCTACAAGTACAGAGAGGAGCTGCTGGCGCATCTCATTGTGGCCGGCTGGGACCCCCGGCTCAGGGGACAGGTAATACCCCCTCCCCTCGGTTACCTGCTCCCACGATGCCCCTCCGATCCCCACTGGTGACCCCGCTCCAACGCACCCTGTGACCTGGTCCTACCGACCCCCTGCTGATCCCCCACCGAACCCCAACACCGACCCCCCACATCCCGCTCCTGCCAACCCCCACCCTAGTCCAACACCATCCTCCTCTGAACCCCATGACAGACCCCTCCGTTCCAAACCCGAACACAGCCCCGCTTGCACCGACCCCCACTATGAACCCACCCACTAACAGAGATCCTACCCCCCACTGATTTCCCCAACACCCACCCACGCCTACTAACCCCCTCTTCCACCAAACCCCCCATGACCCGAACCCACTGACAACCCCCTATCAACCCCCCCGATCAACACCACTCCAACCCCCCTAACAGCAACCCCCCCGACCGACAGTTAACAACCCTCTCACGGAGACCAGACCCCCCTCCCCAGCCAGATCCCCACCCCCCCTCCCCCCGACCAGACTCCCCCCCCGACCAGACTCCTCTCCACCTCCCCCGACCAGACTCCTCCCCCCTGACCAGACCCCCCCTCCCCTGACCCCCCCTGACCAGACTCACCCCCCCTGACCCCCCTCCCCCTCCCCCGACCAGACTCCCCCCCTGACCAGACCCCCCTCCCCCGACCAGACTCCCCCCCCGACCAGACTCCCCTCCCCCTCCCCTGACCAGACTCCCCCCCCCCGACCAGACTCCTCTCCCCCTCCCCTGACCAGACTCCCCGCACCCACTGTCACTGAACCCCCCTCATTGACCTTCTCACCGACCCCTCCCCCTGACTGATCACCCCCTCACTGACCCCCCCCTCACTGAACCCCCCCTCATTGACCATCTCACTGATACCCTCACTGAACCCCCCCCTCACTGATCCCCCCCTCACTGACCCCCCTCACTGATCCCCCCCTCACTGATCCCCCCTTACTGAACCCCCCCTCACTGACCCCCCCTCATTGACACCCCCCCCCTCACTGCCCCCCCTCACTGCCCCTGTCCCCCTGTTGCAGGTGTACGTCACGCTGGGTGGGATGCTGTTGAGACAGCCGTTCGCAGTCGGGGGCTCGGGCAGTGTGTACATCTACGGCTATGTGGACTCTGCCTTCAAACCGGGCATGAGCAAGGCCGAGTGTGAGAAGTTCGTGATCAACGGTGAGTACCGGTGTGACAGTCATTGGGGATATAATGGTCAGTGGTGGTGTGTAACCTCAACCCAGTCCAGGTTTCACTCGTGGCAACACACTCCACACACACGTACACACACACACACACACACACACACACACATCAACACACACACAAATACATACACACCAACACACTCCACACACACATCAACACACTCCACACACACATCAACACACTCCACATACACACCAACACACTCCACACACACATCAACACACTCCACACACACACACACACACACACACACACACACACACACAATCCATATAGACAATCCACACACACACTCCACACACACCACACACACAATCCACACACACACTCCACACACACACTGCACACCCACACACACTCCACACGGACAATCCACACCCACACACTCCACACCCACACACTCAACACACACAACCCACACACACACTCAACACCCACACACACTCCACACACACTCCACACCCACACACACTCCACACCCACACACTCCACACACACAGTCCACACACACACTCCACACACACACTCCACACATATTCAACACACACAACCCACACACACACTCCACACCCACACACACTCCACACCCACACACACTCCACACCCACACACTCCACCCACACACTCCACCCACACACTCCACACACACACACTCCACACACACACTCCACACACACACTCCACACACACACTCCACACACACACTCCACACCCACACTCACTCCACACGCACACTCCACACGCACACTCCACACGCACAATCCACACCCACACTCACTCCACACACACACTCCACACACACACACTCCACACCCACACACACTCCACACACACACTCCACACACACACTCCACACACACACTCCACACACACACTCCACACCCACACTCACTCCACACGCACACTCCACACGCACACTCCACACGCACAATCCACACCCACACTCACTCCACACACACACTCCACACACACACACTCCACACCCACACACACTCCACACACACACTCCACACACACAATCCACACACACACTCCACACACATACTGCACACCCACACACACCACACATACTCCACACACACACTCCACACACACAATCCACACACACACTCCACACACAAACTGCACACCCACACACACTCCACACACACAATCCACACATGCACACTCCACACCCACACACTCCACACCCACACTCCACACCCACACTCCACACCCACACTCCACACACACACTCCACACACACACACTCCACACACACACACTCCACACACACACTACACACACACACACACACACACACACACACACACACACACACACACACACACACACACACACACACACTCCACACACACACTCCACACCCACACTCCACACCCACACACACACACACTCCACACACACACTCCACACACACACACACACACACACACACACACACACACACACACACACGCACGCACACATTCTCCAGTCACGCACACTCTCCACACACACACACACATCAACACACAGCACGCACACATCAACACACTCCACACGGGACACACACATCAACACACTCCACACACACATTAACACGTTCCACACACACACAAACACCACATACACACACCACACACGTACAGCAACGCACTCTACACAGAGATATTTAGATCAATACAATCAACACACACATCAATACACTCCACACACTAACACACACACACACAAATACACACATCAACACACTCCACACACCCACAAATCAACACACTCCACACACACGTACACACCAACACACTCCACACACACATCAACCCACTCCACACACATATATGCACCAACACGCACACATACAAATACATACACACCAACAACTCCACACACACACAACACACTACACACACACATATATACAGCAATACACTCCACACACAAACGCACTCCGCACATACATACGCACCAACACGCACACATACAAATACATACAAACCAACACACTCCACACACAACCCAATCCATACACATGAATACACACTCCACACATACACACTTCACACACACGTACACTCCACACACACACTCCAAACATACACACACCAACACACTCCACACACACACACACACACATCAACACACTCCACACACACACACACCAACGCACTCCACACACACACACACATCAACACACTCCACACACACACCAACGCACTCCACACACACACCAACACACTCCACACACACACACACACACACACATCAACACACTCCACACACACACACCAACACACTCCACACACACACCAACACACTCCACACACACACACACACATCAACACACTCCACACACACACACACCAACGCACTCCACACACACACACACACATCAACACACTCCACACACACACACACCAACACACTCCACACACACACACACACACACACACATCAACACACTCCACACACACACACACCAACGCACTCCACACACACACACACACCAACACACTCCACACACACACACACACCAACGCACTCCACACACACACCAACACACTCCACACACACACCAACACACTGCAGACACACTCCACACACACACACACACACATCAACACACTCCACACACACACACACCAACGCACTCCACACACACACACACACATCAACACACTCCACACACACACACACCAACGCACTCCACACACACACCAACACACTCCACACACACACCAACACACTCCACACACACACCAACACACTCCACACTTCACACACACAAACACTCCACAGAGACACTCCACATGTACACACATCCACAAACTCCACACACACAAATCAACACACTCCACACACACACACTCCACATACACCACACACATACAGCAATACACTCCATACACACACACTGCACACATATAAACATCAACACAATCAACACACACACATCAACACACTCCACACACATGTACACACTAACATACACACACACACACACACAAATACATACACATCAACAAACACCACACACATCAACACACTCCACACACACACAACACACTCCACACACACACAACACACTCCACACACACACAACACACTCCACACAAACACCAACACACTCCACACACACAACACACTCCACTCACATGTATGCAGACTTCACATATACACACACTTCACACACACATACACTCCACAGAGACACTCCACACATACACACATCAACACACTCCTCACTGACACAAATCAACACACTCCACACACACACACACTCCACAAACACCACACACATACAACACACACATACTGCACACACATATAAATCAACACATTCAACACACACATATCGACACACTCCACACACATGTACACACGAACACACACACAAATACATACACATCAACAAACACCACACACACACATCAACACACTCTACACACACACAACACACTCCACACACACACCAACACACTGCACGCCCACATCAACAAGACTCCACACACACACATCAACATACTCCACACACATGTACACACTAAAACACACATACACAAATACATACACATCAACAAACACCACGCACACACATCAACACATTTCACATACATCAACACACTCCACACACACATCAACACATTCCACATACATCAACACACTCCACACACACACATCAACACACTCCACATACTCCACATACACACACCACACACATATATCAACACACTCCACCCACACATTCTATACACACATACACACCAACACAATCAACACACACATCAACACACTCCGCACACACACTCCACACACACACACACACACACACACACACACACACACACACACACACACACACACACACACACACACACACACATCAGCTCACACCAGACAAAGTTCATCATGCACGCAGGTCATGTACTCATCCTACACACAGACACAGACACAAACAAATACACACAGACACAAACAGATACACACACATGCAGACAGATACACACACACACACACACACACACACACACACACACACACACACACACAGAAAGACACACACACACATACGCACACACCCTGTGCACAGTAACATAGGGCTCCCTGTCCCAGGGGACGTGGGACTGCCCACAGTCCGTCCCATTCACCACTGCAACATTGATGCTGCATCCTGTCTCCCCACACCATATCTCCCTCCTCATCCCCACACACAGTCCGTCCTCCCCAGGCATCCCCGTCTGGGGACAGTGGGATGGCAGGGTGGGGGTGGGTGTGCATCAGTGGTCCGGGTCCCACCGCTGACAGTGAGGGTAGGGGTGGTGGAGTAGGGAGGCTGGTGTTGGGTAGGTTGGTATCAGGGACCCACACCTGAGGGTGGGGGAGTTGGGTAGGGGGTGATGGTGGAGGGTCCTGGGTGGTCCAAGATCCACCACTGATGGAGAGCCGGTGGAGGGCATTGAGTGGGGGGTGTTGGTTGGGTGGGTCATTGGTCTGGGACCCACCTGCTGTTGGTGAGGGTGTGTGTAGGGATGTGGGGGTGTTGGGTGTTAGCTGTTGGATGGGTTGGTGTCAGTGAGGGTGGGGGGTAGCAGTGAGAGTGGGAAGTCCAGGAGCCAGCTCAGTGGGGGTGGGGGAGTGTTGGGTGGGAGATGTCTCGGTAGTTCAGAACCCAGCTCTGATGGTGCGGGTAAGGGTGGTGGGTGTTGGTAGAGGATGGGGGACGGTGAGGGTGAGGGTGAGGGTCGGGGTAGTGCTGGCATTGTGAAAGTGAGGGTGAGGGTGGGCGTCGGGATAAGGGGTGGGGATAGGGGTTGGGGTGTGAGGGTGGGGGAGGTATTGGGAGTGGGGGGTCAGGGTGCGGTGTGGGTGTGAGGGAGGGGTTGGGGATGATGGGTTGGAGTGAGGGAGAGGGTAGGGGCGGGGTGAGGGGAGGGTAGGGGCGGGGTGAGGGGAGGGGAGGGGCGGGGTGAGGGGAGGGTAGGGGCGGGGTGAGGATGGGGGTTGGGGTGAGGGTGAGGGTGGGAATGGATGTAAGGTGTGGTTGGGGATGGGGGTGCGGGCTGGGTTGACGGTACGGGTGAGGGTGGGTGTACGGGTGAGGATGGGGGTGAGGGTGGGTGGGAGCGGCGGTGAGGGGTGAGGCTGAGGGAT
Organism: Rhinoraja longicauda; assembly: GCF_053455715.1. NCBI lineage: Eukaryota > Metazoa > Chordata > Chondrichthyes > Rajiformes > Arhynchobatidae > Rhinoraja > Rhinoraja longicauda. Next base: position 29,158,970 of record NC_135971.1, read on the forward strand.
GGTGGGAATGGTTGTGAAGGTGGGGTTGGGGGTGAGGGGGGTAGGGGTGAGGGTGGGTGTATGGTGGGATGAGGGTGAGGGTGGGAATGGATGTGAGGGTAGGGGTAGGGGTAGGGGTGAGGTTGGGGGTCGGGGTGCGGGTGGGGGTAGGGATGGTGGTGAGGGTGGGGGTCGGGGTGATAGTGCTGGTGAGGGTGAGGATGGGGGTGAGGATGGGGGTGAGGGTGGGGTTGGGGATGGGGGTCTGGGTGAGGTTGGGGTGAGGGTGGGGGTGAGGGTGGGGATGAGGGTGAAGGTGGGGGTGAGGGTGAAGGTGGGGGTCAGGGTGAGGGTGGGGTTGACGGTGGGGATGAGGGTGAGGGTCGGGGTGGGGGTAGGGATGGGGGTGAGATTGATGGTGAGGGTGGGGGTGAGGGTGGGGTTGGGGGTGAGGGTCAGGGTGGGGGTCAGGGTGAGGGTGGGGGTGAGGGTGGGGGTCGGGGTGGGGGTAGGGATGGGGGTGAGGGAGGTGGTGAGGGTGTGGGGATGGGGGTGAGCGTGGGGGGGTGAGGGTGGGGGTCGGGGGGGTGAGGGTGGGGTTGGAGATAAGGGTGGGGGTGAGGTTGGGGATGAGGGTGGGGTGAGGGTGGGGGTCGGGGTGAGGGTGGGGTTGGGGATGATTGTGAATGTGGGGGTCGGGGTGGGGGTCGGGGTGGGGATGAGTGTGAGGGTGGGGGTGGGGGTCGGGGTGGGGGTAGAGATGGGGGTGAGGTTGGTGGTGAGGGTGGGGTTGGTGATGAGGGTGGGCGTGAGGGTGGGGGTCGGGGTGAGGATGGGGGTCGGGGTGAGGATGGGGGTCGGGGTGAGGATGGGGGTCGGGGTGAGGGTGGGAATGAGGGTGAGGGTGGGGGTCGGTGTGGGGGCGAGGGTGGGGGTAGGGATGGGGGTGAGGGTGGTGGTGGGGGTCAGGAAGGGATTGGGGATGAGGGTAAGGTTGGGGGCAGGAGTGAGGGTGGGGATTAGGATGAGGGGTCGGGTGGGTTTGGGGATGGGGGTCTGGGTGTGGTTGGGGTGGGGGTGGGGTCTGGGTGAGTGTAGGGGTGGGGTTGGGGATCGGGGTCTGGGTGAGGTTGGGGATGGGGGTCTGGGTGTGGTTGGGGGTGGGGGTGAGGGTGGGGGTGGGGTCTGGGTGAGTAGGGGTGAGGTTGGGGATCGGGGTCTGGGTGTGGTTGGGGGTGGGGGTGAGGGTGGGGGTGGGGTCTGGGTGAGTAGGGGTGAGGTTGAGGTTGGGGATCGGGGTCGGTGTGGTTGGGGGCGGGGATGCGGGTGGGGGTCGGGGTGAGGGTGGGGTTGGGGATGGGGGTCTGGGTGTGGTTGGGGGGTCTGGGTGTGGTTGGGGGTGGGGGTGAGGGTGAGGGTGAGGGTGAGGGTCGGGATGAGGTTGGGGGTGGGGATGGGGGTCTGGGTGAGGTTGGGGGTGGGGGTGAGGGTCGGGGTCTGGGTGTGGTTGGGGGTGGGGGTGAGGGTCGGGGTCTGGGTGTGGTTGGGGGTGGGGATGAGGGTCGGGGTCTGGGTGAGTGTAGGGGTGGGCGTGGGGATGAGGGTGGGGGTGAGGGTGGGGGTCGGGGTGGGGATGAGGGTGGGGTTGGGGTCAGGGTGAGCGTGGGGATGAGGGTGGGGGTCGGGGTGGGGGTGAGGGTGAGGATGGGGATGGGGGTGAGGGTGGGGGTGAGGGTGGGGGTGAGGGTGAGGGTGGGGGTGGGGGTGAGGGTGGGGGTCGTGGTGAGGTTGGGGATGGGGGTCTGGGTGAGTAGGGGTGAGGATGGGGGCCGGGTGGGGTTGGGGATGGGGGTCTGGGTGTGGTTGGGGATGGGGGTCTGGGTGTGGTTGGGGATGAGGGTGAGTGTAGGGGTGAGGATGGGGGTCTGGGTGAGGTTAGCGGTGAGGGTGGGTCAGTTCTCTGGGACCCAGCACTGATGTGAGTTTTCTCCCTGTTCCAGCGGTCACATTGGCCATGGGTCGGGACGGATCGAGCGGGGGGGTTGTGCACATTGCCGTCATCACTGAGGCTGGCACCGAGTACACCATCATCCTGCCCCACGACCTGCCGCAGTTCCACTGTGAATGAGACGCGGTGACACACTGACCTGTAGATCCACCATCTTCAACGGGCCAGAATAAACCTGTAGGTCCAGCGTCTGACAGGCGCTGGCTGGGCCGCTGCGGTTTATATATTTCTATAATAAAACACTGTCTAATTCACTCACTTTCAGTCCAGTCCAACCATGGCTCTGAGCTACTCTCTGAAACTCACCAGTAAGCTAATCAGTATTACACATCTGGAGCTTACAGCCTAGCTGTATGATTATTGAAGATAGGCACAAAAAGCTGGAGTAACTCAGCGGGCCAGAAAAAGAGTGGGTGACGTTTTGAGTCGAGACCCTTCAGACTGATTCGCTAACTTCAGGTGAACCTTGCTTTCCCTCTCTCTTTCCAGCCCTCACTCATGCTAGACGCCGTACTTATTTCACTGTCCTTTTAATTAATTTTACCGTTTGTATGTCATGATGTCAGCTTCCCCGTAGCAACAATGAACCATTCTACAGTACATTTCATCGTCTGATTTGATCTTCCCTTTTCACACCTTACATTCTCTTTGTACCCTTCCATATCTCCAGCCTCTCCCCTGACTCTCAGTCTGACGAAGGGTCTCGGCCTGAAATGTCACCCGTTCCTTCTCTCCAGATATGCTACCTGTCCTGCTGAGTTATTCCATCGTTGTGTGTCTACCGTGTAATCCAGTATCTAGTTCCTTCCTGCACATTTCAGTGCAAGAGCAACAGGGACCAGAGATGAAATAACTCAGCAGGTCGGGCAGCATCTCGGTTGCAGATGATGGTACAAATCGATTTATTCACAAAATGCTGGAGCAACTCAGCAGGTCGGGCAGCATCTCGGTGCTGGTACAAATCGATTTATTCAAAAAATGCTGGAGTAACTCAGCAGGTCGGGCAGCATCTCGGATTTATTCACAAAATGCTGGAGATGCTGCCCGACCTGCTGAGTTACTCCAGCATTTTGTGAATAAATCGATTTGTACCAGCATAGTGTCCAATCTAACAAGCCATTTTGCATGAATTTGGAATGTGGGAGGAATCTGGAGCACCCAGGGGAAAACACATGCGGTCACGGGGAGTATGTGCAAACTCCACACAGTGTTGAAGGTCAGAACAAAAGTCTCACTGGAGCTGTGAGTCAGCAGTTCTACCTGAAGTGCTGGCAAACTCACTGGTACATAAAGGCAGGTTACAATGAATCACAGTAATGCACACACTGGGACGGACACAGACACATGTCAGTCAGACATATCATAAAGTTGCACTGGGGCACAAACAGCGTGACATATAAAACGGGACACACTGGTTCATGCATTGGTTCATGCACTGGTTCATGCACACACACACACTGGGACACATGCACAATGACATACCCATGCACACACACACTGGGCCACGCACACACACACACTGGGCCACACACACACCATGAGGCTTGCACACACACCGTGAAACGCACGTTAACTGGAATACACACTGCAACATTCATGCCGCCTGGAACACATACACACCGGACACGCACACGCACTGCGACACGTATGTGGCCTGGGAAAGCAGGCAGGGGAAGGCACATTTGCACACATATGCAGGGACACACGCATGGATACATACACACTCACACAAGTACACACTGGAACAAACATACTCACAGAGCAGAATACACACACACGCACACGAATCGGTAGTAAAGAAGGCAAACACATTTATATCGAGAGGGCTAGAATACAAAAACGGGGAGGTAATGCCGAGGCTTTATAAGGTGCTGGTCAAACTGCACTTGGAGTACTGTGAATAATTTTGGCCGCTATATCCGAGGAAGGATGTGCTGGCAATGGAGAGGATTTATGAGATTGATCCCATGAATGAGTGGGTTAACGCATGATATTTGATGGTGCTGGACCTGTACTCGCTGGAGTTTAGAAATGTGGGGGAACCTCATTGAACCTTACCGAATAGTGAAAGGCCTGGATAGAGTGAATGTGGAGAGGTTTCCACTCATGGAAGAGTCTAGGATCTTAGCCTCAGCCTCGGTCAGAATAAAAGGACATGCCTTTAGAAGGGAGATGAGGAGGGAATTCTTTAGTCAGAGGGTGGTGAATCTGTGGAATTCATTGCCATAAAGTCTGGAGGCCATGTCAATTAATATTTTTAAGGCAGAGATAAATTCTTGATTAGTAAGGTGACAGGGAGCAGGTAGGAGAATGTTGAGAGGGAAAATAGATCTGCCATAATAGAATGGCGGAGTAGACATGATGGGTCAAATGGCCTAATTCTACTCCTATGAACCTATGAACACACTGCCACCCACATACACACTGGGATGGAAACATACACATAGGGACACAAGCACAAACCTCGACACATGGGGATATGCACACACATCACACACTGGGACACATTCAAGTACACTGTGACACATGCACACACATTGGCACGCACACACACATAATAATAATAATAAGTACTTTATTGGTCCCACAATGGGGAGATTTGCAGGGTTGCAGCAGCAAAGTGGATAGCAAAAATAAATAAGCATTCATTAAAAAAATAAAATAACGGTAATTATCTTTATTTACTGGTTTGCTGGGAGCAATGCTGATTGTGCAATCTGACGGCAGCAGGAAGGAAGGACCTTCACTATCTCTCCTTCACGCACTTGGGGTGAAGAAGTCTGTCATTGAAGGAGCTGCTCAGTGCAGTGACAGTGTCCTGCATGGGGTGGGAGTCGTTGTCCAGCAGCGATGATAGCTTTGCCATCATCCTCCTCTCTCCCACCGCCTGTACTGAGTCGAGGGGGCAACCCAGGACAGAGCTGGCCTTCTTGATCAGTTTATCCAGTCTCTTCCTGTCAGCAGTTGAGATGCTGCTGCCCCAGCAGACCACTCCATAGAAAATGGCTGATGCCACCACAGTGTGGAAGGTGGTCCTCAGGAGTGCCCCTGCAAAGGACCTGAGTCTCCTCAGCAGGTACAGTCTGCTCTGGCCTTTCTTATACAGTGCATTACTATTATCAGTCCAGTCTAGTTTATTGTTCAGGTAAACACCCAGGTATTTATAAGAGTCCACTCTCTCAATATCCATTCCCTGGATGTTCACCGGTGTCGAGGGGGCTTGGCTGCACCTGCGGAAATCCACCACCATCTCCCTGGTTTTCCCGCGTGGATCTGGAGGCAGTTCTGCTGGCACCAGTCCACAAAGTCCTGGGTCAATTCTCTGTACTCCCTGTCATCGTCATCTGTGATGAGGCCGACGATGGCAGAGTCGTCAGAGAACCTTTGCGGATAACAGTTGGCTGAGCTGTGCATGAAGTCCGCAGTGTGAACAGGAAAGGAGCCAAAACTGTTCCCTGCGGAACCCCTGTGCTGCAGACCACCATGTCAGAAACACAATTCCTTGTCCTCACATACTGTGGGCGGTTGGTGAGGTAGTCCAGAATCCAGGATGTGAGATGGTGATCCACTCCTGTGCGCTCCAGCTTGTCCCTCAGAAGCACAGGCTGGATGGCGTTGAATCCACTGGAGAAATCAACGAACATGATTCTCACAGTGCTACCAGCATTCTCCAGGTGTGAGAGAGCTCTGTGTAGGAGGTAGATGACAGAGTCGTCCACTCCGATGCCAGGCTGGTTGGCAAACTGCAGTGGGTCCATCGATGGCCTAGGGGGCGGAGATGGACAAGGA
>NC_135971.1:29169745-29344745 GCF_053455715.1 Rhinoraja longicauda
AGCAAAGTGCGGAGTCATGCATTTTGGTAGCAGGAATAGAAGTGTGGACAATTTCTAAATGGGGAGAGAATCCAGAAATCAGAAGTGCAAAGGGACTTGTGAGTGCTGGTGGAAGATTCCAGAACAGTTAAATTTGCAAGTCGAATCAGTAGTAAGGAAGTTATGTTGAGGGGTTTGTAAGGCACGGGTCAGGCTGCATTTGGAGTATTGTGAGCAGTTTTGGGTCCTACATCTGAGGAAGGATTGGAATTGGAATACTTTATTGTCCCATGCGACATGCACAATGAAATTCCTACTTGACGCACATAATCGCCACATAAACGGAGTAGTAATCACCCCATGCCGGGTCCTCCATTGTTCATTGTTCTTTCCCCTCCCTCAGAGTAATCCCCCCATGCCGGGTCCTCCATTGTTCATTGTTCTTTCCCCTCCCTCAGAGTAATCCCCCCATGCCGGGTCCTCCACTGTTCATTGTTCTTTCCCCTCCCTCAGAGTAATCCCCCCATGCCGGGTCCTCCATTGTTCATTGTTCTTTCCCCTCCCTCAGAGTAATCCCCCCATGCCGGGTCCTCCATTGTTCATTGTTCTTTCCCCTCCCTCAGAGTAATCCCCCCATGCCGGGTCCTCCATTGTTCATTGTTCTTTCCCCTCCCTCAGAGTAATCCCCCCATGCCGGGTCCTCCACTGTTCATTGTTCTTTCCCCTCCCTCAGAGTAATCCCCCCATGCCGGGTCCTCCATTGTTCATTGTTCTTTCCCCTCCCTCAGAGTAATCCCCCCATGCCGGGTCCTCCATTGTTCATTGTTCTTTCCCCTCCCTCAGAGTAATCCCCCCATGCCGGGTCCTCCACTGTTCATTGTTCTTTCCCCTCCCTCAGGGCAATTCCCCCCATACCAGGTCCTCCATTGTTCTTCCCCCTCCCCCCTCATGGTGGTTCCGCCGACTCGTGAGGCTTCACCGCCGCCGCCGAGGCTCCACTGCCGCTGGGAGGTCCGTCTGCTGCCGCCGAGGCTCCACTGCCACTGCTGAGGCTAACCGCCACCGAGGCTCCATTGCTATCGCTGAAGTTCTACCGAACCAGGCAGACTTTGCCATCTTGCTTCTTCGCAGCCTCCAGAGAGGCGTGCTAGCAGCCTGTGGTTGGAGAGGGTCCAGAAAAGGTTTATGAGAATGACCCCAGGAATGATTGGGTTAACATATGATGAGCATTTGAAAGCACTGGGCCTGTACTTGTTGGAGTTTAGGAGGATGAGGGGGAACCTCATTGAAACACATAATAGTGAAAGGCTTGGCTGGAGCAGATGTGGAAAGGATGTTTCCACTAGTGGGAGAGTCTAGGACCAGAGGCCATAGCCTCAGAATAAAAGAACGTACCTTTAGGAAAAAAATCAGGAGGAATTTCTTTAGTCGGAGTGTGGTGAATCGTTGGAATTCATTGCCACAGACGGCTGGGGAGTCCATTAGTGGACATTTTTTAAGGCGGAGTGACAGATTCTTGATTAGTACGGGTGTCAGGTGTATTGTTAGAAGGCAGGAGAATGGAGTCGAGAGGGAAAGATAGATCAGCCATGATTGAATGGCGGAGTAGACCTGATGGAACAAATGGCCTAATTCCTCCTGTAACTTATGAATACACACACACACACATTGATACATAGAAACATAGAAAATAGGTGCAGGAGGAGACCATATGGGCCTTCGAGCCAAACGTGGGGACACGTGGACATGTACACACCGACATGTAGACAGGGATATACACACACAGGGATACACACAAGGACCCAGTCAGCGGAAAATCGAGGGACATACAGGGACATACCTTTGCCCTCTTGACTCTTTCCCCTTTGTACAACCCGCCCGCCGCTGCTAGCGATTGGATGGTTTAGTGAGGTCCTTGGATAGGCCCGGCCGGGGTCGGCGACCGTGCCGAGAAGACGCTCAAACGCAACCATCAGGAGGAAGTTAAAGTCGTAACAAGGTTCCGTGAACTTGCGGAAGGATCATGACGCAGAGATAGAGTTGCTGCCTCACAGCGCTAAAGCCACAGTCTTTGTTGACATTTTAAACATTTCATTAGTTCCCTGTCGCCATTTACGGTATCTGCCCAATCCCTAAGTAAAACATGGTGACTTGTCTTAATGCCTACTTCCCTTCAGCTTTAACAACGACCATTATGAAGTGCTTTTAAAGATTGGTAATGGCCCACATCTGTGCCAGTCTTCACGTCAATCTAGAGTCATAGTCATAAAGAGTGATACAGCGTGGGAATAGGCCCTTTGGGCCAACTTGCCCACATTGGTCAACGTGTCCCTGCTACAGTAGTCCCACATACTCGCGTTTGGTGCATATCCCTCCAAACCTGTCCTATCCATGTACCTGTCTAACTATATCGTAAACATTGGGATAGTCAACTACCCCTTCTGGCAGCTTGACACATGCACCCACCACCTTTTGTGTGAAAAAGTTACTCCGCCGATTTCTATTTAATCTTTTACCTTTCAACTGAAACCTTTGTCTTCTGGTCCTCGATTCACCTAATCTGGGCAAGAGATTCTGTGCATCCACCCGATTGATTTCTCACATGATTTTATACCTTTCTAGGATCACCCCTTATCCTCATCAGCTCCAAGGAGTAGAGTCCCAGCCTACTCAACCTCTCCCTAGTCTAGTCTAGTCCTGGCAATATCCTCGTTAATCTTCTCTGCACCCTTTCCAGCTTGACAAAACCTTTCCTATATTATGGTGCCCAGAACTGAAACCAACACTCAAAATGCGGCCTCACTGACGTCTTGTACAACTGCAACATGACCTCCCAACTTCTATACTCAATGCTCTCACTGATGGCCAATGTGCCAAAAGTCGTTTTGACCACCCTGACTACCTGCGACTCCACCTGCAAGGAACCATGCACCTGCACTCCAAGATCCTTCTGCTCTACAACACTCCTTGGAGTGCTATCATTCACTATATAGGGCGTGTCCATTTTAGACTTCCCAAAATGCAACGCCTCATATTTTTCTCTATTAAATTCATTCAACCGTGCCTCAGCCCAATCTCGGCCGCTTTTATTTTGTGCAGAAAACAAATGGTCTCTGGAGGATGCCATCTCTCTTGCAATACATTCGGCTTTGCATCATCTTGACAACATCTATGTCCGGATCATCAATGTGCATCATCTTTGTCCGGATCATCAATGTGCACATCTATGTCCGGATCATCAATGTGCATCATCTATGTCTGGATGCTGTCCAGTGACGACAGGTCAACTGTCAACACCATAATGACGAACAGGCTCAGCCCTAAACTTCTAGATTTACGGCTCTATCTGCAACTGTGTTCACCACTTCCAACTATCGATTGCACACACATGTTGTTTAGAAATGGCCTTGGCATTTTCTCCACCCTGATTCACAAACCTCGAGATCCTCGAGGTTTTGGATTCAGTCTCTCTCACTTCTCCCCCATGACTGTGATAATTGGGTTAAGAGAGAAAGATAGATCAGCCATGATTGAACGGTGGAGTAGTCTTGAGGGTGGCCTAATTCTGATCCAATCACTTATGAACTTATGACAGTGCATCAGTGTATTTATTTTCTTAGGCGCCTGAGAAGACACAGATTTTCTCAAAATTCTACAAAGCCCTACCGAAGATATTATGACTAGTCTGACAATTGCTCTGTTGTTGAACGCCTGAAAGGTCAGAGAGTGGTGAACACACTGAAGTGCATCTCGTGGTCGTCACTTCCTTCCATTCAGTGCAATTTCACTGTTTTATTTAGAGTTTAGAGATAACAGGCACACCGAGTCCACACCAACCTGCGATCTCCGCACACTAACATTATCCTGCACGCACTTTGAACAATTCACAATTTGTCTTTGGACTTTGGTCTCCGTACAGACAGAACCTGGAATCAGGATCGAACCCGGGTCTCTGACGCTGGAAGGCAGCAACTCTACCGCTGCGCCACCGTTAGTTGCATCAAGGTAGGCCAGAGGTATCGATGAAAATGCCTGCTCACCCGGCCATTGTCTTCTTTCTTCTCGACTTTCTGAGAAAATGATACATTACGCTCTCGAAGGTATTTATTCACAAAATGCTGGTGTAAATCAGCAGGTCAGGCAGCATCTCAGGAGAGAAGGAATGGGTGACCTTTCGGGTCTCTGGTGCGTGTCACAATTAATTGTGTGTGTGTGTGCGTGGGGGGGGGGGGGGGGGGGGGGAGGGGGTGATCTCATAGAAGTGTTTTTAAATCATGATCGGTTAAACGCACAGTCTCTTCCCCAGAGTAGGGAATAGAGAACCAGAGGAAATAGGTTTAAGTTGAAGGGGGAAAGATTTAATAAGAATTCGAGGGGTAACTTTTTCACAAAGGTTGGTGTGTATATGGGACGAGCTGCCAGAGGAGGTAATTGAGGTTGGGATGGTTTCAACATTTAAGAAACAGTTAGACAGGTAGACAATAGACAATAGACAATAGGTGCAGGAGTAGGCCATTCAGCCCTTCGAGCCAGCGCCGCCATTCAATGCGATCATGGCTGATCACTCTCAATCAGTACCCCGTTCCTGCCTTCTCCCCATACCCCCTCACTCCGCTATCCTTAAGAGTTCTATCCAGCTCTCTCTTGAAAGCATCCAACGAACTGGCCTCCACTGCCTTCTGAGGCAGAGAATTCCACACCTTCACCACTCTCTGACTGAAAAAGTTCTTCCTCATCTCCGTTCTAAATGGCCTACCCCTTATTCTTAAAATGTGGCCCCTTGTTCTGGACTCCCCCAACATTGGGAACATGTTTCCTACCTCTAATGTGTCCAATCCCCTAATTATCTTATATGTTTATAGGTACACGGATAAGACCGATTTGGAGGGATCTGGGCTAAAAGCAGGCAGGTGGTAGCAGTTTAGATTGGTTATGTTGATTGGTGTGGGCAATTTGGGCCGAAGGACTTTTTTCCACACTGTATTACCATGACTATTTCCTCCACCTCACTTGCCAAATTCTGCTTCCATAGCAAACACTTGGAAGGAACGATGTCAACAGGTTGTACTATAGGGTTAAGGTGAAGGGGAAAAGATTTAATAGGAATCTGAGGGGTAACTTTTTCACATAAAGGGTGGTGAGTGTATGGAACAAGCTGTCGGAGGAGGTAGTTGAGGCAGGGACTATTCCAACATTTAAGAAATAGTTAGACAGGTACATAGATCGGAGGAATGCCTGTTCCGCTGAGTTACTCCAGCATTTTGTGTCTCGGTATATGGATAGGATAGGTTTAGAAGGATATGGACCAACGCGGCAGGTGTGACTAGTGTAGCAGGGACATGCTGGCCGGCGTGGACAAAGCCTGTTTCCACACTGTATCGCCGTATGATTCTCTATGATTCTATAGGGGGGTTGGATGGCAGGCGAGGTCACGGCCCCTGACCTTACTGCTGCCACGCATCGCCTACTGGAGGGCACGACGTGTACGGCAGGCAATCACTCGCTAGGGCTTGTTCATCTCCCATCAGCGCGTCTCCGGCTCCCTCCCGGCGCTCCGAGTGTCCCGACACCTCTCGTCGTTCCTGCGCTCCTCACTCCTCCAGGCTCGGCGCCCCTGCTCCGCGCATCGCTTCCTGCAGTTCTTCGGCCCCTCGCCGCTCCTGCTGGCCCTCCAGCCATTCTCCCCGCTCGCCGTCTCGGTCAGCCGGGGTCCGCTTCTATTTGGCCGCCGCTGAACACCTCAAGGCTAGGGCCACCGAGCAGAGCCGCGCCCTGGTTCCCAGTGCCCGGCCCAGCTCTCGCTGCTGCTCGGCCACCGCCGCAGTTCGGCCTCTCCCCGGCTCCTCTTCCTACTCCTCTCCGGGCTCGACACTCCGCTCCTCCTCCTCTTCCACCGCCTCCTCCTCCAAGGCCGACGAGCACGGTTCCCTGGGCCGTTCGCCATCAGGGACCGGCGGGTCGCCGACCTCCAGCGTTCGCTGCTTCTGCCCCTGCAGACCCTCCAGGCCCCTCGACTCGGGTTCTTCCCTCCTCCCCTCCTCCCCCCTCCTCCCCCTCCTCCCCCTCCTCCTCCTCCTCCTCCTCCTCCTCCTCCTCCTCCTCCTTCTCCTCCCTCCCTTCCCAGCCACCTTTGCTCTTCCCCCGCCGGCTGGACAGACGTCTTCCCAGCTGCTTCTTGCGTCCGCGGGCTTTGCAGCCCTTCTCCTGGTTGCTGTTCCTCCGCCAGATCCTCCAGCTTCTTCCTTGTTTTTTACAGCACAAAAAATGACCTTTGGCGGTTTTTTAAAGGTAAGAATGTCCGTGTTGCATGTATTGGTATTGTATGTTGGAAGCTGCCATGTCCTCCAGATGGCTTGAGCGACTCCTTACGACCTAATAACAGGTCAAAGAATCACAAAGAAGACGGGAGTCTGTGTTTCCAATTCCACAAACCTAACCCTAACACTGGTGTAAATTCGCACTCTCCGCGTGTGTTGTGTAATTTCCCGAGAATGACGTTTTTAAGGTTGTTGCTGCCAACGTGATTGATGAATGTTCAACGAAGCACTGAACTTCTGCATGGGTGACCGCACACGTTCAATTCAACTGGCCCTCAGATCTATTTCTCGCATAAATATCATTATTTTATTCTTAATGCAAGTTGATAAAACCTGTTCGGCCTCCACGGAGTCCCCACTCTAATAACCAGGCCCGACCACACTCTAATATCCAGTCCCCACTCTAATAACCAGACCCCACTCTAATAACCAGACCCCACTCTAATAACCAGTCCTCACTCTAATAACCAAACCCCACTCTAATAACCCGTCCCGACCACACTCTAATAACCAGTCCCCACTCTAATAACCCGACCCCACTCTAATAACCAGACCCCACTCTAATAACCAGTCCCCACTCCAATAACCCGACCCACTCTAATAACCAGTCCCCACTCTAATAACCAGTCCCGACCACACTCTAATAACCAGACCCCACTCTAATAACCAGTCCCCACTCTAATAACCAGTCCCCACTCTAATAACCAGACCCGACCCCACTCTAATAACCAGACCCCACTCTAATAACCAGTCCCCACTCTAATAACCAGTCCCCACTCTAATAACCCGACCCACTCTAATAACCAGTCCCCACTCTAATAACCAGTCCCCACTAATAACCAGACCGGACCCCACTCTAATAACCAGTCCCCACTCTAATAACCAGTCCCCACTCTAATAACCCGACCCCACTCTAATAACCAGACCCCACTCTAATAACCAGTCCCCACTCTAATAACCAGACCCCACTCTAATAACCAGACACCTCTGATAACCACTCCCCTCTCTAATAACCAGACCCCACTCTAATAACCAGACCCCACTCTAATAACCAGACCCGTCTAATAACCAGTCCCCACTCCAATAACAAGACCCCTCTAATAACCAAACCCCTCTAATAACCAGACCCCTCTAATAACCAGACCCCTCTAATAACCAGACCCCTCTAATAACCAGACCCCTCTAATAACCAGACCCCTCTAATAACCAGACCCCTCTCTAATAACCCGACCCCACTCTAATAACCAGTCCAGACCCCACTCTAATAACCACTCCCCACTCTAATAACCAGTCCCCACTCTAATAACCAGTCCCCACTCTAATAACCAGACCCCACTGTAATAACCAGACCCCATTCTAATAACCAGACCCTACTCTAATTACCAGACCCCTCTAATAACCAGACCCCTCTAATAACCAGTCCCCACTCTAATAACCAGTCCCCACTCTAATAACCAGTCCCCACTCTAATAACCAGACCCCACTGTAATAACCAGACCCCATTCTAATAACCAGACCCTACTCTAATTACCAGACCCCTCTAATAACCAGACCCCTCTAATAACCAGTCCCCACTCTAATAACCAGTCCCCACTCTAATAACCAGACCCCTCTAATAACCAGACCCGACCCCACTCTAATAACAAGACCCCATTCTAATAACCAGACCCCTCTAATAACCAGTCCCCACTCTAATAACCAGTCCCCACTCTAATAACCAGACCCGACCCCACTCTAATAACAAGACCCCACTCTAATAACCAGTCCCGACCCCACTCTAATAACCAGACCCCACTCTAATAACCAGACCCCTCTAATAACCAGACCCCTCTAATAACCAGTCCCCACTCTAATAACCAGACCCCTCTAATAACCAGACCCCTCTAATAACCAGACCCCTCTAATAACCAGACCCCTCTAATAACCAGACCCCTCTAATAACCAGTCCCATTCTAATAACCAGTCCAGACCCCACGCTAATAACCAGTCCCCACTCTAATAACCAGTCCCCACTCTAATAACCAGTCCCCACTCTAATAACCCGACCCCACTCTAATAACCAGACCCCACTGTAATAACCAGACCCCATTCTAATAACCAGACCCTACTCTAATAACCAGACCCCTCTAATAACCAGTCCCCACTCTAATAACAAGACCCCACTCTAATAACCAGTCCCGACCCCACTCTAATAACCCGACCCCACTCTAATAACCAGACCCCTCTAATAACCAGACCCCTCTAATAACCAGTCCCCACTCTAATAATCAGTCCCCACTCTAATAACCAGACCCCTCTAATAACCAGACCCGACCCCACTCTAATAACAAGACCCCATTCTAATAACCAGACCCCTCTAATAACCAGTCCCCACTCTAATAACCAGACCCGACCCCACTCTAATAACAAGACCCCACTCTAATAACCAGTCTCGACCCCACTCTAATAACCCGACCCCACTCTAATAACCCGACCCCACTCTAATAACCGGTCCCCACTCTAATAACCAGACCCCTCTAATAACCAGACCCCACTCTAATAACCAGACCCCTCTAATAACCAGTCCCCACTCTAATAACCAGACCGCACTCTAATAACCAGTCCCCACTCTAATAACCAGACCCCACTCTAATAACCAGACCCCACTAATAACCAGACCCCTCTAATAACCAGACCGCACTCTAATAACGACGGGTTCCTGGCTCCAGATTGAACAGGCAGACTACATCTCTTCCTGCTCTTTTGAATAATCCTGTCAAGGTAAAAAATCCGTCATACATAACCAGCCCTGTTATCTTAAACTCATTAAGAACATGGAGGCAAATTCAATCCTTCCTGAATTTGCCCAAAGTTTACATGGATAGTCCTATCTGCAAAAACCATGCCTACCCTCCAGGTTTAGATAATTCCGTTTCCTCCGTCTGGAAAAATAAAAACATAGTCACAATTGGAGACTTATATTTTGAGGGCAACCTGTCATCCTTCCAACAATTGCAACAATCCATCAACACATTTTTTTAGATACCTCCAAATAAGGAACTATGTTAAGACTCACTTACCACATTATGAAAATATGCCTGAACATACATAGAAAACATAGACATAGAAAATAGGCGCAGGAGTAGGCCATTCGGCCCTACGAGCCTGCACCGCCATTCAATATGATCATGGCTGATCATCCAGTTCAGTAACATGTACCTGCCTTCTCTCCATACCCCCTGATCCCTTTAGCCACAAGGGCCACATCTAACTCCCTCTTAAATATAGCCAATGAACTGGCCTCAACTACCTTCTGTGGCAGAGAATTCCACAGACTCACCACTCTCTGTGTGAAGAAATGTTTTCTCATCTCGGTCCTAAAAGACCTTAAGCTGTGACCCCTGGTTCTGGACTTCCCCAACATCAGGAACAATTTTCCCGCATCTAGCCTCTCCAACCCCTTAAGAATTTTATATGTTTCTATAAGATCCCCCCTCGGTCTTCTAAATTCCAGCGAGTATAAGCCTAGTCTATCCAGTCTTTCTTCATATGAAAGTCCTGCCATCCCAGGGATCAATCTGGTGAACCTTCTCTGTACTCCCTCTAAGGCTAGAATGTCTTTCCTCAGATTAGGAGACCAAAACTGCACACGATACTCCAGGTGCGGTATCACCAAGGCCCTGTACAACTGCAGCAGAACCTCCCTGCTCCTATACTCAAATCCCCTTGCTATGAATGCTAACATACCATTCGCTTTCTTCAATGCCTGCTGCACCTGCATGTTTGCTTTCAATGACTGGTGCACCATGACACCCAGGTCACGTTGCATCTCCCCTTTTCCTAATTGGCCACCATTCAGGTAATACTTTCCTGTTCTTGCCGCCAAAGTGGATAACCTCACATTTATCCACATTATATTCCATCTGCCATGCATTTGCCCACTCGCCTAATCTATCCAAGTCACTATGCAGCCTCCTAGCATCCTCCTCGCAGCTAACACTGCCACCCAGCTTCGTGTCATCCGCAAACTTAGAGATGTTGCATTCAATTCCCTCGTCCAAATCACTAATATATATTATAAATAACTGGGGTCCCAGCACTGAGCCTTGCGGTACCCCATTAGTCACTGCCTGCCATTCCGAAAAGGACCCGTTTATTCCTACTCTTTGCTTCCTGTCTGCCAACCAATTCTCTATCCACCTCAACGTTGAACCCCCAATACCGTGTGCTTTAAGTTTGTACACCAATCTCCTATGCGGGACCTTGTCGAAGGCCTTCTGAAAGTCCAGATATAACACATCGACTGGTTCTCCCTTATCCACTCTACTAGTTACATCCTCGAAAAATTCTATAAGATTCGTCAGACATGATTTGCCTTTCATAAATCCATGCTGACTTTGTCCGATGATTTCACCACTTTCCCAATGTGATGCTATCACATCTTTAATAACTGACTCTAGCATTTCCCCCCACAACCGATGTTAGGCTAACTGGTCTATAATTCCCCGTTTTCTCTCTCCCTCCCTTTTTAAAAAGTGGGGTTACAGTAGCTACCCTCCAATCCTCAGGAACTACTCCAGAATCTAAAGAGTTTTGAAAAATTATCACTAATGCATCCACTATTTCTGGGGCTACTTCCTTAAGCACTGTGGGATGCAGCCTATCTGGCCCTGGAGATTTATCTGCCTTTAATCCATTTAATTTACCTAACACCACTTCCCGACTAACCTGGATTTCCCTCAGTTCCTCCATCTCCTTAGACCCCCGGTCCCCTGCTATTTCCGGCAGATTGTTTATGTCTTCCTTAGTGAAGACAGAACCAAAGTAGTTGTTCAATTGGTCTGCCATCTCCTTGTTCCCTATGATCAATTCACCTGTTCCCGACTGCAAAGGACCTACATTTGTCTTAACTAGTCTTTTTCTCTTCACATATCTATAAAAGCTTTTGCAGTCAGTTTTTATGTTTCCTGCCAGTTTTCTCTCATAATCTATTTTCCCTTTCCTAATTAAGCCCTTTGTCCTCCTCTTCTGGACTCTGAATTTTCCCCAGTCCTCTGGTATGCTACTTTTTCTGGCTAATTTATATGCTTCATCTTTTGTTTTAATACTATCCTTGATTTCCCTTGTTAGCCACGGATGCACTACCTTTCCTGGTTTGTTCTTTTGACAAACTGGGATGAACAATTGTTATAGTTCATCCATGCGATCTTTAAATGCCTTCCATTGCATGTCCACCGTAAACCCTTTAAGTATCAATTTCCAGTCTATCTTGGACAATTCATTTTGAGTCTCATACCCTCAAAGTTACCTTTCTTTAAGTTCAGAACACTTGTTTCTGAATTGACTTTGTCACTCTCCATCCTAATGAAGAACTCCACCATATTATGGTCACTCGTGCCGAAGGGGCCTCGCACAACAAGACTGCTAACTAACCCTTCCTCATTACTCAATACCCAGTCTAGAATGGCCTGCTCTCTCGTTGGTTCCTCGACATGTTGGTTTAGAAAACCATCACGCAAACATTCCAAGAAATCCTCTTCCTCAGCACCCCTGCCAATTTGGTTCACCCAATCTATATGTAGATTGAAGTCACCCATTATAACTGCTGCACCTTTGGTGCACGCATTTCTAATTTCCTGTTTGATGCCATCCCCAACCTCACTACTGCTGTTAGGTGGCCTGTACACAACTCCCACCAGCGTTTTCTGCCATACTTAACAGCCTTATTCGCCATGATCCTAACAGTAAGGGGTCAATCTATTTTCTCTATTCATTCTTGCAAGCCCATGGGGCAGTGTCTGACGCCAAATTAAGGAACAAGTGAGTAGAAGAGCTGGGTACTGAAATAACTGACGATACGTGGAAGGCAATTCTTATTAAGATATACAACAGTTCCATAAACGTTAGACATAAACTTATACAATTCAAGATTGTACAGAGGCTCCACTACACAAAATCGAGGCACCATGCTATATATCCTAACGTCTCTCCCCTCTGCGATAAGTGTAAACAGGACACGGGTATGCTCACCCATCAGCTGTGGCTTTGCCCCAAGCTCCACTCCTTCTGGTCTCTTATATTTGATTATATATCAAAGGCTTATAGTAGAACATAAACACCAGACCCCTTTCTCGTGAGGCCATCTCACTCTGCACTGCTCGCGAAACGTCTCATCTTACAACAATGGAAATCTGAGTTGAGCCCCACATTCCACCAATGGCTCAGGGAGCTCCGAAATGTGATTCATATGGAAGGCCTCCGAAATAAACTTGCCAACAAGGAGAATGACTTCCTCAAAATCTGGAAACCGCTTCTCGACATATGGTCAATAACCCAGCAGAAATGAACTGACCTCATGTGTTTGACGGGATGAGATAAGGTCCTATGTGTATCACATCCACATATCTTTGTTCCCAATGATGGTTTTTGTTTTGTTTTGTCTTCTGTATTTTGTTTATTTTCTTCATTTCCTGAATAATATTTAGTATTTAAAAAAAAGGTAAATGTTTTGTTTTCTTCTTTGATCCCTGTTTGTTCCACTATACGCTGTTTCAGTCCTTATGCTTTGCATTAAAAGGACATTACTTTATCTTGCCTCTATGTTTTACACCGAGTGCTGCCATTGTAATTGTACACACGACCTGTCCTTATAATAGACAATAGACAATAGGTGCAGGAGGAGGCCATTCGGCCCTTCGAGCCAGCACCGCCATTCAATGTGATCATGGCTCAATCAGTACCCCGTTCCTGCCTTCTCCCCATACCCCCTGACCCCGCTATCCTTAAGAGCTCTATCCAGCTCTCTCTTGAATGCATTCAGAGAATTGGCCTCCACTGCCTTCTGAGGCAGAGAATTCCACAGATTCACAACTCTCTGACTGAAAAAGTTTTTCCTCATCTCCGTTCTAAATGGCCTACCCCTTATTCTTAAACTGTGATCCCCGGTTCAGGACTCCCCCAACATTGGGAACATGTTTCCTGCCTCTAACGTGTCCAACCCCTTAATAATCGTATACGTTTCGATAAGATCTCCTCTCATCCTTCTAAATTCCAGTGTATACAAGCCTAGTCGCTCCAGTCTTTCTACATATGATAGTCCCGCCATTCCGGGAATTAACCTAGTAAACCTGCGCCCTCAATAGCAAGAATATCCTTCCTCGAATTTGGAGACCAAAACTGCACACAGTACTCCAGCTGCGGTCTCACTAGGGCCCTGTACAACTGCAGAAGGACCTCTTTGCTCCTATACTCAACTCCTCTTGTTATGAAGGCCAACATTCCATTGGCTTTCTTCACTGCCAGCTGTACCTGCATGCTTCCTTTCAGTGACTGATGCGCTAGGACACCCAAATCTCGTTGTACGTCCCCTGTTCCTAACTTGACACCATTCAGATAATACTCTGCCTTCCTATTCTTACCACCAAAGTGGATAACCTCACACTTATCCACATTAAACTGCATCTGCCATGCATCCGCCCACTCACACAACCTGTCTAAGTCACCATGCAACCTCATAGCATCTTCCTCACAGTTCACACTACCACCCAGCTATGTATCATCTGCAAATTTGCTAATGGTACTTTTAATCCCTTCATCCAAGTCATTAATGTATATTGTAAATAGCTGCGGTCCCAGCACCGAGCCTTGCGGTACCCCACTAGTTACTGCCTGCCATTTATCACCACTCTTTGCTTTTCAATAAAAAAAATAAAAAAAATAAATGAATAACATAAAAATTAAGGGGCAAGAAAAAAATACTGATTTCATCACAAATTTCCACTATAGATATAACCAGGAAATCATTCTCTCTTCATCGCCAAATTAATGATAAAATGACTATAATTAGTAACAACGAGCGTGACCGTGGTTAATCTGTTGTTCAAACAGATGCAACTTATAGTAATTGTTTCGCAATGTTCCTCTCCCTCTGAGAGTTTCGCTCGGGTATAAATAAGATGTTAGTTTGAGAGCAGAAGACCGGAATTTACAGAGAAGTAAACGTCAACGGTCTTTCTCCCTAATTATGGGGCAACCGGTAATCATATACGTCGAAAACATTTACTATCCGATTCTTGCAATAGTTGGCGTTCCAGTTAAGGTCAATATTCTCGTGTGTTTACGCGTTTAGAATGCCATCTTGTGGTCCACGACTTGAACGATATCCAACAGCCGCGGTACACGCAATGGCGCTGCTTGTCTTAATTTGCTGAACTTAGTAATAATTGAACCAACCTCACACTTCCCGCCCCTCGGTCGTCACCCTGCTTTCTTTTCCCTCCTTTCCACAATCCCTTCTCTCGGATGAGTCCCCCATTTCCCTTTTTATTCACCCTCTTTCCTGTTTCTCTCTCTCCTGAC
Organism: Rhinoraja longicauda; assembly: GCF_053455715.1. Taxonomy (NCBI): domain Eukaryota; kingdom Metazoa; phylum Chordata; class Chondrichthyes; order Rajiformes; family Arhynchobatidae; genus Rhinoraja; species Rhinoraja longicauda. The sequence continues at coordinate 29,184,379 of NC_135971.1, forward strand.
GTCTCTCGCCCTTGTATTTTCTCCGGCTTCACATTTCTCTAATTTTCTCTCCTAATATGGCATTCATGTGTCTCCTTTTCACCTCCAGCCTCTGTCACTTACTCCTCTCATCTGACAGACGACCCCATCCGTATCCATCGATTACTTACCAGTCTTTGTTTCACCCCACCTCTGTTTTCTAAATCTCTTCCCCCGACGCCAATCTGTATTAAGCGGCGCGCCGAGCCGAAACGCCGTCTGTCCATTTGGTTCATCGATGCTGCCTGACCCACTGAGTTCCTCCAACATTTTGTGTTTTGCCAGTAGTTTTGTCCGCTTGTCTACTGTACCAGTCGCTATTCAGTCATTTTCAAGATCTTGCCTGTAAACTAATTGTCACATTCCACTCTAGTCATGGTGACTTTATACCCCGTTGCCAACCAAGAACTTGTTTCCGTGAAAATCAAAATACCTGTAGATGCTGGTGTTTCAATTCTCACGGAAATAGATTATTCTCTCGAAAATTAGCGTGGCACGGTGGCGCAACGGTAGTGTTGGTGCCTTATAGCGCCAGAGATCCAAGTTCGATCCAGACAACGGGTGCTGTCTGCACGGAGTTTGCACGTTCACCCCGTGATCGTAGTGGGTTTTCTCACAGATCTTCGGTTTCCTCCCACATTCAAAAGGTTTGTCGGTTAATTGTCTTGGTGTAAATGTAAAATTGTCCGTAGTGTGTGTACGGGAGTGTTAATGTGTGGGTTCGCTTGACGGTGTGGACTCGGTGGGCCGAATGTATCTCGAAACTAAACTAAACTAGAAGTGAAATTGCTCAGCGGGTCTTATCGCATCGTTGGGAAGAGAAGCAGAGCGAAACGTTTCAGTTCTTGGTTCTTGGTTCTTGGTCCTCCAAAATATTCCAAATGAAATTTAAACTGGAGGTGGCGGAGTATGGACTTAAGCAAGAAGGGCTTCTTGGAGAAGAAGAGCTGCCTTAAATTTAGTTGCATCTGGTTGAATAACTATAGTTGGGTGGAGACTATTCCATGCTTTAATTGTGCGAGGGAAGAATGAATTGCTATACCCATCTGTCTTGATAGCTGGTATATCAAATTGAATCGAATGCCCTCGTCTACGAATTTGGGACACACTTCGGCGGAACTGAAAAGGAGACGGAAGAAACCGGGGGGAGGGTGGGGATGGATGATATCTCAGAAACGGTGCAGTCTTGGTGACTGGCGATAAACTGCGAACATGTGAAATGATTAATTAGTTCATGAAAGTCAAACAGTGAAAACATATGCAAGAGGACCCGGAATTTTTGTTTTATTAATTCAAGGTAAACTTTAATCAGGGTGAAAAATATGTAACACACAAGAAATGTGCAAATATCCTCAAATATTCTCCGCGGCTACACATGCATTCGTTGGCATTTTAATTTGCAGTGTTCCTAAACAAGAACTGCGCAAATATCCTCCAATATTCTCCGCGGCTACACATGCATTCGTTGGTATTTTTTTTTGGTAGTGTTCCTAAACAAGAACTGCGCAAAAATCCTCCGATATTCTCCGCGGCTACACATGCACTCGTTGGCATTTTATTTGGTAGTGTTCTCAAAAAACGTAATCATACCCGGCATCCTTGGCACTCATGTAGCCCACTGGCGTGAAATCCCTTCTCTTATTTGAGGGGAATCTCCACCACACTCTGCCCCCCAATGTCCAGCAGCGGAAGAGCCCCAGACTGTGTTCCTCCCCCAGAGAGTCTTGGCGTTGGTTGCACCAAGCTTCAGTGCGTCCTTTAGCACGCACTCCTGCAGTCGGCAGCGGGCCAGTCGGATGTGGGGGCTGTGACATGCAGAGCAGGTGGATAAAGAGGAGAATTCCATTTAAATATATTGTTCTGTCGATATCAATCATCCGTCTGTGATATTGGTTCAAAATGAATATCTTCGTTTTCCGAATGATGGGAATTTTAACCAGCTTGAGTAGACAAAAGCGTAGGATATTAAAGATAGGATCTTATTATTAAATAAATCCCATTGATTACCAAAGTCAACAGGAGCAAAATAAATCCCAGGGACATGAGCAACCCGGGCCTTATCTCTCAGTGAATTAATTTTATGAAAAAACCATCAGATTGAAAATCAACTCCTCGATGTATGTGACCAATGTTTGCTAGCGGATCGTACTGTTCCCATAGACACAAAATGCTGGAGTAAGTCAGCGGGGCAGGCAACGTCTCTGGAGAGTTTAGTTCAGAGACACAGCGCGGAAACAGGCCCTTTCGGCTCACCGGGTCCGCGCCGGCCAGCGATCCCCGCACATTAATTTTGTCTACTCAAGCTGGTTAAAATTCCCATCATTCGCACTAGGGACATTTTTCTTACATTTACCAAACCAATTAACCTACATACTCTTTGGAGTGTGGGAGGAAACCGAAGATCTCGGAGAAAACCCACGCGCTCACGGCGAGAACGGACAAACTCCGTACAGACAGCACCCGTAGTCGGGATCGAATCCGGGTTTCCGGCGCTGCATTCGCTGTAAGGCTGCAAACGGGACTTCCCCTCTTCCATTATAGATGAGGCTCTCACTAGGGTCTCTTCTACATCCTGCAGCTCCGCTCTTGCTCCCCCTCCCCCATTCGTATCAAGGATAGGATCCCCCTCGTTCTCACCTTCCACCCCATCAGCCAGCGTATCCAACAAATCATCCTCCAACATTTCCGTCACCTCCAACGGGACCCCACTACTGGCCATATCTTCCCATCCCCTCCCCTTTTTGTGTTCCGCAGAGACCGTTCCCTCCGTAACTCCCTGGTCCACTCGTCCCTTCCTACCCAAACCACCCCATCCCCGGGCACATTCCCCTGCAACCTGTCCCTTTACCTCCCCCCACAACTCAATCCAAGGACCTAAACAGTCTTTCCAAGTGAGACAGAGGTTCACCTGCACCTTCTCCAACCTCAACTATTGTATCCGCTGCTCTAGATGTCAACTTCTTTACATCGGCAAAACCAAACGCAGGCTCGGCGATCGTTTCGCTCAACACCTCCGCCCAGTCCGCCTTAACCAACCTGATCTCCCGGTGGCTGAGCACTTCAACTCCCCCTCCAACTCCCAGTCTGACCTTTCTGTCATGGGCCTCCTCCAGTGCCATAGTGAGGCACACCGGAAATTGGAGGAACAGCACCTCATATTTCGCTTGGGCAGCTTGCAGCCCATCGGTATGAACATTGACTTCTCCAACTTTAGATAGTTCCTCTGTCCCTCTCTTCCCCTCCCCCGGTTCTCCCTATATCTCCCTATCTATATCCTTCCTTTGTCCCGCCCCCCTGACATCAGTCTGAAGAAGGGTCTCGACCTTGTCCTTGTTTTATGTGGGGGGGGATCTTTTTAAATCTCTTATTTCGACCGAGATGCGACTTTTTCCGTATCGTACCTCGGTCCGCACTGCGGCCTAATATCGTGGAGCTGGCGGGGACCGACTTCCGGGAGCTCTAATCCCGGGAGGCTGCAGGACTTAACATCGCGGAGCTGGCGGTCCCTGTCGGGGATCGACCTCTGAGGTCCAACCGCAGAGCCTACTGGCTTTAACATCATGGAGCACGTGGTCCCTGTTTAGAGACCGACTTCGGGAGCTCCGACCGCGGGAGCTTCGATCGCCCCGTCGTGGGAGCCTCGATCGGCGGCAGCGGGAGCTTCGATCCGACTGCGGATGGTTCGACTCCCCCGACCGCGGGAGAATAAAGAGAGAGGACGATTAGCCTTTTTTGTCTTCCATCACAGTGAGGAATGTGAGGAATCCGCTGTGGTGGATGTTTATGTTAATTTTAATGTCGTTGTATGTCTTGTTTGGTTGATTTGGTATGGCTGTATGGTAATCGAGTTTCACTGTACCTTAATCGGTACACGTGACAATAAACAGACCTTGAAACCTTGAACCCACGTGAGGTCCACTGAGTCCACGCCGACCAGCAATCATCCTATCACATTAGTTCCACATCATCCTACCTTTGCCTACACTCCATACACACTAGGGGCAATTTACAGAGGACTATTAATCAATCTTTGGAATGTAGGAGGAAACAGGAGCAGCCGGAGGAAACCCACGCCGTTACGGGAAGGACATGCAAACTCCGCACAGACAGCAACCAACCTGGGGCTCTGGCGCAGGGAAGCAGCCCCTTTACCAGCTGACCACCCAGAATGGCACTTCTTCGAATGTGACGTGGGATTTGTCACCAGGGATGCTATAATTAGAATAATCCCGAGACCTACAAATAACCATCAATTTTAGTTCCGTTTTTTTAGTTTAGAGATACAGCGCGGAAGCAGGACCTTCGGCCCACCGAGTGCGCGCCGACCAGCGATTCAATAGACAATAGACAATATACAATAGGTGCAGGAGTAGGCCACTCGGCCCTTCGAGCCAGCACCACCATTCAAGTGTAAGAAAATAACTGCAGATGCTGGTAGAAATCGAAGGTATTTATTTAAAAAGTGCTGGAGTAACTCAGCAGGCCAGGCAGCATCTCAGGAGAGAAGGAATGGGTGACGTTTCGTGTCGAGACCCTTCTTCAGACCACCATTCAATGCGATCATGGCTGATAATTCTCAATCAATACCCCGTTCATGCCTTCTCCCCATAACCCTTGACTCCGCTATCCTTAAGAGTCTATCTAGTTATCTCTTGAATGCATTGAGAGACTAGGCCTCCACTGCCTACTGATGCAGTGAATTCCACAGATTTACAACTCTCTGACTGAAAAAGTTTTTCCTTATCTCCGTTCTAAATGGCCTACCCCTTATTCTTAAACTGTGGCCCCTGGTTCTGGACTCCCCCAACATTGGGAACACGTTTCCTCCCTCTAACGTGTCCAACCCCTTAATAATCTTATATGTTTCGATAAAATCCCCTCTCACCCTTCTAAATTCCAGTGTATACAAGCCTAGCCGCTCCAGTCTTTCAACATACAACAGTTCCGCCATTCCGGGAATTAACCACGCCCTCAAAAGCAAGAATATCCTTCCTCAAATCTGGAGACCAAAACTGCACACAGTACTCCAGGTGCGGTCTAACTAGGGCCCTATACAACTGCAGAAGGACCTCTTTGCTCCTATACTCAACTCCTCTTGTTATGAAGGCCAATATTCCATTGGCTTTCTTCACTGCCTGCTGTACCTGCATGCTTCCTTTCAGTGACTGATGCACTAGGACATCTCGTTATACTTCCCCTTTTCCCAACTTGACACCATTCAGATAATAATCTGCCTTCCTATTCTTACTACCAAAGTGGACAACCTCACACTTATCCACATTAACCTGCATCTGCCATGCATCAGCCCACTCACACAACTTGTCCAAGTCACCCTGCAACCTCAAAGCATCTTCCCCGCAGCTCATGTTACCACCCAGCTTTGTATCATCTGCCAATTTGCTAATGTTACTTTTAATCCCTTCATCCAAGTTATTAATGTATATTGTACATAACTGCGGTCCCAGCACCGAGCCTTGCGGTACCCCACTAGTCACTGCCTGCCATTGAGAAAGGAACCTATTTATCCCCACTCTTTGCCTTCTGTCTGTCAACCAATTTTCTATCCATGTCCGTACCCAACCCCCAATACCATGTGCTCTAATTTTGCCCAAAATTCCAGCGTTTAGTCGCTCCAGTCTTTCACATACGACAGTCCCGACATTCGGCGAATTAAACTAGTGAACCTACGCTGCACTCCCTCAATAGCAAGAATGTCCCTCCTCAAATTTGGAGACCAAAACTGCACACAATACTCCAGGTGCGGTCTCACTAGGGCCCTGTACGACTGCAGAAGGACCTCTGCTTCTATACTCAACTCCTCTTGTCATAAAGGCCAACATGGCATTAGCTTTCTTCACTGCCTGCTGTACCTGCATGCTAACTTTAAGTGACTGATGAACAAGGACACACAGATCTCTTTGTACTTCCCCATTTCCTAACTTGACATCATTCAGATAATAATCTGCCTTCCTGTTCTTACCACCAAAGTGGATAACCTCACATTTATCCACATTAAACTGCATCTGCCATGCATCTGCCCACTCACACAACCTGTCCAAGTCACCCTGGATCCTCATAGCATCTTCCTCACAGTCCACACTACCACCCAGCTTTATGTCATCCGCAAATTTGCTAATGTTACTTTTAATCCCTTCATCCAAGTCATTAATTTATATTGTAAATAGCTGCGGTCCCAGCACCGAGCCTTGCGGTACCCCACTGGTCACTGCCTGCCATTCTGAAAGGGACCGGTTAATCCCTACGGTCTGTTTTCTGTCTGCCAAACAATTTTCTATCCATGTCAGCACCCTACCCCCAATAATATGTGCTCTACTTTTGCCCACTAATCTCCTATGTGGGACCTTGTCAAAGGCTTTCTGAAAATCGAGGTATATCACATCCACCGGCTCTCCCCTGTCAATTTTCCTAGTTACATCCTCAAAAAATTCCAGTAGATTAGTCAAGCATGATTTCCCCTTCGTACATCCATGCTGGCTCGGAACGATCCTGTTACTGCTATCCAAATGCTCCGCAATTTTGGTCTTTTGCAATTGACTCCAGCATCTTCCCCACCATTGATGTCAGACTAACTGGTGTATAATTTCCCGTTTTCTCTCTCCCTCCTTTCTTAAAAAGTGGGACAACATTAGCCACCCTCCAATCCACAGGAACTGACCTTGAATCTATAGAACATTGGAAAATGATCACCAATGCGTCCACAATTTCTAGAGCCACCTCCTTAAGTACCCTAGGATGCAAACCATCAGGCCCTGCGGATTTATAACCCTTCAGTCCCATCAGTCTACGCAACACAATTTCCTGCCTAATGTGAATCTCCTTCAGTTCCTCTGTCACCCTTGGATCTCTGGCCACTAGAACATCTGGGAGATTGTTTGTTTCTTCCTTGGTGAAGACAGACCCAACTCGCCTGCCATTTCCTTGTTCCCCATAATAAATTCCCCTGCTTCTGACTTCAAGGGACCAACATTTGCCTTGACTATTTTTTTTCTTCTTCACATACCTAAAAAAGCTTTTACTATCCTCCTTTATATTATTGGCAAGCTTACCCTCATATCTCATATTTTCTCCCCGTATTGCCTTTTAAATTATCTTCTGTTGCTCTTTAAAAGATTCACAATCCTCTGGCTTCCCACTCTTCTTTGCTATGATATACTTCTTCTCATTTATTTTCATGCTGTCCTTGACTGCCCTTGTGAGCCACGGTTGCCTCTTAGAATCTTTCCTCCGCTTTGGGATAAATTGATCCTGCAACTTCTGCATTGTTCCCAGGAATACCTGCCATTGCTGTTCCACCGTCGTCCCTGCTAGGGCCTCCTTCCAGTCAAATGTGGCCAGCCCGTGCCTCATGCCTCTGTGATCCCCTTTCCTCTACTGTAATACCGACACTTCTGATTTTCCCTTCTCCCTCTCAATTTTTAGAGTAAAACTTATCATACTGTGATCACTGCATCCTAATGGCTCTTTTACCTCGAGTCCCCTTATCAGATCAGGTTCATTACACAACACTAAATCCAGAATTGCCTTCTCCCTGGTAGGCTCCGATACAAGCTGTTCTAAGAATCCATCTCGGAGGCACTCCACAAACTCTCTTTCCTGGGGTCCATTACCAACCTGATTTTCCCAGTCTACCTGCATGTTGAAATCTCCCATAACCACCGTAGCATTACATTTGCGACATGCCAATTTTAGTTCTTGATTCAACTTGCACCCTATGTCGAGGCTACTGTTTGGGGGCCTGCAGATAACTCACATTAGTGTCTTTTTACCCTTACAATTCCTCATTTCTATCCATACTGATTCTACATCTCCTGATTCTATGTCCCCCCTTGCAAGGGAGTGAATATCATTCCTTACCAACAGAGCGACCCCACCCCCTCTGCCCACCTGTCTCGACCCGAAACGTCACCCATTCCTTCTCTCCCGAGATGCTGCCTGACCTGCTGAGTTACTCCAGCATTTTGTGAATAAATGTCTTTTCTATACGTTGTGTACCCCTGAATATTCAGTTCCCAGTCCTGGTCCTCTTGTAGCCATGTCTCTGTGTTTCCCACAGCATCATACTTGCCAATGTCTAACAGAACCTCAAGCTCATCCACTTTATTTTTTATACTTTGCGCATTTAAATACAACACTTTAACTTCGTTATTCACTTCCCCTCTTCCACCGGTCACAATTGACCCTGACCTTACCCTCTTATCCCGTCCAGAACTTCTCTTCCCATTTATTCGAGAGTCCGTTGCAATTTCTCCTGTATTCGCTGCCCCTTTAACTCCATCTTCATATTGCCAATTTGTCACCCCCCCACTACTTAGTTTAAATCCACACGTGTAGTACTTGCAAACCTGCGTGCCAGAATGTTGGTCCCCCTGCACATTATGTAATAACGGTGCATTTGGATAGCAGTAAAAGGATAAGTCCAATTCAGCATGGATTTATGAAAGGGAAATCGTGCTTGACTAATCTTCTGGAATTTTCTGAGGACGTGACAAGTAAAATGGATGAAGGGGAGGCAGTGGATGTAGTGTATCTAGACTTTCAGAAAGCCTTTGGTAAGGTCCCGCACGGGAGATTGGTGACTAAAATTAGAGCACATAGTATTGGGGGTAGGGTGTTGACATGGATAGAAAATTGGTTGGCAGACAGGAAGCAAAGAGTAGGAGTAAACGGGTCCTTTTCAGAATGGCAGGCAGTGGCGAGTGGAGTGCCGCAAGGCTCGGTGTTGTGGAACTGTTTACAATATATTAATGTATTGGAAGAGGGAATTAGAAGCAACACTAGGAAGTTTGCGGATGACACAATGCTGGGTGGCAGTGTAAACTGTGAAGAGGCTGTTAGGAGGTTGCAGGGTGACCGGGACAGGTTGAGTGAGTGGGCAGATGCGTGGCAGATGCAGTATAATATAGATAAATGTGAGGTTATCCACTTTGGTGGCAGAAACAAGGAGGCAGATTATTATCTCAATTTAGTTTGATTAGGTCAGGGGGAGGTGCAGCGAGACCTGGGTGTCCTTGTACACCAGTCACTGAAAGTTGGCGTGCAGGTACAGCAGGCAGTGAAGAAAGCTAATGGAATGTTGGCCTTCATAACAAGAGGATTTCAGTATAGGAGTAAAGAGGTTCCTCTGCAGTTGTATGGGGCCCTTGTGGGACCACATCTGGAGTATTGTGTACAGTTTCGGTCTCCTAATTTGAGGAAGGACATTCTTGTAATTGAGGCAGAGCAGCAAAGGTTCACGAGATTGATCCCTGGGATGGCAGGACTGACATATGAGGAATGATTGAAAAGACTAGGCTTGTATTCACTGGAGTTTAGAAGGATGAGAGGAGATCTTATAGAAACATATAAAATTATAAAAGGACTGGACAAGCTAGATGCAGGAAAAAATGTTCCCAATGTTGGGCGAGTCCAGAACCAGGGGTCACAGTCTCAGAATAAAGGGGAGGCCATTTAAAACTGAGGTGAGAAAAAACCTTTTCACCCAGAAAACATTGGTGGATTTGTGGAATTCTCTGCCACAGAGGGCATTGGAAGCCAAATCACTGGATGGATTTAAGCGAGAGTTAGATAGAACTCTAGGGTCTAGTGGAATCAAAGGATATGGGGAGAAGGCAGGCACGGGTTATTGATTGGGGACGATCAGCCATGATCACAATGAATGGCGGTGCTGGCTCGAAGGGTCGTATGGCCTCCCCTGCACCTATTTTCTATGTTTCTATGTTTCTATTAAAGCTACCCTACGCACACTGGCGAGAATTTATAATTATACCTAGCCAAATAGCCTACAAATCTGTCCGTTTTTGAGTGGAGGGGGAAACCGGAGAAAACCCACGCATGTTACGGGAAGAACATACAAACTCCATACAGATAGCACCCGTAGACAAGATCGAACGCACGGTGTAAGGCAGCAACTCTGCCGTGGCACCCTATTAACGGTCCATCACATTTCACGTATAGAAATCTCGATTAACAATCATGTCTGTCTCAACGTTTCATATTTATTTTACCTTTGCAGCTAATCTGATGGCAATCGTCATTCTCTGTCGTGGAATCTGCGGTCTATCCAAATGCATCACCCGGTACCTGCTGTCCATGGCAGTCGCTGACCTAATGGTTCTGATATTTGAAGTAATTCTCTATGAGATTAAGGACAGCTATCTCCCCTATTCCTTCCTGAACTATACACCAGTCTGCAGTCTCAACCTGACTCTGCTTTTTGTTTCTCTTGATTGCTCCGTCTGGTTAACCGTGGTTTTCACCTTTGATCGATTCCTTGCTATTTGTTGCCAAACGTTACGAGCAAAATATTGCACCGAGAAAACTGCTGCTCTGGCGGTCGCTTTCGTGAGCTTCTCAAGCGTTTTAGAAAATGCTGCTGTATATTTTATATACGAACCTCGGGAAATAATTGACCAAATACCTTGGTCTTGCTTTGTCAAATCCAGCTTCTATACTTTGCCCATATGGGCAGCATATTTGTGGCTCGATACTATTTTAACCCCGTTCATGCCATTTGTTTTGATTGTTCTGCTTAATGCCCTGACAATTCGACACATAGTTCTCGCCAATAGAGTGAGGGGGGGTCTTCGAGGAGGGAAGAACAATGTCAAGAACATGGACCCAGAGATGGCGAATAGAAAGAAATCGATTACTTTACTGCTCTCTATATCTGGCTCATTTATTCTGCTATGGGTGGTAATTTTCGTTTGCTTCGTAGCAGTGCAATTTACAGATACCCGTTTCATAAAAGCAAATTACAACGACCCCTTCACAATTGCGGAACAATCCGGTTATATGCTCAGATGCCTAAGCTCTTGCACAAACACGTTTATTTATGCAGTGTCACAGAGCAAATTCAGAAATGAAATGAAGAAGATTATAAAACGACCGCTGGAACTCTTTAGTCATATGAGAAAGAAAAAATAGGTTCATCCTTTCACTCGTTTAAAATGCACATTCGTCTACGTTCAGGCATTCTATAAATTTAATGTGTATCGAGGATCTGCAGAGGAAATCTGTATTATCTGTTTCCGAAAGAATGCCAAATGACATAAAATAAGCAATTTGATGCCTGGAGTCTTGTCGGTTCAATTCAATGGTCCCCACGACTACCTTTCATATCGACTTGATCTTTCTGATTGAAAGATAGAACATGGAAACAGGACCTTCGGCCAACATAGTCCACGCCGATCACTCATCACCCATTCACACTAGTTCCATACTAATCCTCTTTCACATCCACTCCCTGCATACTTCGAACATTTTTACAGAAGCCAATTCACCTACAAACCCAAACGTTTTTGTGGAAGTGGGTGGAAACCGGAGCACCCGGAGATGTTCACGCGGTCACGGGGGGAACATGCAAACTCCGCACAAACAGCACCAAGGTCAGGATCGAACCCGAGTCTCTGACATTGTGAGGCAGTAGCTCTGCCAGATACGACTCTGTACTGCAAGGAATGTCATTTGGGCTATTCAATATTTTCTGCAACAATCTCACCTTTTGAATTTTAATAATTTGCTCATCTTTTGTTTTCAGAATCTAGCGTGATCAAATTTTGGGTGAGCTTGCGGGCGAGTGGCTGGGATACTGGGGAGTGTTTTCCATGCTTCTGTGAAGTAGGCTACTCAATTAATATGAGACTGTGTATTTAAATTTGTAGAGTTTAATTTAGGGACACGTTGTGGAAAGACCCATCGGCCTACTGAGTCTCCGCCGACCAACGATCACTCGTACACTTGTTTAATGTTATTCCGGTCTCGCATCCTACACACTAGGAGCAAATTAACCTACAAACCTGCACATCTTTGCAATGTTGCAGAAAACAGGAGCACCCGGAGAAAACCCACGCGGTCACAGGGAAAACGTACAAACTCCGGTCAGACAGCTCCCGTCGTCAGGTTCGAAATCACATATCTGGCGTTGCAATCCACCGCTGCGCCACTGTACGGAACTACAAAGCAAACATTCCCTACAAAATTAGTTTTGACAGAGTCATAGAATGATACAGTGTGGAAACAGGTCCTTCAGGCTAACTCGCCCACACCGGCCAACAATATCCTAGCGACACTAGTCCCACTTGCCTGCACTTGGTCCATATCCCTCCAAACCTGTCCTATCCATGTACCTATCTAACAGTTTCTTAAACGATGGGACAGTACCAGCCTCAACTACATCCTCTGGCAGCTTGTTCCAAACACCCACCACTCTTTGTGTGAAAAAGTTACCCCTCGCCTCAGATTCCAATCAAATATTTTCCCCTTCACCTTGAACCTATGCTCTCCGGTCCTCGATTGCTCTACTCTGGGCAAAAGACTCTGTGCATCTACCTCGATCTATTCCTCTCATGATTTTGTGTACCTCAATAAGATCACCGCTCATCCTCCTGCGCTCCATGGAATAGAGACCCAGCCTACTCAACCTCTCCCTATAGCTCACACCTTCTTGTCTTGGCAACATCCTTGTAATATTTTTCTGAACTGTTTCAAGCTTGACAATATCTTCCCTATAACAGATTCTAAATGCGGTCTCACCAACGTCTTATACAACTGCAAAACTATCTCCCAACTTACATACTCAATACTCCCTCTCTAGTTACCCTTTTCCCCTTATGTATTTATAGAATATTTTGGGATAGTCCTTAATGCTACCCGCCAGACCTACCTCCTGGCCCCTTTTTGCTCTTCTGATTTCCTTTTTTAGTTTACTCCTTAGTTCCGAAACTCCTCCAAGGATGCACTTGATCCTAGCTGCCTATACCCGTCCCATGCATCAATAGACAATAGACAATAGACAATAGACAATAGGTGCAGGAGTAGGCCATTCGGCCCTTCGAGCCAGCACCGCCATTTAATATGATCATGGCTGATCATTCACAATCAGTACCCCGTTCCTGCTATCTCCCCATACCCCCTGACTCCGCTATCATTAAGAGCTCTATCGAGCTCTCGCTTGAAAGCATCCAGAGAATTGGCCTCCGCTGCCTTCTGAGGCAGAGAATTCCACAGATTTACAACTCCCTGACTGAAAAGGTTTTTTCTCGCCTCCGTTCTAAATGGCCTACCCCTTATTCTTAAACTGTGGCCCGTGGTTCTGGACTCCTCCAACATTGGGAACATGTTTCCTGCTTCACAGAAGCATGTGTCCAATCCCTTAATAATTTTATACGTTTCAATAAGATCCCCTCTCATCCTTCTAAATTCCAGTGCTTAGTCGCTCCAGTCTTTCACATACGACAGTCCCGCCATTCCGGGAATTAACCTAGTGAACCTACGCTGCACTCCCTCAATAGCAAGAATTTCCTTCCTCAAATTTGGAGACCAAAACTGCACACAGTACTCCAGGTGCGGCCTCATTAGGCCCTGTACGACTGCAAAAGGACCTCTTTGCTTCTATACTCAACTCCTCTTGTCATAAAGGCCAACATGCCATTAGCTTTCTTCATTGCCTGCTGTACCTGCACGCTAACTTTAAGTGATTGATGAACAAGGACACACCGATTCTTTGTACTTCCCCATTTCCTTACTTGACATCATTCAGATAATAATCTGCCTTCCTGTGCTTACCACCAAAGTGGATAACCTCAAATTTATCCACATTAAACTGCATCTGCCATGCATCTGCCCACTCACACAACCTGTCCAAGTCACCCTGCAACCTCATAGCATCTTCCTCACAGTTCACACTGCCACCCAGCTTTGTATCATCCGCAAATTTGCTAATGTTACTTTTAATCCCTTCATCCAAGTCATTAATTTATATTGTAAATAGCTGCGGTCCCAGCACCGAGCCTTGCGGTACCCCACTAGTCACTGCCTTCCATTCTGAAAGGGACCCGTTAATCCCTACGGTTTGTTTTCTGTTTGCCAACCAATTTTCTATCCATGTCAGCACCCTACCCTTCTTGTTTTTGACTAATGTCTCAATTTCGCTCGTCAGCCAAGCTTCCTTGCGTTTGCCTGCTTTGCCCTTCACTCTAACGGGGACGTACACATCATGAGCTTTCTTCGGCACACTATTAAAGACATCCCATTTGGCGACGTTTCTTTCCTCTCAAACAACCTGCTTCAGTCAACTTGAGCAAGACCTTATACATATATATATATATATATATATATATATATATTCGTTTATTCGTCCAACACCGGGGAAATTTACAGTGTTACAGCAGCAAAGTGGATAGCAAGAGATCATTAACCATATAACCATATAACAACTACAGCACGGAAACAGGCCCGTTCGGCCCTACCAGTCCACGCCGACCAATCTCTCTGACCTAGTCTCATCTACCTGCTCTCAGACCATAACCCTCCAATCCCCTCTCATCCATATACCTATCCAATTTACTCTTAAATAATAAAAGCGAGCCTGCCTCCACCACTTCCACCGGAAGCCCATTCCATACAGCCACCACCCTCTGAGTAAAGAAATTACCCCTCATGTTACCCCTAAACTTTTGTCCCTCAATTCTAAAGTTATGTCCCCTTGTTGGAATCTTCCCCACTCTCAAGGGGAAAAGCCTACCCACGTCAACTCTGTCCGTCCCTCTTAAAATTTTAAAAACCTCTATCAAGTCCCCCCTCAACCTTCTACGCTCCAAAGAATAAAGACCCAACCTGTTCAACCTCTCTCTGTAGCTTAAGTGCTGAAACCCAGGCAACATTCTTGTAAGTCTCCTCTGTACCCTCTCCATTTTGTCGACATCCTTCCTATAATTTGGCGACCAGAACTGCACACCATACTCCAGATTCGGCCTCACCAATGCCCTGTACAATTTTAACATTACATCCCAACTTCTATACTCGATGCTCTGATTTATAAAGGCAAGCATACCAAACGCCTTCTTCACCACCCTATCCACATGAGATTCCACCTTCAGGGAACAATGCACAGTTATTCCCAGATCCCTCTGTTGCACTGCATTCCTCAATTCCCTACCATTTACCCTGTACGTCCTATTTTGATTTGTCCTACCAAAATGCAGCACCTCACACTTATCAGCTTTAAACTCCATCTGCCATCTTTCAGCCCACCCTTCCAAAAGGCCCAAGTCTCTCTGTAGACTTTGAAACTCTACTTCATTATTAACTACACCACCTATCTTAGTATCATCTGCATATTTACTAATCCAATTTGCCACACCATCATCCAGATCATTAATGTAAATGACAAACAACAGTGGACCCAACACAGATCCTTGGGGTACTCCACTAGACACTGGCCTCCAACCTGACATACAGTTGTCAACCATTGCCCTCTGGTATCTCCCATTCAGCCATTGTTGAATCCATCTTGCAACCTCACTATTAATACCCAACGGTTTAACCTTCTTAATCAACCTACCATGTGGAACCTTGTCAAGTGCCTTACTAAAGTCCATATAGACAACATCATTCATTATAAATAAAAGTAAAGACAATGATAAATTGTATTCCGTAGCTGTTACTGGTGACTCGTCTGCTGGGAGCAGTGCTGGTTGTACAGTCTCACAGCAGCGGGAAGGGAGGACCTCCTATATTTTTCCTTCACGCACTTGGGCTGAAGGAGTCTGACACTGAAGGAGCTACTCAGTGCAGTGACAGTGTCCTGCATGGGGTGGGAGTCGTTGTCCAGCAGTGATGTTAGCTTTGCCATTATCCTCCCCTCTCCCACCACCTGCACTGAGTGGAGGGGGAAACCCAGGACAGAGCTGGCCTTCCTGACCAGCTTGTCAAGTATCTTCCCTTCCGCCGCTGAGATGCTGCTGCTCCAGCAGACCACTCCATAGAAAATGGCTGATGTAACCACCGTGTTATAGAAGGTCATTAGGAGTGCCCCCTGCATCCAAAGGACATGAGTCTCCTTAGCAGATAAAGTCTGGTCTGGCCCTTCTTGTATAGCGCATCGGTGTTTTCGGTCCAGTCCATTTATTATTGAGGTAAACACCCAGGTACTTATAAGAGTCCACCCTCCCGATGTCCATTCCCTGGATGTTCACCGGTGTCGGGGGGACCTGGCTGCGCCTGCAGAAATCCACCACCATCTCCCTGGTTTTGCCCGCGTTGATCCGGAGGCAGTTCCGCTGGCACCAGTCCATAAACTCCTTGATCAGTTCTCTGTACACCCTGTCCTCGTTGCCCGTGATGAGGCTGACGATGGCAGAGTCGTCAGAGAACTTCTGTAGATAGGAGCATGCAGAGCTGTGCCTGAAGTCCGCAGTGTACAGGGTTAACATGAATGGAGCTAGTACTGTTCCCTGCGGAACTGCTGTGCTGCAGACCACACTGTCATGGCCCAGGTCCTTTGTCCTCACATACTGTGGTCGGTTGGTGAGGTAGTCCAGAGTCCAGGATGTGAGGTAGTGATCCACTCCTGTGCGCTCCAGCTGCCCCCCAGAAGCCACGACTGGATGGTGTTGAATGCGCTGGAAAAATCAAAAAACATGATTCTCACAGTGCTATCCGGTTTCTCCAGGTGTGAAAGAGCTCTGTTCCGTAGGTAGATGATGGCGTCCTCCACCCCCGATGCGAGTCTGGTAGGCGAACTGCAGCGGATCCATTGATGGTCTCACCAGCGGGCGAAGATGGGCGAGGACAAGTCGGTCCAGTTTCCTCATCAGGTGTGATGTTAGTGGCTGTTGAGTTCCTTCGGGTGCGGCGTCTTTGACACCGGTACCACGCAGGATGTTTTCCACAGCTGTGGAACTCTCCCCAGTTTCAGGCTCAGATTGAAGACGTGCTCCACTATTCTGCACAGCTGGTCTGCACAGGACTTGAGGAGCCTCGAGCTGATGCCATCCGGATCAGCCGCCTTCCTCGCATTGATCTGCCTGAGCTTATTTCTCACCTGGTCTGTGGAGAAAGAGAGTTTGGAGCACAGGGGCTGGGTGCTCAAGGGTGTGAGAGGAGGAGGGAGTGGGGGGGGGGGGTGGTGTGGGGGAGGAGGTGGGGGTGGTGGGGTTGGGGCAGAAGAAGCAGGAGCAGTGGATGGTGACTATGACCCAAGTGCTGTGGGAGGGGACGTGCAGACAAGGGGGGCTGCAGCAGGGGTGACTGGACCGGGGGAGTGGCGGGACCTAATCGAACTCTGGTCACTGGTCCCAAAAGACTCCGCACACACTTTATTGCCCTTCCCAATTTCCCAATACTCGATCCAGCTTTGCCCTCTCACGTGTGGGGGCAGCGTCGGTTCACGAGGTTAATCCCCGGGATGGCAGAACTGTCATATGAGGAAAGATAGGAAGGACTGGGCTTGTATTCACTGGAATTTAGAAGGATGAGAGGGGATCTTATTTTAAAATTATAGAAGGACTGGACAAGCCAGATGCAGGAAAAATGTTCCCAATGTCGGGGGAGTCCAGAATCAGCGGCCACAGTCTATGAATAAAGGGGAGGCTATTTAAAACTGAGACGAGAAAAAAACTTCTTCACCCAGAGAGTTATGAATTTGTGGAATTCTCTGCCACAGAAGGCAGTGGAGGCCAATTCACTGGATGAATTTAAAAGAGATTTAGATGGGCTAGCGGAATCAAGGAATATGGGGAGAAGGCAGGCACGGTTTACTGATTGTGGAAGATCAGCCATGATCACAATTGAAGGGCCAAATGGCTTCGTCTTGCTCCTATTTTCTATGTTTCTATGTTTTACCCTCCATACCAGCTTCTCGCCTCTCTGCCCTACACGAGATCCCACCACCCTGCCAATCTAGTTTAAACCCTCTCGTGTAGCATTAGCAAACCTTCCCACTGGGATGTTGATTCCCCTCCAGTTACCGTGCATCCCCTCCCTTTTATGCAGGTCACCCCTGCCCCTGAAATGATCCCAATGATCCAGAATTCTGAATCCCTGCCCCCTGCACTAACTCCTCAGCCACACATTCATTTCTCCTGTCTTCCCATTCTTACCTTCACTAGCACGAGGTACAGGAAGCATTCCTAAGATCACTACCATGCAGGTCCTGCTTTTCAGTCTTCTACCCAGTTCCGATAACTCTTGTTGTTGAACTTCCTTCCTCTTCATACCTATATAATTTGTGCCAACGTGCGCAACAGCCTCCGGCTATTGCCCCTCACTCTTGCGGATGCAGTGCAGCCGCTCTGAGACATCCTGGACCCTGGCACCAGGAAGGCAACACAGCATCCTGGAGTCTCGCCTGCTGCCGCAGAATCTCCTGTTCGCACCTCTGACGATGGAGTCTCCCACCACTAAGGCTCTGCCTGACGCCACTGTTTCCCGTTGAGCGTCGGCATCAGGGCAGTGGCTACCACTCAATCTTGTCGTGTCGTCCGCTCCCAATACTGATGAGGATGACGTTATTTTAAAATTGGTGACTGTTGTTTTCTAAACTGCAAAAAGACAGTTTTGACCGTGTAACTTTTTTTGTATGTTTATTTTTGTTTTCTGAATAAAAGTATTTGTATTTTTCTTTAAAAGACGGCGTACCTGTTTTCATTAGGTCCTGCACTCCATGTTTTCTCACAGTCACCCACCTTCGCTCTTCCTATATTCTTGGCGTGACAACCTCACTGTGGGCCCTGTCCAGGGAACTCTCGTTTTACCGGATGGCCCTAAGGGCAGTCAGCTGCAGCTCCAGTTCCCCAACACGTTCATTCAGGTGCTGCATCTGGACACAATTTCTGCAGGTGTAGTTGTGAGAAGCACCAGCGATGCCCCTGACTTCCCACGTCCTGCAAGGAACACACTGTATCATCTTGCCTGCCGTTTCTTCGGTTGACAAAAATCACAAATTTCGAATCAAGTGCAGCCTCTTTGCCTCAGCCTCCTCGCCAAAGACTCTTGAGCCAAACCCTTACATATTTCCATCTGATTCCTCTAATTTCTCTGGAAATCGCCGCTCACGCGGCCTCCTACCCCAGGCATTATTCTGTTGGACCTGTTATTCACCTCCATTAATTTAAGAATACATTTCTTTTAATAATTTAGGCAAAATGTGTTAATCGTTAGTCCTACCATTACGAAATGTAGACGGTTTCTTGGTGTAGACGGTTACTAAGGTGCACAAACATTTCTTACCTCAGAGTGCAATAAATGTCTGAAATTCTCTGTCCGAGAGGATGATAGAGACCAGATCATTAGATATATTGGATGTGAAATGGATAAAGATGAATGGTCTGCTGGAGGAATTCAGCAGGTCAGGCAGCATCTGTGGAGGCAAAGGGACGTTTGACGTTTCGGGTCGTGACCGTTCAGATGGCAAATAGCCGTGGCGCAGCAGTAGAGTTGCTGCCTTTCAGCGCCAGAAACCCGGGTTCGATCCTGACGACGGGTGCTGTCTGTACGGAGTTTATACGTTCTCCCCGTGACCTACACTTTCCCCCCAGATCTTCGGTTTCCTCCCACACTCCAAACACGTATAGGTTTGGAGGTTAATTAGCTTGGTGTAAATGTAAAATCGTCCGTAGCGTGTGACGGGTAGTGTTCCATGTGCGGGGATCGCTGGTCGGTGCAGACTCGGTGGGTCGAAGGGTGATAAGTGTAACCAGACGCTGTGGGGTATGATGGACAGAGGGAACGAGGTGGTGGTGGGAGGGAGTATTAGAGACAGAGCCCAGTATGTGATAGATTGAAACTGATAAGGCACACGGAGCCAGGCGAGGGTAGCATTTGGGAAACGTAGAATGGGAGGCTTGAAGCTGATGTTGAAGAAGATAATGAAATGATAGTGGGCACCTGGAACAAGATGGATGGATTAAGAGCAATCAGTCAGGGGAATAGACAGGGCGGCTGAAAATAGAAAAGGAGAACAAACAGAGAGGAACTTGGCTACGCAAGTGAGGTGTTGTTCTTCGAGCTGGCGTATTGCCTCATCCTGCCGGTGTAGGATGGTGTGGGAATGGAAAAGGGATTACAAATATTATGCAACCGAAACGTCTATATAAAAGTTGCGGACCGCGTGCACGTGGTCTGCAAAACGGTTGTCTAGACTGTTCTTAGTCTCAGAGGTGGCGACATCGAGCGCAGGATTCAATCGACAACGTTGGAGGAGGTGCACATGGATCTCTGCCTTTGAAGATGTGTTTATGGCCCTGGATAGTATTGGCTGATGTGATGCATGGACAGGTGTTGTATATCCTGTGGGTAAACGGGAATTGCTAAGAGATAGGGGAAGGTGGAGGGGCAAGGAAGGGTGGATCAATGCGTCGCGGAGAGAGTGATCCCCGCGAAAAGCAAAAAGGGGAGTGGGCAAGATGTAACTGGTGGTGGGATCAATTATTTTTTACATCTTCTCTATCTTCACCACATTCAAAACATCGCTGAAGTTTCACCTGTTCAGTACTGCCTTCAACCACTGAAGGTCACCTCACCTTCTTTCTCTGTTCGTTTATTTATTTATTTATTTATTTATTTATTTATTATGAATTTATTTATTCATTTCCCTATGTTCTCTAAATCTCTGTAAAGCGTCTTTGAGTATATGAAAAGCGCTATATAAATAAAATACATTATTATTATTATTATTAATCGCATTCTTCCAATGGTAGAACGACCAGAACTGCACACAATATTCCAGGCGTGATCTGCATTTTCAGCAGACGTTCCGACTCCTTCATTCAATGAAAATAGACATAAAATGCTGGATTCAGGCAGTGGTTCAGGCAGCATCTCTGGAGCAAAGGAATAGACCCTTACCTTTCTCCAGAGATGCAAGAGAAAATGAATAGACCCGTTGAGCTTATCGTTTAAAATTTTAAATGTTAAATGTTGTCTAGTATCAGCCTCGACCATTTCTTCCAGCTGCTCGTTCGACATACCCATTGCACTCTGTTTTATTTTCACTTTGGACTACATGTTGTACTTGTGTATGGCTTTATTTTACTCATGTGTGATATGTATGGTATCAGGCAATTAAATACCACAACCCCCAATATGGTCTGACCCACGTAGGCTATTATTGTTATAAATGCACTATTATTTTATTTTAAAATTTTGATTTAATCGGCAAAGTGCCAACCCATGGCAACAGCATTCTCACCCATATCTTCAACATCGGCGAAAGGGCACTGGTCCTTGTGGCATGCCGCTGGCCATAGTCTTTCATCTGAAAACCACGCCCCAATAACCACACTGTCATCCCATTAAACCTTCCGTTGGAAGGTTTCGAAGGTTTCGTGGATTCCGTGGAAATCTCACGCTGGATCTCATGTGATCTCATGTGATGTAATCAACCGTGCCACCTGGTGGAACTTTGTCAAAGGCCTTGATAAAGTCTTTGTAGGAAATGTCTACTGCCCTGCGCTCGTCAGTCTATTAGGTCGAAAGAACATAAATTCGTGAGACAACATTTCTCACGTGCAAATCTATGCTGATTATTCCTAACAGTTCTCTACTTCCAAAATGCTTGTAAAGCCCGTATATAATATTGCACAAACATGATATTACATTCACAAAATTCTGGAGTAACTCAGCAGGTCAGGCAGCATCTCAGGAGAGAAGGAATGGGTGACGTTTCGGGTAAAGACCCTTCTTCAGACTGATGTCAGGGGGCGGGACAAAGGAAGGATATAGGTGGAGACAGTAAGATAGAGGGAGAACTGGGAAGGGGAAGGGAAGAGAGGGACAGAGGAACTATCTAAAGTTGGAGAAGTCAATGTTCATACCGCTGGGCTGCAAGCTGCCCTAGCGAAATATGAGGTGCTGTTCCTCCAATTTCCGGTGGGCCTCACTATGGCAGTTATTTTCTTACACTATCGTGTGGTAAAGTCCACGATGAGGGATGTGCAAAGATGGGGGGGGGGGGGGGGTTGGGGGGGGGGGGGGGGGAGGTGTGATGGTGGGGGTCCGTCTACCCCACGACAGTAGGGGAGTTGTACAATTTGATAGCCGCAGGGGGAAAGGATCTCCTGTGGCGTTCTGTGCTGCACCTTGGTGGGACCAGTCTGTTGCTGAATGTGCTCCTCGGGTTGACCATGGAGGGGTTGAGATGTATTGTTCAGGATGCTCCTATATCGTATGTGTTCGTATATCCCTATGCTTCAGAATATCACCTTCTTCGCTCCGGAATTGTCTCGCATCCACGGCCTTCTCCAAGGGAACTACACACTGGAAGCATTCGTTGAATAGCTTTACCATTGCCCGTAGTTCCACACATAGGGGACTGCGATCCCTTGATCTGTCAGGGGAAATATTATTTTCCTAATTACAGATTTGCTCTTAATATACCTATGGAAGCTACTCGGGTTCCCTTTGCCTTGTCAACAAGAAGATCCCAAGCTTCACTTTCCCCTCCGTTTTCTTTCGTAAGTGATTGGCGGATTCTCTCATCTGCAAACACCTATCACTTGCCATACTTTGTCCAACTTGCTTCCAGCTTTCTTCCACCCCACCGCAATCAGTCTGAAAAAGGCCCCCAACCCGAAACACCACCTATCTACATTCTCTGGAGATGCTGCTTGATCAGCTAAGTTATCCCAGCACGTTGTTGTTGTGAACCAACATCTGCAGTTATTTGTATTAGAGTACTCTCAAACTCTGACTTTTCGTTTAAAAAAAATCTTTCAATTAGAACTCCGTCAGGCTTTTAAGATACGATGAAAACCTAAACTGCTTGGTAAGGGTCTCGACCCGAAACGTCACCCATTCCTTCTCTCCGGAGATGCTGCCTGTCCCGCTGACTTATTCCAGCATATTGTGTACACATGTGGATAGTCTGACAATCCAGGAATTGGCCTGACGAACCATTGGAGTGTTTCGGTTCTGGCAAGCGTAACCACAGTAAGGAGAATAATGCGACAATGCTCCAAAGTGTGGCCGTGCCAATGCCCTATATGGTAGGAGTAAAGCATGCCAGATCCTGTCTTCAAATCCATTAGCAATGGAGATCAGTGTAACCTGAGTTGCCTTAACTGAAATAATGTGTAGGAAAGAACTGCAGATGCTGGTTTAAATCGAAGGGAGACACAAAATGCTGGAGAAACTCAGCCGGATAGGCAGCATCGCTGGAGAGAAGGACTGGGTGACGTTTCGGGTCGAGACCCTTCTTCAGAGTGAAGTATTAATGCACTGGCACACCAACTATATCCTCTGTTTTCCTTAATCTTTTAAATGGGATTTTAATTAATTGTTTGCTGAAATTCAATTTAATCGCATCTAGATTTATCTATTCCGCCGGTTACACCCTCAAAAACGTTCATGTCTGTCAAACATTTCCTTTCACTGACTCCATTGGGAGTTTCGAAGTGGTCTTTACTTGGACGAGACTTGTCCAAGTCTTCTGGAACATCTTCTGATAAGAAGGCAGCTCGCCACCACTTATTGTGGCGGCGCCTAACGGCTGCGGCTCACTGGCAGTCTGTTTGTCTTTTTTTCCTTTTTTTGTTTGTGTCGGTGTTGGGATGGTTTTTGTTTCTGTTTTTGGCTGTGTATGTGTGGTGGTGGTGGTGGGGCGGCGGGTGGGGGGGGGGGGGGGCGGCGGATGGGGTGGGGAAAACCTTTCTTTTATTAGGTCTCTTCCCCGGGGCCTTCCATCGCCCGCGGGGCCTTCCATCGCCCGGCGTGGCTCGGCCGCTGGACTTAACATCGACGGCGCGGCTCGGCTCGGCCGCGGGACCTAACAGTGCCCGGTGCGGCTCGGCCGCGGGGCCTTCCATCGCCCGGTACGGCCGCGGAACGGTTCAGCGCTCGGTGCGGCTCGGCCGCGGGTTCTTCCATCGCCCGGTGCGGCTCGGCCGCGGAACGGTTCAGCGCTCGGTGCGGCTCGGCCGCGGGTTCTTCCATTACCCGGCGCGGCTCGGCCGCTGTGCTTAACATCGCCCGGCGCGCCTCGGCCGCTGGACTTAACATCGCCGGCGCGGCTCGGCCGCGGGACGTTTCAGTGCCCAATGCGGCTCGGCCGCGGGACGTTTCAGTGCCCGGTGCGGCTCGGCCGCGGGGCCTTCCATCCCCTTGCGGGGGCTGTGCGTGTCGGTCGCCTCGGTAGGGGTCGAGCTGCCTGTCCGTGGGTGCGGGGGGAAGTGAGTGGAAGTTGTGTTGCCTTCCATCACAGTGAGGTGGTGTTTGGAGTCACTGTGATGTATGTTTGTGTTGGGGTCGTGTGTCCTGTGTTCTTTTGTTTTTTTGCTGTGTTTTGTGACTGCTGAAATTTCGTTCGGTATTTATACCGAATGACAATAAAGTTCTGTTCTTGTTCTTCTTGTTCTTCTCTTCGTGTTATTGCCAACAGAATTCTGGTGTTACTTTGGCAGCATTCCATTCGCCAATCTGCCGACGGATCATGAAAAACAGCTTCTGATGAGTGCCCAGTTCAAATGCCTATCCATGGACCATGGTTTGCAACATGATTTTTTTGCCATTCTGCCGATCCTACATGCAATGAGCACGCTGAGACTTTCCGAGTTTCAGTAACCGTGTGACGCGAGGTCTCGTGTACGACAAAGGCGCGTTGATAAGGAAGATGAACAGTCGCTGAACGCCTCCTCTAAGTCCGCCTAAACCTACCCGATCCCCCGGTTGCGAAACACTTTAACTCCTTTCCCATTCCCACACCGACCTTTCTATCCTGGGCCTCCTGACAGTCAGAGTGAAGCCCAACGCAAATTGGAGCACCTCATATTTCGCTTGAGCAGCTTTTAATCCAGTGGTATGAATATCGACTTCTCTCACTTCAAGTAACCCATGCGTTCCCTCTCTCTCTCCATCCCTCCCCATCCTAGTTCTCAGATCAGTTTGACTGTCCGCTTGATTAAATTGTTATCTTTGTATGCTTCATTGTCACTTTCCCCTACACCTGCAGGAATTGTTTCCATGTGCAGCTCCTGACTGAACGTGTTGGGGAACTGCAAAAGCAGCTGGATGACCTCAGGGGCATCCGGGAAAACGAAAGTTTCCTGGACAGGACCTACTACGGTGAGGTTGTCACGCCAAGGATAAAGAAAGAGCGAAGGTGGGAGTGCACGAGACCGCGGTGGCTGTGCCAAATGAAAACAGGCACACCCTCTTGGGAGCTGTCGGGGCAGAAGACGCTTTCAGTCCGAGTGGTGGACAGGTCGGTGGCTCCAATCCTGACGATGAGATTCGACCGGCTAGACCGACGTAGGGCAGAGCCAGAGTTGTGGGTGACTCCATTGTCCGAGGTGCCGACAGGAGATTCTGGGGCACCGGCCAGACTCGAGGATGGTCTGTTGCTTCCCTGGTGCCAAGTTTCAAGAAGTCACGGACCGACCTCAGAACATCCTCGAGAGGAAAAGTGAACATGTTGTGCACGTGGGCCCAAACGATGTCGGGAAGAAGAGGAAGGAAGTTCTGCAACGTGAATTTAGAGAGTTAGGAAGCAGACTGAAAAGCAGGACTTCTATGATGATTATCGCTGGATTGCTTCCTGTACCTCGTGCTGGTGAAGGTAAGAACAGGGAGATAGGGATCTGAGTGTTTGGCTGGGGGGCTGGTGCAGGGAGCAGGGATTTAGATTTATAGACCACTGGGATCTCTTCCGGGGTAGGGGTGACCTATACAAAAGGGACGGGTTACATCTTAACTGGAGGGGGGGGGGGGGGGCAACGTTCGGAAAGGCAGGTTTGCTGGTGCTACACGTGTGGGTTTAAAATAAATAGCGGGTGGGGTGGGAGAGGGGGTAGGGGTTGACAAATTGGGAGCATATGGATGGAGTTAAAGAGGACATGAGTACAGAAAAAGTCGCAAAAGACTCCCGAATTAATGGGAAGGAAAGTTCGAGAAGGGATAAGAGAGTAAGGGCAGGGCTAATAGTGACCGGTGCGATATTAAAGTGTTGTATTTGAATGTGTGAAGTATAAAAAATTAAGTGGATGTGCTTGAGGCTCAGTTAGAGATTGGCAAGTATGATGTTGTGGGAATTATAGAGACATGGCTACAAGAGGACCAGGGCTGGGAACTGAATATTCATGGGTCTATGTCCTGTCGAAAAGACACAGGGGGGGAGAGGGGGTGAGGTCGCTCTGTTGGTAAGGAATGAAATTCAGTCTCTTGCGAGTGGTGACATAGAATCAGGAGATGTAGAGTCAGTATGGATAGAACTGAGGAATTGTAAGGGTAAAAACACCCTAATGGGAGTTATCTACAGGCCCCCAAACAGTAGCCTGGATATAGGGTGCAAGTTGAATCAAGAGTTAAAATTGGCATGTCGCAAAGGTAACGGTTATGTGAGTTTGTGGTTATGTGAGATTTGAACATGCAGGTAAAATCAGGGAAAATCAGGTTGGTACTGGACCCCAGGAAAGGGAGTTTGTGGAGTGCCTCTGATATGAATTCTTAGAACAGCTTGTAGTGGAGCCTACCAGGGAGAAGGCAATTCTGGATTTAGTGTTGTGTCATGAACCGGATTTGATAAGGAAACTCAAGGTAAGGGAGCCATTAGGAGGTAGTGACCATAATATGATGTTTTAATCTACAATTTGAGGGAGAGAAGGGAAAATCGGTAGTGTCAGTATTACAGTTGAGCAAAGAGGACTATGGAGGCATGAAGGAGGAGCTGTCCAAAGTTGCCTGGAAAGAGGGATGACAGTGGAGCAACAATGGCAGGTATTTCTGGGAATAATACAGAAGGTGCAGGATCACTTCATTCCAAAGAGAAAGAAAGATTCCAAAGAGAGTAAGAGGCGACAAAGGAGGTCAAGAGCAGTATATAATTAAAATAAACGAAGTATAACATAGCAAAGATGAGCGTGAAGGCAGAGGATTGGGAAACTTTTAAAGAGCAACAGAAAATAACTATAAAGGAAATACGGGGAGAAAAGATGAGGTACGAAGGAAACCTAGCCAAGAATATAAAGGATAGTAAAAGCTTCTTTAGGTATGCGAAGAGGAAAAAATAGTTAAGACAAATGTGAGTCCCTTGAAGACAGAAACAAGGGAATTTATTATGGGGAACAAGGAAATGGCAGACGAGTTGAACAGGTACTTTGGATCTGTCTTCACGAGGGAAGGCACAAACAATCTCCCAGATGTACTAGTGCCCAGAGGACCGAGGGTGACGGAGGAACTGAAAGAAATTCAGGCATGAAATGGTGTTGGGTAGACTGATGGGACTGAAGGCTGATAAATCCCCAGGGGCTGATGGTCTGCATCCTAGGGTACTTAGGACGTGGCTCCAAAAATTGGGCACGCATTGGTGATCAATTTCCAATGTTCTATAGATTCAGGATCAGTTCATGTGTTTGAGAGTGTAGCTAAAGTTATCGCACTTTTAAAGAAAGTTGGTGGAGAGAAAACAAGGCATTATAGACCAGTTAGCCTGACATCGGAGGTTGGGAAGATGCAGGAGTCAATTATAAAAGATGAAATAGCGCCACATTTGGAAAGCAGTGCCAGGGTCGGTCCGAGTCAGCATGGATTTACGAAATGGAAATCATGCATGAATAATCTTCTGGATTTTTTTGAGGATGTAACTCGCAAAATGGACAAGGGAGAGCCAGTGGATGTGAGGATCTATATTGTATAATGATGCTGTTAGCTTGTGTAGTTGATTCGTGATATTGATATTTAGTTGCAGATGGTTACAAAATAGCTCTTATTGGTGGTTTAGCTAGAAGAGAAGCAATGTAATCAGTGGAGAAGAATGTGTTTATTGGCTTGTGAGAAGAAAGGAGCGAAAAACTTATTTTGTCTCTGAATGGATGCTTTGTTTCTGGTATTAGCTTGGAGGATTGGAATGTTGATTTGGAGCTCAGAAGCGAGGACGTACAGCTGCAGAAATGGCACGAATTGTAAAGATAAGAATGTATCTTCTTTTTCGGAATAAGAACTCCGTATATTGACCTCCAAAAGTTAAGTTTCGATCTTCCCTCGGTGATGCGTTTCCCTGGAATCATGTGAACTGTATTAATGAGTTAAGTTTTGTTTTCTCTGTAACCACGTGAATTGTATCAAGATTGTAATTGGTTATTGATTATCTACGTAACACCCCAGTTTACTTTCTGTATAAAAAGCAATTAATCTTGGAAAAGCTGTTCTTCCCTTCTCCTTCTAAGAGCCATTTAGATACTCGTTGGGTCTGAAAGAATTCCACTGTGGAATACAATCTGTTGTACTCATCCAGTATTCGGCTTAATCATTATGACCCAGAGTGAAGGTAAAGAACTTGGATTATCATTTTGGTGTCAGAAGTGGGATTTCAAAAGACAATTACCACGAGTTCGTGGTCACGGAGCTGAGTCGTCTCGGACGCAGAGAGAGGAATTGGGCCCCCGATGTAAGCAGTTTTCACTACCTCGCTTTCCATCTGATCCGCTCGTCTGATGACGAATTGGCCATTCGCTAACTCTTATGTGATGTCTTGACGAAATCAGGTCAGTCTGGCGAATACTGGAAGGTTGTACGATATCGATATCAATACCGCTGGCCAGGTTTCATTCCTGAGAGTGGAACACTGCTCAGGTTTCAGTCCTGAGAGTGCGGGCACTAGTCAGCTTTCAGTCCTGAGAGTACGGGCACTCGTCAGCTTTCAGTCCTGAGAGTGCGGACGCTGGTCAGGTTTCAGTCCTGAGAGTGCGGACGCTGGTCAGGTTTCAGTTCTGAGAGCGTGGACGCTGGTCAGGTTGAAATCCTGAAAGCGTGGGTTACAGTCGCTGTAAGAGTGGGTCCGGTTTTGGCGTGAAATTGCTGTGTGACGTTGTTGTGTGAAGTTGTTGTGGGAAGTAATAAGAATTTGTGACGTTTGGAACGAGACTGTTTAAAATCTGTGCCCTTCGTGCCCTGTGTTGAATAAAAAGTAAGCAAAATGCGTAATCGTTTGGATACTACAACTGAATCAAACAGTGCTTTGCAAATCATATGTGGACGATATCCTGACAAATTGGATATATTCAGACAATTATCGGGGGAATTAAAAAAGAAATTGGGAAGTAAATTTGGCCAATGGAAGGAACTAAGGCTTTGGATGGTGTTAAAAAGGTTCAGGAGATATTTAGATGATTCTTTGGCTGAGAGTCTTCGGCGAGGAGGCTGAGGTGAGGAGGTTACGTTTGTTTTTGCGCCTGAATTGTTTTTGACTTCACTAAAGTAATGGCGGACAAGTTGGTGCAGTGTGTTTCCTGCAGGGTGGATAGGTATGGACACCGCTGGAGCTTCTGGGAGCTACACCTGCAAGAACTGTGTCCAGGTGCGGCTCCTGAATGGATGTGTGGCGGAGTTGGAAAGGCAGCTGGAAGACCTCAGGGCCATCCGGGAATGCGAGAGTTTCCTGGACAGGACCTATTGCGAGGCTGTCACGCCAAGGGTCCAGGTCGAGCGAAGGTGGGAGACCGTTTCAGGGGGAGCAAACGTGGACTACAAGAGACCGCGGTGGCTGTGCCTATTGCAAACTGGTACACCCTCTTGGGATCTGTTGGGGCAGAAGACGCTTCGAGTCCGAGCGGCGGACGTGTTGGCAGATCTAACCCAGGCAAGGAAACTCGACCGGGGAGACCGAAGTCAGGAAGAGCAATTGAAGTGGGTGACTCCATTGTCCGAGGTACGGACAGTAGATTCTGTGGCGACAGGCGGGAGTCGAGGATGGTCTGTTGTCTCCCTGGTGCCAGGGTTCAAGACATCACGGGGCGGCTTCAGAACATCTTAGCGAGGGAAGGCGATCAACCGGAAGTAGTTGTGCATGTGGGCACGAACGACGTCGGGAGGAAGAGGAAGGAGATACTGCGACGTGAGTTTAGAGAGTTAGAAAGAAGACTGAGAAGTAGGACGTCGAAGGTGGTTGTCTCTGGACTGTTACCTGTACCTCGTGCTAGTGAGGGCAGGAATAGAGAGATCGGGGATATGAATGTATGGCTGAGGGGCTGGTGCAGGGAGCAGGGATTTAGATTTCTAGACAACTGGGATCTCTTCTGGGGTAGGGGTGACCTGTACAAAAGGGACGGGTTACACCTTAACAGCAGGGGGGGCAACATCATGGCAGGTAGGTTTGCTAGTGCTACAAGTGTGGCTTTAAACTAAGTAGTGGGGGGGAGAGGTTGACAAACTGGGAATATGGAGATGGAGTTAAAGGGGAAGCAAATACAGGAGAAATTGCAAAGGACTCTCGAATGAATGGGGAGGGAAGTTCTAGAAGGGATAAGAGAGTAAGGTCAGGGCCAAGTCTGACCGGTGTGAGAGGGGAGGTGAATACGGAAATTAAAGTGTTGTATTTAAATGCGCGAAGTATAAGAAATAAAGTGGATGAGCTTGAGGCTCAGTTAGACATTGGCAAGTATGATGTTGTGGGAATCACTGAGACATGGCTACAAGAGAACCAGGGCTGGGAACTGAATATTCAGGGGTACACAACATATAGAAAAGACAGACAGGTGGGCAGAGGGGATGGGGTCTCTCTGTTGGTAAGGAATGATATTCACTCCCTTGCAAGGGGTGATATAGAATCAGGAGATGTAGAATCAGCATGGGTAGAAATGGGGAATTGTAAGGGTAAAAAGACCCCAATGGGAGTTATCTACAGGCCCCCAAACAGTAGCCTCGACATAGGGTGCAAGTTGAATGAGCAGCTACAATTGGCATGTCGCAAATGTGATGCTACGGTGGTTATGGGAGATTTCAACATGCAGGTAGACTGGGAAAATCAGGTTGGTAATGGACGCCAGGAAAGAGAGTTTGTGGAGTGTCTCCGAGATGGATTCTCAGAACAGCTTGTACTGGAGCCTACTAGGGAGAAGGGAATTCTGGATTTAGTGTTGTGTAATGATCCTGATCTGATAAGGGGACTCGAGGTAAAAGAGCCATTAGGATGCAGTGATCACAATATGATAAGTGTTACTGTACAAATTGAGAGGGAGAAGGAAAAATCGGAAGTGTCAGTATTACAGTATAGCAAAGGGGATTACAGAGGCATGAGGCAGGAGCTGGCCAGAATTGACAGGAAGGAGGCCCTAGAAGGGAAGACGGTGGAACAGCAATGGCAGGTATTCCTGGGAATAATGCAGAAGTTGCAGGATCAATTTATCCCAAAGAGGAGGAAAGATTCCAAGGGGAGTAAGAGACACCCGTGGCAGACAAGGGAAGTCAAGGAGAGCATAAAAATAAAAGAGCAGAAGTACAACAAAGCAAAGAACAGTGGGAAGCCAGAGGATTGGGACTCTTTTAAAGAGCAACAGAAGATGACTAAGAAGGCAATACGGGGAGAAAAGATGAGGTACGAGGGTAAACTAGACAATAATATAAAGGAGGGTAGTAAAGGCTTTTTTAGGTATGTAAAGAGGAAAAAAATAGGCAAGGCAAATGTGGGTCCCTTGAAGACAGAAGCGGGGGAATTTATTATGGGAAACAAGGTAATGGCAGACGAATTGAACCGGTACTTTGGCTCTGTCTTCACTAAGCAATCTCCCATATGTTCTAGTGGCCAGAGATCATAGGGTGACGGAGGAACTGAAGGCAATCCACATTAGGCAGGAAACGGTGTTGGGTAGACCGATGGGACTGAAGGCTGATAAATCGCCAGGGCGTGATGGTCTGCATCCCAGAGTACTTAAGGAGGTGGCGCTAGAAATTATGGACGCATTGGTGATCATTTCCCGATGTTCTATAGATTCAGGATCAGTTCCTGTGGATTGGAGGGTAGCTAATGTTGTCCCACTTTTTAAGAAAGGAGGGTGAGAGAAAACGGGAAATTATAGACAAGTTAGCCTGACATCAGTGGTGGGGAAGATGCTGGAGTTAATTATAAAAGACGAAATTGCGAGTATTTAAATAGTAGTAACAGGATTGTTCCGAGTCAGCATGGATTTACGAAGGGGAAATCATGCTTGACTAATCTTCTGGAATTCTTTGAGGATGTAACTGGAAAATTGACAGGGGAGAGCCGGTGGATGTGGTGTACCTTGACTTTCAGAAAGCCTTTGACAAGGATCCACATAGGAGATTAGTGGGCAAAATTAGAGCACATGGTATTGGAGGTAGGGTACTGACATGGATAGAAAATTGGTTGACAGACAGAAAGCAAAGAATGGGGATAAATGGGTCCCTTTCAGAATGGCAGGCAGTAACTAGTGGGGTACCGCAAGGCTCCGTGCTGGGACTGCAGCTATTTACAATATACATTAATGGCTTGGATGAAGGGATTAAAAGTACCATTAGCAAATTTGCGGACGATACAAAGCTGGGTGGTAGTGTGAACTGTGAGGAAGATGCTATGAGGTTGCAGGGTGACTTGGACAGGTTGTGTGAGTGGACGGATGCATGGCAGATGCAGTTTAATGTGGATAAGTGTGAGGTTATCCACTTTGGTAGTAAGAATATGAAGGCAGAGTATTATCTGAATGGTGTCAAGTTAGGAACAGGGGACGTACAACGAGATCTGAGTGTCCTAGTGCACCAGCCACTGAAAGGAAGCATGCAGGTACAGCAGGCAGTGAAGAAAGCCAATGGAATGTTGGCCTTCATAACAAGAGGAGTTGAGTATAGGAGCAAAGAGGTCCTTCTGCAGTTGTACAGGACCCTAGTGAGACCGCACCTGGAGTACTGTGTGCAGGTTTGGTCTCCAAATTTGAGGAAGGATATTCTTGCTATTGAGGGCGTGCAGCGTAGGTTTACTAGGTTAATTCCCGGAATGGCGGGACTATCATATGTTGAAAGACGGGAGCGACTAGGCTTGTATACACTGGAATTTAGAAGAATGAGAGGAGATCTTATCGAAACGTATAAGAGTATTAAGGGGTTGGACACGTTAGAGGCAGGAAACATGTTCCCAATGTTGGGGGAGTCCTGAACCGGGGACCACAGTTTAAGAATAAGGGGAATTCTCTGCCTCAGAAGGCAGTGGAGGCTAATTCTCTAAATGGAGTCAAGAGAGAGCTAGATAGAGCTCTTAAGGATAGCGGAGTCATGGGGTATGGCGAGAAGGCAGGAACGGGGTACTGATTGAGAATGATCAGCCATGATCACATTGAATGGCGGTGCTGGCTCGAAGGGCCGAATGGCCTCCTCCTGCACCTATTGTCTATTGTCTATTAAAGGAAGCTTCCATGTTATCTGGTTGGCAAGATAATGCTGTAAAATTGGGAATAAAAATTACTGCAGGGTGAGCTGCTGGGGAATTGAAAAAGATGGATTACGTAATCCAATGGCTGGCGTTCCCCTAACAAAGGGAAACTGTTTTTTTAAAATTTGGATGGATACAATCACAAAATTTACGCTGTTCCCAACTCCGCACTGCTATCAGGATGGCAAAGTGGAGTCGGCTGCTTTGAGTATTCGGCGCAGCCAGCCGAAATATTTGTCTTAATTCAGGCCCTCATGTTACCAAAGCAGATTTCTGTTATAAAATGATCTGGCCACACGAGAAGTTAAACACCGGTCGATGTAGGGAACCGATTAGGAAGCTAGAGAGGCGTCCCAGGGACAGTGGGTCGTTATGGCTAAAATGATGAGCAAGACTAAAAGCCTAGACAAATGCAAGTGTCGACGTTAAAGGCGAAGGCAAAGCAAGTTTATTTATGTTGCACATTCCAGCAACAAGGCAATTTAAAGTGCTGTACATAAAATATTAAAGCGCAGGAAGGTGGAATAGAATAAGACAGGTATAAAATGCCAGATTAATGGTTACAGTGCGGTGTAAGAATGAATAATTATTTGATTTAATAAGAGACGTCGTCAAACAGAAGTCTTCAGCCTTGATTTAAAAGAATTGAGAGTTGCAGCGAACCTGCAGTTTTCTGGGAGTTTGTTCCATATAAAAGTAAGGAAATTTGTGTTTGGTAGATTATTTCTTTGTTGTAACAATGCTTCTTGGCAATAAATCTTATACCGTTGGAAAGCCTGTTTATTTCCTTTTTAAATGGTTCCACATTTGTAAGGAACATGCATTTGTGGGATGAGCAGCAGAGCTGAGTATATGGGTTGCGCCCATGAAAAATTTGCCAAATCTTCTCTGCCAATGCCAAACAGCTTATTCTGCTGTTGCTATTGACTCTTGTTTTGAGCTTCTGGTACCCTCTGGTGCTGACGATCAGTTGCCTGCTTGGCACCTGATTGGCAGCATCTGTGAGCATGGGCCCTGCTACAGTGGTCAGTAGGTGTCTGCTCCAAGAATCGGCATGCCACGTTTGACTGATCTGGATAGGGCCCGTGCGATAGGGCAACTTCAAGCTGGTGTTCCGCAAAACCAAGTTGCGGCATTATTTGGAGTGAGCCCTAGTACCATCTCCAAAGTAAAGGCCAAGTTCCATATAACGGGGGATGTCAGAGACAGGCCGCGAAGTGGGCGTCCCAAGAAGAACCCACCCGAAGAAGACCGTTTCCTCACCCTGTCAGCACTTAGGAACCGTAGGCTGTCTTCTACAGATTTGCAGTCAAGGTTTGCAGGACGATATGGCCGACGGCTCTCTGCCCAGACAATTCGGAACAGACTGCACGCAGCCGATATCCGGTCTCATAGGGCTGCCAGGAGGCCTGCCATGACTGCCCTTCACCGTCAGGCCCGTTTGCGCTGGTGTCGGCAACACGTGCACTGGAACCTGAACATGTGGAGGAACGTTATGTTCAGCGATGAGTCCAGATTCTGCCTACGGCAGTTGGATCATAGGGTCAAAGTGTGGAGAAGACGCGGAGAACGCTATGCTGATTGCTGCACCGATAGAGTAACATCTTTTGGTGGAGGCAGTGTGATGGTGTGGGGCAGCATCTTCCTCACTGGAAAAACGAGGCTTGTCATCATTGGAGGCAATCTCAATGCAGAGAGATATGGAGATGAGATTCTGCAACCAGTGGCAATCCCATATCTCCACAGTCTGGGACCGAACTCTATCCTCCAAGATGACAATGCTCGCCCCCACAGAGCAGGGTTTCTCAGAGACTACCTCCAGAATTTGGGAGTGGAGAGGATGGAATGGCCTGTCAGTGTCCTGACCTCAACCCAATTGAACACTTGTGGGATCAGCTTGGTCGTGCTGTTCGTGCCAGAGTGACCAACACAACCACGTTGGCTGACTTGCGACAAATGCTGGTTGAAGAATGGGATGCCATCCCACAACAGTGTGTGACCAGGCTGGTGACCACCATGAGGAGGAGGTGCCAGGCTGTTGTGGCTGTGTATGGTTCTTCCACACGCTACTGAGGCTCCTGTTTATTAAATGAATAAATTGTTAAATTGCCAATATGTCTTGTTTCTTCAGACTTCAATCATCCAATCCACCAAACAACACCGAGTCAATGGCAGAATAAGCTATTTGGCATTGGCAGAGAAGACTTGGCAGATTTTTCATGGGCGCAACCCACATACTCAGCTCTGCTGCTCATTCCACAAATGCATGTTCCTTACAAATGTTGCACCATTTAAAAGGGAAATAAACAGGCTTTCCAACGCTATAAGATTTATTGCCAAGAAGCATTGTTACAACAAAGAAATAATCTACCAAACACAAATTTCCTTACTTTTTGTGCTATGTTTATGTGATGCACCAACTCGGAAGCTGTCGGGGAAGAAGACGTTACCACACTGAGCGGCAGACTGGTTTGCAAAGCAAACGTGCTGTTGAGGCCGGCTTTGGGCAACGTCGTGGTAATAGGAGACCCCAGTATGAGAGGTACGGAGAGGGGTTTCTGCGGCAACAGGCGGGATTCGAGGATGGTGTGCTGCCTCCCTGGTGCCAGGATCCAGGATGTCACGGACAGAGTGCTGAAAATCCTCAAGGACGAAGATGAACAGCGGAAGTGGTAGTGCATGTCGGCACAAACGACGTCGGAAAGAAGGGGATGGATACTCTGCAGTGATTTTCGAGAGCTCGGAAAAATGCTGCCAGGGTGGTTATCTCCGGTTTGCTTCCAGTTCCTCGTGCTGGTGGAGGCAGGAACAGGGACATTCGGAACCTGAATGTGTGGCTGAGGAAACGTGCAGGGGGCAGGGATTTAGATTCTTAGACCACTGGTATCTGTTTTGGAGTAAGAGGGAATTGTACAAAAGGGGCGGATTGCACCTTAATAGGTGGGGAACAGCATTCTAGCAGACAGCTACTGCTACACGGGTGGTTTAAAACTAAATAGGGGGGGGGGGGGGGGTGTCAAATGGGATAGTCAAGGATGGAGTTAAAGGGAAAGGAAGTAAAGGGATAGTTAACGACCCAGGATTAACGGGAAAGAAAACACACAAAGGGATAGGAGAGTAAGACCAAATGCAATAGGAATCGATGTGAAAGGTGAGATGAGTAAGGAATTAAAAGTATTGTTTCTGAATGCCCATCTGCGTTTCTTACCTTCACCTCCCCCCGGCTCACCCCACTCCTCTCCCCACTCACTCTCCCGCTAACTCCCCTCCACCCCCCCGACTCTCCCCTGAATCTCCCCCGACTCTCCTTTGGCTGCGTGAAGTACAAGAAGTAAAGTAGATGAGCTTGAGGCTCAGTTAGAGATTGTGGGGATTACAGAGACGTGGCTGCAGGAGGCTCTGGCCTGGGAACATAATATTCAGGGTTATACATCCTATAGAAAGGACAGGCAGGTGGGCAGAGAAGGTGGGGTAGCTCTGTTGATGAGGAACGAAATTCAGTCCCTTGCGAGGGGTCACATAGGGACTGACGAGGTAGAGTCACTTTGGATAGAGTTGAAGAATTGTAAAGGTAAGAAGACACCAATTGGAGTTATCTTCAGACCCCCAAATAGTAGCCCGGAGGTAGGGTGTCAGTTGCAGCAGGTGTTAAAGCTGGCATGTAACAAAGTTAATGCCACTGTGGTGATGGGGGATTTCAATATGCAGGTCGACTGGGAAAATCAGGTTGGTTCTGGACCCCAAGAAAGAGAGTTTCTAGAGTGCCTTCGAGATGAATTCTTAGAGCAGCTTGTAATGGAGCCTGCCAGAGAAAAGGCAATTCTGGATTTAGTGTTGTCCAATGAACCAGATTTGATAAGAGAACTCGAGGTAAAGGAACCGCTTGGATCATAATATGATTAGATTTAATCTGAAATTTGAGAGGGAGAAGGTTAATTCGGAAGTGTCAGTGTTGCAGTTGAACAAAGAGGACTATGAAGGCATGAGAGAGGAGCTGGCCAAGGCCGACCTGAAAGAGATCCTTGCAGGAATGACGGTGTATCAGCAATGGCAGGAATTTCTGGGCATAATCCGGAAGACCATAGGACAACAGAAGGTAACAAAACGGACAATACGGGCTGAAAAGATGAAATACGAGGGGAAGCTGGCCAAGAATATAAAGGACAGTAGAAGCTTCTTTAGATATGTTAAGAGAAAAAGAATAGCAAAGTCAAATGTGGCTCCCTTGAAGGCAGACTCGTGTGAAATTATAATGGGTAACAAGGAAATGGCAGAAGTGTTGAACAGGTACTTCGGATCTGTCTTCTCTAAGGAAGACACAAACAATCTCCCAGATGTACTAAAGGACAGAGGGTCTAGCGGGTAGAGAAACTGAAAGAAATTTGCATTAGGCGAGAAATAGTATTGGGTAGACTGATGGGACTGAAAGTTAATATATCCCTCGGGCCTGATTGTCTGCATCCCAGTGTCCTCGGGGAGGTGGCCCTAGAAATAGTGGACGCATTGGTGATCATTTTCCAATGTTGAATAGATTCAGGATCAGTTCCTGTGGAGGATTGCTAATGTTATCCCACTTTTCAAGAAAGGAGCGAGAGAGAAAACGGGGAATGACAGACCAGTTAGCCTGACATCGGTGGTGGGGAAGATACTGGA
Organism: Rhinoraja longicauda; assembly: GCF_053455715.1. Taxonomy (NCBI): domain Eukaryota; kingdom Metazoa; phylum Chordata; class Chondrichthyes; order Rajiformes; family Arhynchobatidae; genus Rhinoraja; species Rhinoraja longicauda. The sequence goes on from NC_135971.1 coordinate 29,221,997, forward strand.
GTCAATTATTAAAGAGGTAATAATGGTGCATTTGAATAGCAGTAAAAGGATGTCCAAGTCAGCGTGGATTTATGAAAGGGAAATTATGCTTGACTAATCTTCTGGAATTTTTTGAGGATGTGACAAGTAAAATGGATGAACGGGAGCCAGTGGATGTAATGTATCTAGGGTTTCAGAAAGCCTTTGATAAGGTCACACACGGGAGATTGGTGAGCAAAATTAGAGCACATGGTAATGGGGGTAGGGTGTTGAAATGGATAGAGAATTGGTTGGCAGACAGGAAGCAAAGAGTAAGAGTAAACAGGTCTTTTTCAGAACGGCAGGCAGTGGCGAGAGGAGTGCCGCAAAGCTCGGTGTTAGAGCTGCAACTGTTTACCATATATATTAATGATTTGGATGAACGAATTAGAAGTAACACTAGCAAGTTTGCGGATGACACAAAGCTGGGTGGCAGTGTGAACTGCGAAGAGAATATTAGGAGGTTGCAGAGTGACCTGGACAGATTGAGTGAGTGGGCAGGTGCGTGGCAGATGCAGTACAATATAGATAAATGTGACGTTATCTACCTTGGCGGCAAAAACAAGGAGGCAGATTATTATCTCAATGGTGTCAGGTTAGGTAAGGGGAAAGTGCAGCGAGACCTGGGTGTCCTTGTACACCAGCCACTGAAGGTTGTCGTGCAGGTACAGCAGGCAGTGAAGAAAGCTAATGGCACGTTGGCCATAACGAGAGGATTTCAGTAAAGGAGAAAAGACGTTCTTCTGCAGTTGTATCGGGCCCTGGTAAGACCACATCTGGAATATTGTGTAGTTTCGGTCTCCTAATTTGAGGAAGGACATCCTTGTAATTGAGTCAGTGCAGCGTAGGTTCACGAGATTGATCCCTGGGATGGCCTGACTGTCTTATGGGGAAAGATTGGAAAGATTGGGCTTGTATTCACTGGAGTTTAGAAGGATGAGAGGGGATCTTATAGAGACATATACAATTATAAAAAGGACTGGACAAGCTAGATGCAGAAAATATGTTCCCAATGTTGGGCGACAATAGACAATAGACGCTAGACAATAGGAGTAGGCCATTCGGCCCTTCGAGCCAGCACCACCATTCAATGTGATCATGGCTGATCATTCTCAATCAGTACCCCGTTCCTGCCTTCTCCCCATACCCCCTGACTCCGCTATCCTTAAGAGCTCTATCTTGCTCTCTCTTGGATGCATTCAGAGACTTGGCCTCCACTGCCTTCTGAGGCAGTGAATTCCACAGATTTACAACTCTGACTGAAAAGGTTTTTCCTCATCTCCGTTCTAAATGGCCTACCCCTTATTCTTAAACTGTGGCCCCTTGTTCTGGACACCCCCAACATTGGGAACACGTTTCCTGCCTCTAAAGTGTCCAACCCCTTAATAATCGTATATGTTTCGATAAGATCCCTTCTCATTCTTCTAAGTTCCAGTGTATACCAGCCTAGCCGCTCCAGTCTTTCAACGTATGACAGTCCCGCCATTCCGGGACTCAATAGCAAGAATATCCTTCCTCAAATTTGGAGACCAAAACTGCACACAGTACTCCAGGTGCGGTCTCACAGGGCGGACCCAGGGCGGACCCTGGTTCTGGATTTAGGGCGAGTCCAGAACCAGGGGCCACAGTCCTAGAATAAAGGGGAGGCCATTTAAAACTGAGGCGAGAAGGAACTTTTTCACCCAGAGAGTTGTGAATTTGTGGAATTCTCTTCCACACAGGGTAGTGGAGGCGAAATCACTGGATGAATTTAAGAGATACTTTGATAAAGCTCTATGGGCTAGCGGAATCAATGGACATGGGCAGAAGTTGGGCACAGGTTACTAATTGTGGATGATCAGCCATGATCACAATGAATGGTGGTGCTGGCTCGAGGGTCCGAATGGCCTCCTCCTGCACCTACTTTTTATGTTTCTGTGTCTATGTTTCTAAGCTGGTTAACATTAAAAGTCATTTCGTGAATAAATCGTATTTAATGTTATTTATTCTAACGTATGCAGTCCTCCAAAGTGCAGAATGTGTTTCATCATTTAATTTTCTACAATAATCCCTGGGGAAAGTTGATTAAAGATTACCCTCTTTTCCCTGAAGCAAGCACGAACTCATTTGCAAGCCTCTTTGTTCAATGGGTAACGTCATTAATTATGGAAACTAATTGTCTCACTTGGGATGAATCACACGTTTTATAAATGAGCGTTGGATATGGCAGCTAGATCGCCTGCGTTCCAACGACGGCCTTGCGACGTAAAATGGGGCGTCAGGTACTTGCTCTGATAGAAGACATATACTATCATGTTCTTGCTGTGATCGGCATACCTGGTAACTCACCGCGAGCACTTATTATTTACTAACGTCAACTCTTTCCCGAGCTTGAGTTACTCAGCGGGTCTGGTAGCATCTCTAGAGAAAATTAATAAGTGACGGTAGGGCGTAGCGGTAGAGTTGCTGCCTTACAGCGCCAGAGACACGGGTTCGATCCTGACTGTGGGTACTTGTCTGTACGGAGTTTGTACGTTCTTCCCATGACCTGCGTGGGTTTCCTCCGAGATCTTCGGTTTCCTCCCACACTCCAAAGAATTGGCTTGGTATAAATGTAAAATGTAAAATTGTCCCCAGTGTGCGTTAATGTGCGGATATCGCTGGTCCGCGCGGACTCCGCGCGGGCAAGGGCCTGTTTCCACGCTGTATTAAACTAGGGCCCTGGTAAGACCACATCTGGAGTATTTTGTACAGTTTTGGCCTCCTAATTTGAGGAAGGACATCCTTGTAATTGAGGCAGTGCAGCGTAGGATCACGACAATGATACCTGAGATGGCGGGATTGTCATATGAGGAAAGATTGAAAAGACTTGGCTTGTATTCACTGGAGTTTAGAATGACGAGAGGGGATCTTATAGGGACATATACAATTATAAAAGGCCTGGACAAGCTAGATGCAGGAAAAATGTTCCCAATGTTGGGCGAGTCCAGAACCAGGGGCCACAGTCTTAGAATAAAGGGGAGGTCATTTAAAACTGAGGTGAGAAGGAACGTTTTCTCCCAGAGAGTTGTGAATTTGTGGAAATCTCTGCCACAGACGGTAGTGGAGGCCAAATCACTGGATGGATTTAAGAGAGAGTTAGATAGAGCTCCAGGGGCTTGTGGAACCAAGGGATATGGGGGGAAGGCAGGCATGGGTGATGTGGATGCAGACATGTGGATGATCAGCCATGATCACTATGAATGGTGGTGCTGGCTCGACGGGTCGAATGGCCTCTTCCTGGACCTATTTTCTATGTTTCTATGTTTCTATATTTCTAAAGTAAATTAAACGTTTCGGGTTTTGAGTTACTCGAGTGTGTTTTATCTATCTTCGGCTTAAACCAGCATCAGCAGTTCCTTCCTGCTCTATCCTGAGCCGATAATACCTATTCGACCGTTAGCTGATAAAGGCAAACGAACGAAGGAGAGTTCGATTTCCAAATTGCTTTTATTAATCGTGACGGCAGTGTAATTTGTTAATCATACTTTTACTGATGGTATTCTCCTTCATTTGGTTTAATGCCCCGAGTTTTATTTAAAGAACGATTGAGTTCAAAGTAACTAGTTTTAATGTAAGCTCATGTCACCAGGAAGCTGATTTCAACTTCTAGTGCTGAACGCATCTGGCAGAAATATGATAAGCTACAAAATTTGATCTTACTTATCCTGGAAGACAAAAAAAAAAGATTTTAGAATCAATAATGAACTGCGTGCTGTGTACGTCATCACAATATGTGAATAGGGTGTTCTCGTGAGACGTGTCTGGACTGCTCTTGGAGAACAGCAAAGGCTGTTTCAAGGAAGCAGGTCCCTCCAATATTTATGTTATCATTTGTGATTCTAACTTAGCTCTTTAAATGTTGATTGATTTGTACTGATGCCTTAATATGTAATAATATAAACTGCTGGATACATTGAAATATTTGTGGACGATTTGAGTAATGGGCGGCATTACGGCGTAGTGGTAGAGCTACTGCTTGAGAAAGTGAGGGGCGCGGGTTCGATCCCAACTCGGGGTGCTTGTCTGTATGGAGTTTGCACTTTCTCCCCGTGACCTACATAGATTTTCTCTGAGAATTTTTCTCTGTTTCCTCCCAGACTCAAAAGGCGTACATGTTTATAGGTAAATGAGCTTGGTATAAATTGTCAAATTGTCCTTAGCGTGTGCAGGGAAGTGTTACCGGGCGGGGATCGCTGGTCGGCGTGGACTTGGTGGGCCGAAGGGCCTGTTTCCGCGCTATTTCTGGAAACTAAACTAATGCAAACTATTGAAAATAGTAACAGGGCTATCCCTAGGGTAGACAGTCAGAAGCTTTTCCTCAGACTAAAATTATCAAAGGCAAACATAGCTTGAGGTGAAAAGGTAACTGTTTAAAGATGCTCCGTGCACCGAGGTTGCTGGATACCTGGAGCCCGCTGGTGGCGAAGGCAGATAAGATAATGGTGTTTACGAGGGTATTGGATAGGCACACTGATATCCAGGGAATGGAGGAATGTGGATCACACGCAGATGATATTAGTGTATCTTGATGTAATGATTTGCGCAGACGTTGTGGAACTGAAGGGCGAATTCCTATGTACTATACGAAACGCTAAAATCCAGCGGTCTCGTAACTATCTGTAAAAGGGAAAAAGAATAGGTGCAAGCTTGGTAGAGTGTCGTGGTATGGAACATAACAGCCTGCTTTGCGCTTTCTCTTCACAGGAAATCTGTGCATGTCCATACAACATACCTGACAAGTATGTGACTTTATGTCTTTCAGCCAACATATTGACGATTGTAATTCTCTTCCGTGGGAAATGCGGTCTCTCCCAGTGCATCACCCGGTACCTGCTGGCGATGGCGGTAGCAGATCTCCTCGTCCTGATATTCACTATAGTACTGCTGGAGATCAGTGCCACGTATTTCCCCAAGTCATTCATGAAACACACTGCGGTCTGCAGTTCGACGTATATCCTGGGGTTTGTAACAGTCGACTGCTCCGTTTGGTTAACGGTCTGCTTCACCTTTGACCGGTTTGTGGCCATCAGCTGTCAGAAGCTGAGGAACAGATACTGCACCGCAAGAACTGCGGCCATCGCCATAACAACGGCTTGCCTGCTTTGCGTTGCAGAAAACATGCCGATATATTTAGTTTTCGAACCTCTGGAAGTAGTTGATGGGGTTCCGAGGCACTGTTCGCTGAAACCCGTTTTCTACACCGCTCGGGGGTGGCTGGCGTATTCCTGGACTGACAGCATTTTAACGCCCTTCGCGCCATTCTTTCTGATTTTGCTCCTGAATGCTCTGACAATCAGACACATTTTAGTCGCCAGCAAAATCCGGAAGAATTTGCGCAGCAGCAAAACGTCTGGGAACCAGAACGACCAAGAGACGCAGAACCGAAAAAAATCCATAATTTTATTGCTTGCCATATCTGGCAGTTTTATATTACTGTGGTTTGTGGCCACGGCCTATTTCATATGTGTAAAATCTACAGATGCTCAATACTTCCGCAGCGAATCCAGTCACTCTCTTGCAGTTATGGAAAATATAGGATATATGTTGCAGCTTCTTAGTCCCTGTACAAACACATTTATTTATGCAGTGGCTCAGACCAAATACAGAACGGAACTGAAGTATATACTTAAGTACCCTTTTGGCGTAATGATCAGATTAATTAAATAGCTCAGGGCGAAGAACGGTGACATTACTGAATTAGCAGGATATCGCCATCAAGTTTACCGCTTGAATTTGTAATAAAGTCTTGTTTGTCTCGTGCACTATGACCATGTTCACTGACTACTTTCAGGGAATGATTCTGTAATATTTAGGTTCACGGCATTCATGATCCACACGTTCGCACAGTGGCGTTGCTGCCGGAGACCTGGGTGCGATGCTGTCTGCACGGAGTTAGAACGTTCTCTCTGTGATCGCGTGGGTTTTCTGCGGGATGCTTCGATGTGGCCTACTCTCCAAAGACGTAAATTTTTAATAGATTAATTGGCTTGGCATAAGTGTAAATTGTCCGTCGTGTGCGCCGGATAGCGTTAATGTGCGAGGATCGCTGCTCGGGTCGGACTCGGTGGGCCGATAGGCCTGTTTCTGCGCTGTATCTCTAAACTCTAAACTAAGTGCCCTAATCGCCATCTCAATGTGCGGAGAGGCGCTTGAATGATTTAAATCGTGCTACTTCAGTGCTTTGGATTTTGATTGTTTAAATGTCATGCATGAATTTGCAAGCGTTTGGATCACATGTATGTTTTATATTTCACGCGACACAGAATTCGCATTGTTCCCATTTCTCCTAATTCTTCACGTCCCGATTTTCCTTGCACTCATCTACACAGGACGTAAGTTATACATAGGAAGGAAAGACAGCAGATGCTGGTTTAAATCGAAGGTAGACACAAAAACTCAGCGGGCAGGCAGCATCTCTGGAGAGAAGTAGTGGATGACGTTTCGGGTCGAGACCCTTCTTCAGACTGGTGTCAGGGGTATGGGCGGGGCAGAGATAGAATATAGTCGGAGACAGTAAGACTGGTGGGAGAACTGGGAAGGGTGATGGGAAGGAGAGAGAGGGGGCGGGGGGTCACGCACTCATTAGGGGCACACACATTAGGGTCACACACACATATTGGGGTCACACACATGGGGGGGGGGGGGGTCACAGACACACTGGGGGTGACGCACACATATTGGGGGGTCAGATACACGCATTTGGAGTCACACGTATTGGGCGGTCTCACACACACACATTGGGGACACACACACATATTGGGATCATGTAACCCCCTCACTCTGTAAGTCACTTACCATGTAATCCCTCACTGTAACTCACCATGTAACCTCAGTAACCCTCCTCCCCTGTATCCCCCTCACTCTGTAACTCTCCTCCTCTGTAACCCCCTCACTCTGTAACCCTCCTCCCCGTAACCCCATCACTCTGTAACTCACCATGTAACCTCTCACTCAGTAACCTACCTCCCCTGTAACCCCCTCACTCTGTAACCCTCCTCCCCGTAACCCCATCACTCTGTAACTCACCATGTAACCTCTCACTCAGTAACCCTCCTCCCCTGTAACCCCCTCACTCTGCAACACTCCTCCCCTGTAACCCCCTCACTCTGTAACCCTCCTCCCCTGTAACCCCCTCACTCTGTAACCCTCCTCCCCTGTAACCCCCTCACTCTGCAACACTCCTCCCCTGTAACCCCCTCACTCTGCAACACTCCTCCCCTGTAACCCCCTCACTCTGCAACACTCCTCCCCTGTAAACCCCTCACTCTGTAACTCACTTACCATGTAACCCCCTCACCCTGTAACTCACTTACCATGTAACTCCCCTCACCCTGTAACTCACTTACCATGTAACACCCCTCACTCTGCAACACTCCTCCCCTGTAACCCCCTCACTCTGCAACACTCCTCCCCTGTAAACCCCTCACTCTGTAACTCACTTACCATGTAACACCCCTCACTTTGCAACCCCCTCCCCTGTAATCCCCTCACTCTGTAACCCTCCTCCCCTGTAACCCCCTCACTCTGTAACTCACTTACCATGTAACCCCCTCACTCTGTAACTCATGTACCATGTAATCCCCTCACTCTATAACCCTCCTCCCCTGTAACCCCCTCACTCTATAACTCACTTACCATGTAACCCCCTCACTCTGTAACCCTCCTCCCCTGTAACCCCCTCACTCTGTAACTCATGTACCATGTAACCCCCTCACTCTGTAACTTACTTACCATGTAACGCCCTCACTCTGTAACTCATGTACCATGTAATCCCCTCACTCTGTAACTGACTTACCATGTAACCCCCTCACTCTGTAACTCACTTACCATGTAACCCCCTCACTCTGTAACCCTCCTCCCTTGTAACCACCTCACTCTGTAACTCATGTACCATGTAACCCCCTCACTCTGTAACTTACTTACCATGTAACGCCTCACTCTGTGACCCACTTACCATGTAACCCCCTCACTCTGTGTCCCACTTACCATGTAACCCCCTCACTCTGTAACTCATGTACCATGTAACCACCTCACTCTGTGACCCACTTACCATGTAACCCCCTCACTCTGTAACTCACTTACCATGTAACCCCCTCACTCTGTAACTCACTTACCATGTAACCCCCTCACTCTGTAACCCTCCTCCCCTGTAAACCCATCACTTTGTAACTCACTTACCATATAAACACCTCACTCTGTAACTCACTTACCATGCAACCCCCTCACTCTGTAACCCACTTACCATGTAACCCCCTCACTCTGTGACCCACTTACCATGTAACCCCCTCACTCTGTAACTCACTTACCATGTAACCCCCTCACTCTGTAACTCACTTACCATGTAACCCCTCATTCTGTAACTCACTTACCATGTAACCCCCACATTCTGTAACTCATTTACCATGTAACCCCCTCACTCTGTATACCCCTCACTCTAACCCCTGCCGTATTCTGTGAGCCCAATATGTAAACCCTCTCCGTCCACCGTACTGTAACCCCTCACTGTCCTTTTACTTCTAAATCTCCATTGGTCTGTAACCCTCATATTCCCCACGCTGTGAAAGGTAGCAGGAGAATCTGGATCGATTGGCCAGGTGGGCTGCGGAATGGTTGATGGAATTAAATACAGGGAAGTGTGAGGTGTTGCACTTTTGGGACGTCAAACAAGGGCAGGACCGACACTGTAAATGGTAGGCCTCTGGGTAGTGTTGTGGAGCAGAGGGATCTAGGATTGCAGGTGCATGTTTCCTTGAAGGTCGAGTCGCAGGTACATATGGTGGTCAAAACGGCTTTTGGCACTTTGGCCTTCATCAGTCAGAGTATTGATTATAGAAGTTGGGGTAGGATCTGGATCGATTGGCCAGGTGGAGTGATTGGCCAGGTGGAGTGATTGGCCAGGAGGAGTGATTGGCCAGGTGGATCGATTGGCCAGGTGGAGTGATTGGCCTAGTGGAGTGATTGGCCAGGAGGTGATTGATGGAATTTAATGTAGAAAATTGTGAGGTGTTGCATTTTTGGACGTCGATCATGAGCAGGACCTACACAGTAGATGGTAGGCCTCTGGGTAGTGTTGTAGAGCAGAGTGATCTAGGAGTGCAAGTGCATGGTTCCTTGAAGGTCGCAGGCAGACAAGGAGGTCATTTGGTAGTTGTATAAGATGTTGGTGAGATCACATCTAGAATATTGTGTTCAGTTCTGAGCACCATGTTTTGGGAAAAATATTGTCAAGCTTGAAATGGTTCAGAAAAGATTTACGAGGATGTTGCTGGAACTGAAGGGTGTGAGCTGTAGGGAGAGGTTGAATCTCTGTTTCATGGAACACAGGACGGGTGATCTTACAGAGGTGAACAAAACCATGAGAAGAATAGATCGGGTGGATGTACAGTCTCTTTCCAGAATAGGGGAATCGAGGACCAGAGGACATAGGTTCAAGATGAGGGGAACACCTTTCACACAAATGGTGGTGGGTGCATGGAGCAAGCCGCCAGAGGAGGTAGTTGAGACTGGGACTACCCTATCGTTTAAGAAACAGATGGACCAGTACATGGATAGGGCAGGTTTGGAGGTATATGGACCAAGCGCAGGCAAGTGGAGGTAGTGCAGCTGGGACATTGTTGACCGATGTTGGGCCGAAAGGCCTATTTTCGCACTGTATCACTTTATGACGCTATGACTAGCTCCTCTCGACCCCCTTCACTCTGGAACCTCCTCACTCGTTAACCCCTCCCTTCACTGTGTAACCTCCTCACTCTGTAACCCCCCTCACTCGACAACCCCCTCACTCGACAACCCCCTCACCCTGTAATCCTCCTCACTCTGTAACCCCTCTCACCCTGAACCTCCCTCACTCAATAACCCTCCACACTCTGTAACCCTCCTCACTCTGTAACCCTCTCACTCTGTGACCCTCTCACTCTGTAACGCCCTCAATATGTAACCCCCCTCACTCTGTGAACCGCTCACTCTAACCCCCCAACTCTGTAACCCTCCTCACTCTGTTACTCCCTCACTCAGTAACGCCCCCACTCTCTACCGCCCTCACTGTATAACCCCCGAACCCTAACCCCTCTCATTCTGAACTCCCCCTCACTCCTCGCTCTGTAATGCACTCATTCTGTAACCCCCTCACTGTGTAACCACCCTCACTCTGTAACCCCTGACTCTGCAACTCAAGTGAATCTGGAGCCCCCACGGAACCCCCGTCCCACCCTGTAACCTCCCACTTTCCCCTCGCTCTTTACGCCTCCCGCTAGCTCCCCCTCACTATAACTCTCATCACTGTTTGCCTTATCTCGCTCAGTATCCTCACTCTCTCCTCTCACTCCATAACCACCCTCCTCGTTAACGTCGTCCTCAAGGAAACCTCCCTTTGTAGCCCCTCCCTAATCTGTAACCTTCCATTCCCCCTCCCTGGAACCCCACCCTGCGTAAAACCCTACCTCCCGCTGTTGCACTCTTCCATGTAACTCCCTCCCCACACATGCTTCACATTTGGTAAACCCGCGCTCACTTCTCCCCTCACTCTGTACCTCCCTTCACGCTACCTCTCTCTCTCTCTCTCTCTCTCTCTCTCTCTCTCTCTCTCTCTCTCTCTCTCTCTCTCTCTCTCTCTCTCTCTCTCTCTCTCTCTCTCTCTCTCTCTCTCTCTCTCTCTCTCTCTCTCTCTCTCTCTCTCTCTCTCTCTCTCTCTCTCTTTCTCTCTCTCTCTCTCTCTCTCTCCCTCTCCCTCTCCCTCTCCCTTCCCCTCTCTCTCTTCTGCCGCTCTCTCTCACTCTTGCCCTCTCTCCCTCACCCACTTATTCACCCCGCACTCTCTCCCACTGACTGCCACCCTCCCCGACCCTCCCCCCCCCTCTCCCTGCTAGGATTTGCCGATATTACCACACTCCGGTTCTTCCACCGTTGCCGGAACATTGTCTCGCCCACCTGTGGGTCTGAAAGCGACCATTGTTGCTGCCCCGCCTGCATTACCAGCCCTGCATTCTTCACTCCCCCTCCCTACATTCCCCACACGCCCTGCGTTTCCTGTACAATCGCTCTCTGTTTACAAATTGCTGTCTCACCCGGGTTATGTTGCTGACAGGGGCCCAGTTCCACAGTCTCCATAGAAACCTCTCTCATGTTCCTGAACGTACCTTCACAGGTGACCAAGGGTGAAAATAAAGCAGTCGGTAAGGCACATGAAAAGAGCCTTCAGACCAAAATGACCCAGCCGAATATGATGCGAAGGTAAACTTATCGCAGTTACTCAGCGTCTCAGTAACTAATCGCAGTAACTCAGCGGGTCAGACAGCATCTCTGGAGAAAAGGAATAGGTGACGTTTCGGTGCGAGCCCCTTCTTCAGACTAGATCATGATCCATATCCCTCTATTCAATGATCATCTAAAAACACTATGTGTACAAAACATTTGCCTCTCTCAGAGAGTCATCGAGTCATAGAGTGACACAGTGTGGAAACAGGCCCTTCAGCCCAACTCCCCACAATGGCCAGCAATGTCCCAGATACACTAGTCTCACTTGCCTGCGCTTGGTCCATATCCTTCCAAACCTGTCCTGTCTATGTACCTGTCTGTTTCTTAAACGATGGGACAGTACCAGCCTCAATTACCTTCTCTGGCAGCTTGTTCCATACACCCACAACCGTTTGTGTGAAATAAAGTTACCCCTCAGATTCCTATTAAATCTTTCTCCCTTCACCTTGAACTTATGTCCTCTGGTCATCGATTCCCCTACTCTGAGATTCCCCTACTCTGGGCAAAATACTCTTTGTATCTACCTGATCTATTCCTCTCATGATTTTGTATACCTCTATAAGATCTCCCCTCATCCCCCTGCACTCCATGGAATAGAGACCCAGCCTACTCAACCTGTCCCTATAGCTCTAACCCTCTAGTCCTGGCAACATCCTCGTAAATCTTTCTGAACCTTTTCAAGCTTGACATTATATTTCCTATAACATACTTCCGAGAACTGAACACGCTATTCTAATTGCGGTCTCGCCAACGTGTTTTACAACAGCAACATGACCTCCCTACTGTAGGCCTTTTTGACCACCTTGTCTGCCTGCGACCTTCAAGGAACCATGCACTTGCACTCCTAGATCACTCTGCTCTACAACACTACCCAGAGGCCTACCATCTACTGTGTAGGTCCTGCTCATGATCGACGTCCAAAAATGCAACACCTCACAATTTTCTACATTAAATTCCATCAATCACCTCCTGGCCAATCACTCCACTAGGCCAATCACTCCACCTGGCCAATCGATCCACCTGGCCAATCACTCCTCCTGGCCAATCACTCCACCTGACCAATCACTCCACCTGGCCAATCGATCCAGATCCTACTGCAATCTTTCACAACCATCTTCACTATGTGCAAAACACCTCTCATCTAAAACCTATGTCATCTAGTCTTTGGCACTTCCCTCCAAGTAAAAGGTTCTGATTGTCTACCCTATCTATGCCTCTTATAACTTTATATCATGTCTCGCCTCAACTTCTGACATTCCAAAGAATATAATCGAGGTTTGTCCAGCCTCACCTCGCGTCTATATCCCTCCAATCCAGTCCTACCCAGGCACCTGTCGAACTGTTTCTTAAACGTTGGAATAGTCCCTGCCTCAACTACCTCCTCCGGCAGCTTGTTCCACACACCCACCCACCTATTATATGAAACAGTTACCCCTCAGATTCCTATTAAATCTTTTCCACTTCACCTTAAACCTATGTCCTCTGGTCCTCGGTTCACCTACTCTGACCAGTGGTTTGGGATGTACGGGATGAGGGGAAGGATAGGACATGAAATAAAAATAATTTGCACTGTAACTCGAAAGACGTGGCAATAACAAACTAAACTAAACTTAATGAGGTTCACCAGGATGTAGACACAAGGAAGTGCAGGTGCTAGTTTACCAAAAAAGAGGCACAATCCTGGAGTAATTCAACGAGAGAAGTAGCATCTCTGGAGAACTCGACTAGGTGACTTCCAGGATCAGGACACTGCCAGGGATGGAATGGTTGTGTACTGAGGAGAGACTGGCTCTGTTCTATGTGGGATGGAGGAGGCCCAGGGGGGTGTGATGGAGACACTTCTCCACAACACTTATTGTGTCCCCACCTGCAGAAGTTTTCAGATGACTGCGCAATTGTGGGCTGCATCAGTGAAGAGAGGGAAGCAGAATACAGAGATGTAGTGGACGACTTTGTTGAGCGGTGTGGTCCGCTGTCTCCAACAATGGTGTGGATGTGCAGTTTATCAGGGAGCACGAATACCTTGGAGTGTACCTGGACAGTAAACTGGACTGGTCCAGGAACGCTGAGGTCCTGTACAAGAAGGGATAGAACCGGCTGTACATTTTGGAAAGGCTTCGCTCCTTCAACATCTGCAGTAAGATGCTGCAGACGTTCTACCAATTGGCGGTAGCCAATGCCATCTTCTTTGATGCCGTGTGCTGGGGCAGCAAGGCGAAGGCTGCGGGTGCCAATATGATTAATAAACTCATCAGGAAGGCTGGCTGCATACCGGGGGCGGAGTTGGATTCATGGGAGGTGGTCTTGGAGAGGAGGATGCTCCTCAAACTGCGGAGCATCCTGGACAATACAGCTTACAGCTGAGCAGACTCCGCGAAGGCAAAGCCACGGGTCCCGATGGTATCAGCTCTGGCTTTATCAAGGCATGTGCCAGCTGGTTGTACGGAGTACTCCAGCATATCTTCAACCTGAGCCTGTGCCTGGAGAGGGTTCCTGTGATGTGGAAGTCACCCTGGTTCCTGTACCAAAGAGGACACGCCCCAACTCCTCCAATGACTGCAGACCGGTGGCGCTGACTTCATACATCATGAAGTCCCTGGAGAGGCCTCGTTAAACCCTACCTCGATGTGGGGTATAAACAAAGATGTGGGTTGAAGTCGTCATCATCCACCTGCTCTTTCGTTCTGATGCTCACTTGAGTAAGCTGGGAAGCTTTATGAGAATCATGTTGTTTGACTTCTGCAGTGATTTTAGCACGATCCGCCCTGCACTGCTGAGGAGCAACCTGACGAAGATGCGGGTGGATGATCTATTGGTGTCCTGGATCACGAACTGAGTGGATGACCACAACATGCCAGGCTACACAACTGTGTCTCGCACATGGTGGTGAGCAACTCATGGGGTCCCACAGGGACCTCTCCTTTCTATTCACTATCTACACCTCGGACCAGATATAACTCGGTCTCCTGCAACCCGCAGACGTTTTCAGATGACTCTGCAATTGTGGGCTGCATCAGTGAGGAGCGGGAAGCTGAATACATGTGCAGTGGGTGTGGATATGCAGTTTACCAGGGAGTACAAATACCTTGGAGTGTACCTGGACAGTAAACTGGACTGCTCCAGGAAAGCTGCGGCCCTGTACTGGAAGGGACAGAGCCGGCTGCACGTTTTGAGAAGGCTCCTCTCCTTCAACGTTTGCAGTAAGATGCTGCAGATGTTCTACCAATCGGTGGTAGCCAGTGTCAGCTTCTTCGCTGTCATCTGCTGGGGCAGCAGGGCGAAGGCTGCGGACGTTAATAAGATCAACAAACTTATCAGGAAGGCTGGCTCCGTCCTGTGGGCGGAGTTGGTTTTATGGGAGGTGGTCTTGGAGGGGAGGATGCTCCTCAAACTGCGGAGCATCCTGGACAATACAGTTTACACACCCCTCCATGACACACTGGTCAACCTGAGGAGTACCTTCAACGACAGGCTGGTTCCACCAGGATACAGCACAGAACGCCACAGGAGATCCTTCTTCCCTGTGGCTATCAAAACTGGACAACTCCTCCCCCTTCTGTCGTGGGGTAGACTGACGTCCCGTCCCGAATCTTTGCACATCCTCAATCCTAACCACTCGTCACTTTAATTTTATGTTTTATGTATTTTGTGTTTTTATGACTATTGGCAGATCGATTTCCCTCCTGGTGTGAATAAAGTTCTAGTGTCGTATCGTATCTACCGTATCTCCTCAACCTCCCTCCTGCCCCCCCAAACCCTCGTCAAGTTCACAACGCTAACTTTGTGACCCCAATGTCATGAATGTTTTATTGTCATATGTCCCAGATAGAACATTTTAAAAAAAAAATTGGACAATGAGCCCCCTGTCCTTGCTCCAAATGGGCCTAGTATCTTGGGTCTTCGCCCAGTGATTTCCTGTCAGTACACCCTCTCCCATCCCACTGATGCCCCTCCTCCCACTCCGTGCCTCCCTGCGTGAAGCAGCCCAGTGCTGGGGAAAGAGGCAGCCGACCACTGCCAGTGTCCGGGACTAGTCCCCCCACCCTCTCCATGTAAATGCGTGCACAAGAATATGCGACATCGAGCTACACAGCACAGAAACGAGCCCCTCGGCCCAACTCAACCATGCTGACCAATGTGATTACCTGGGCTACACAGTGGCGACTGAGGTAGATAGGGTGGTGAAGATGAGTCACAGAACCACACAGAAAGGAAACAGGCCATGGAGCCCAACTCATCCATACCGACCTAGATTAGATTAGATGAGACGTCCTCTGAACTTATCCCGTTTGCCTTCATTTAGCCCGTATCCATCTGAACCTTTCCTACCCATGTACCTGCCCAAGTGCCTTTTAAATTCACCTGCCTCACCTACCTCCTTTGGCACCGAGGGCATTCATGCCATCTGTTCCCCGCATGTTTCATGCACCCCAATAGGAGGTGCATAAAAATATTTAATAGGAACTCAACATTTGGCACCATCCACTCGCTGCTAACAGACACAAAAATCTCCGTCTGGGTCCCAATAATTCCTCCCCTGCCTTCCCACTGGGTCCCGAGACTCACTTCGTCAGACCCCTGGGATTTATCCACCCTTTGGACCACCAATATCTCCCGTTTGGTAACACTGACAGTCTCAGGATATCACTACTCTCCTTCCTGAACTCCCATGGCCCCGCCAGCTCCTCTGCGGTAAATAGTGCTGAGATCGACACGGGCAGAGATAGATACTGTAGATTCTTGATTATAACGCGTGTCACGCGTTATGGGGAGAAGGCAGCAGAATGCAGTTGGGACGGGGAAATAGATCAGCCATGGTTGAATGGCGCAGTAAACGGTGGTTCGAATGGCCTAATTCTACTCCTATAATTTTTATGAATTAATGAAATACAGACGACAATACACGTAACCCCTCGCCCATCCCCCCTGTTCAACAAGTTCGTGACCACACTGATCATTCAGGGGGCCTGCACTTCCTCTAGTTCCCCCTTTGCTGCAAATATTCGTAGGTCTTAGGTCAGCTTCATAATCCTATGAGCACACCCTGCCAGTGCCTTTCCCCAACACTCACCCCTCCCAACAACCAACTTATACACCTATCTCTCCCACCTAACCCCATTCTCCTGCTTCTCCCCATACAAACTGCCCCTCTCCTTCCCAGTACGCTCTCCGTACCCGCGCGCACTCCCTCCCTCCCAGTACGCACTCTCTCCCCTTCTTCCCTCCCTTCCCTCTCTGCCACTCCCTCCCCGTACGCCCTCTCTCCCCGTATGCCCCCTCTCCCCGCACCTGTCCCCTAATGCCTCCTCCCTCCCCTGCTTCCCCTTCCCTCCCCTACGTGACCCTCCCTCCCCTGCTCCTCTCCCACCCCTCCCATTCCGCCTTCCTCCACTACGCCCCCTCCCTCGCCTGCTTCTCCTCCTGCTCCTTTCCCTACACCCCCATCCCACTGCTAAACCCCTTCCTCCCCAGCATCACCTCCCTCCCCTTCACCCTCCCCATCCCATGCTCTCTACTCTTTGCGTACACCCTCCGTACCAGGACGGGTGTGCTGCCAACGCTGTCTCCTGAACACTTTGATAAAAACTTCTCCTTCTTTCGATCGTGGACCCACGCCAGTGCACAAACCTCACTCGCACCCTCCGCCCGACCTTTTGCCCCACCACTCCCCCACTCTCACCGTTTACATCAGGAAGACTTGCCCTCCTTCACCCTCCCCGGGATGTCTGTGACCACCCCCCCCTCCCCCTCATCTCATCTGTGTCCCAACACCCTGCATGAGGAAACTGCTGTCTTTGTCAATGCTGTTCCTGTCACAGACATACACCACCACTTTCCCAGCAGGGCTGTGGAGCAACCTCAACAGCCACTGACAGGGCAGGGACACACCTAACGCCCACCCAGGGGGAGGGCTGCGTGGGGTGGGAGCTACAACATACCCTTGGACGGTCCGGGGACAGGGCATACACCGTCTGGAGAGGCTGAGTGAGACTATGGAGAGCGGTCTGACGCTGACCAGTGGGGGTTCCGATGTGCACCCCTGCCCGCAGAGTGTGGGGTCACACACTGACCCCTGCCCGCAGAGTGTGGGCCGGACAGAGACCAAGGCCAATGGCCATAGGTGAGAGGTTTGAGGAGCACAAGGGGGGGGGCATGGAGAGGGGCGATGAGGGATCGCCGCAACGTGAGAGGGGTGGGGAGGAGGCGCCGCACCGTGGGAGGGACGGCGAGGGAGCGCTCCAATGTCGGAGAGGCGGTGAGGGGGTGCCGCACTGTAGGAGGGACGGTGAGGGAGCGCCGCAATGTGGGAGAGGCGGTGAAGGAGCGCCGCACTGTGGGAGAGGCGGTGAAGGGAGCGCCGCACTGTGGGGGGGGGGGCGGTGAGGGAGCGCTCCAATGTCGGAGAGGCGATGCAGGAGCGCCGCACTGTGGGGAGAGGGGGTGAGGGAGCGCCGCACTGTGGGAGGGACGGTGGGGGAGCGCCGCAATGTGGGGAGGGGCGGTGAAGGAGCGCCGCACTGTGGGGGGGGGCGGTGAGGGAGCGCCCCCAATCTCGGAGAGGCGGTGAGGGAGCGCCGCAATGTGGGAGAGGCGGTGAGGGAGCGCCGCGCTGTGGGAGGGGCGGTGAGGGAGCGCCGCACTGTGGGAGAGGCGGTGAGGGAGCGCCGCACCGTGGGAGGGGCGGGAAGGGAGCGCCGCACTGTGAGAGAGGCGGTGAGGGAGCGCCGCACTGTGGGAGGGGCGGTGAGGGAGCGCCGCACTGTGGAGAGGCGGTGAGGGAGCGCCGCACTGTGGGAGAGGCGATGAGGGAGCTCCGCACTGTGGAGGAGGCGGTGAGGGACCGCCGCACTGTGGGAGAGGCGGTGAGGGAGCGCCGCACTGTGGGAGGGGCGGTGAGGAGCGCCGCACTGTGGGAAGGGCGGTGAGGAGGGAGATTAGCGTAGTGGGAGCTGCAATGCTGTGGGGAGGGACGGTGAGGAAGGAGCGCCGCGCAGTGGGAGGGGAGGAGGGCGGGATCGCCGCGCTATGCGAACGGTGGGGAGCGAGCGCCACGCTGTGGGAGAGGTCGAGAGGAGGGATCGCCGCGCTGTGGGAGGGGCGGTGAGGAGGGAGCGCCGCGCTGTGGGAGGGGCGGTGAGGAGGGAGCGCCGCGCCGTAGGTGGGGCGATGAGGGAGCACCGCGCTGTGAAAGTGGCGGTGAGGGACGCCGCGCTGTGAGGAGCGGTGAGGAGGGAGTGCCGCGCAGTCGGAGTGGTGATGAGAAGGTATCGCCGTGCTGTGGGGGGGGGGGGAGGGGGGCGGTGAGGAGGGAGTGCTGCGCTGTGGGAGGAGCGATGTGGAGGGAGCGGTGCCCTGTGTAAGTGGGGGATGAGGGAGCACCGCGCTGAGAGTGGCGGCGCCTCTGCCTGACCCCCCTCCCTCGGGGACAGCCTGTGAACCCCCTAACCGGTGTGGTTGTCCACAGACGCCCAGATGCCGTCACCCCCACCCCCGCATCAGTGCGGCTGAAGAACTGGGGAGAGCGGCGGTGTGCTGTATGACATCCTGCACAGACAGGCCCTGCCGGTAAAGAGGGTGGGGGAGGGGGAGGGATAAGGGGGGGGGGGGGGAGGGGAGCAGAGAGGGGGAGTGGGGAGAGGTGGGGAGCACAGAGGGGGTAGGCGAGTGGGAGATTGGGCGAGGAAGAAGGGTAAGAGGGGGAGGGGAAGGTGATGAGAGGGGTGGGCAAGAGAGGTTAGGAAAGAGATGGGGAGGGGGAAGGGAGGGGCAGGGGGCAAGAGGAGGAGGTTGCGAGAATGGGAGGGGGCGAGAGGGGGCGGGGGCAAGAAGGGGAGGGAGATGGGGCGAGAGGGGGAGAAGGGGGGAGAGAGGGGAGGGAGAGAGAGAAGAGGGGAAAGAGAGAGGGGAAGGCAAGGAGGGGACCGAGGCGAAAGGGGGAGGGTGCGAGAGTTGGAGGGGGAGAGAGGGGGAGAGGGTGATGGTCATAAGAGCATAAAGAATTGGAGTAGAATTAGTCAATTCGGCCTATTAAGTCTACTCCATTATTCAATCATGGCTGATCCTTCTCTGCCTTGAAACATCCACTGATGATCTCCACAGCTTTTGTTGCAAATAATTCCACAGATTCGCCACCCTCCGACTAAGGAAATGTCTCCTACTCTCCTTACTTGGAGGGGAGAAAAGAGGGGGTGGGGCAGAGAGGGAAGGGTGAGAGGGGGAAGGGTGAGTGGGGGCGATAGGGAGGTAGGAGGTGGAAGGAGAGGCGTGATAATGAGGGGGGAGGGCGGGTGGGGGCGGTGGAAAGGGAGGGGTAGGGGAAGGTGGGAGGATTGATGGAGGGAAGGGGGGCCGGGGGATGGGGAAGGGGAGGGAGTGTGAAGAGACGGGGGGGGGGGGGGTGGGGGGGGCGAGAAGGGGGGGGGGGGGTGGGGTTTCCAGCTCTAGGAATGCTAGTTCGCCCGGTCCCGCCCTCTTCCCGCCGTCAACCCCCTCCCTCCGTGCCGTGACTCTGCCCCTCTCCCCCAGGAGTGTCCGTGCTCCGAGAGCAGGTGCATGGGCTCGCTGGTCTTCCCCATGGCGAGTGCGCCGCGGCCGCCAGTGGGGGACAAGGAGCGGCTCCGCCAGCAGGCAGTGGAATTCCTGCACAGCTACTATTCCACCACCAAGAGGTGAGGGGAAGGACGGGGAGGTTGCTGGAGTGGGGGACGGGCGCCGGTACTCTAGGGAGGGGGCAGGTACCGGGAGGGAGAGATTGGGTACTGGAAGGTGGAAAGTTCCGCGAAAGGGGGAGTCCGGTACCGGGGGAGAGGGTTGGTGTCCGGTACCAGGGGAGCGGGGAGATGGTATCCGGCACCGAGGGAGAGGGGTGTCTGGTACCAGGGTGTCTGGTAGCGGGGGAGGTGGTCCAGTACCGGGGGAGGGTAACGTGAGCGAGGGGGATGGGGGAATGCGCTCTGACTGCCGCTGCCCTCTCCACGCATCGCCGGGAGCGGATAGGCTTGTCCGGTACCGGTGGGAGGGGTCAGGTACAGAGATGGGGGATGTCCAGTACAGTGAGGGCGGGAGTTGATGCAGGAGACGGAAGGGTCCGGTACTGGGAGTGTGTTGTCCGGTACACGGGGAGGAGGTCCGGTACCTGGGGGAGGGGTTCCGGTTACAGAGGTGACGGGGAGGGATTTCCTATACGGGGAGGGCGGTGGGGGGAGGGGGGGGTCATGCGCCGCCGGCTCTGACTGCCTCCCCCTTCCCTCAGGGCCGGGACCGCCGCCCATGAGGAGCGCCGGGCGCAGGTGGAGGCGGAGATCGGGCGGACCGGCCGCTACCGGTTGACGGCCACGGAGCTGAGCTTCGGGGCAAAGCAGGCGTGGCGCAACGCTGCCCGCTGCGTGGGCCGCGCACACTGGAGCCGCCTGCAGGTCATATAACTCCGGCATTGGCACCCTGACCAACCGCCCCCGGCATCGGTCCCGAACGTTGCCCCAGCACCCCGACCCCCCTCCACTGGAGCCGCCTGCGGGTCACATATCCCCGAACCCTCCAGCAGGTCCCGGTCCCCGTCCTGTCGCCCACCGCCCTCCACCCTTGCCGTATGGAGCCACGCCTTCAGCTCCCTGACCGAGTACCCTGTCCCATCGCACCCCGTCCCAGCCCCGCCCTGAGCCCCCTCCCCCTGCGGTCTGCATTTCGGACATCCGACCCGACCCCTGCCTCATGTCTCGCCAAATCCGTTTCCCCGACCGGTCTCTTCCCTCCCCTCTCCCGGGACAGCTCCTCTCCCGGACCACCTTCTCCAGTCCTTCTCCCCACCTCCCCATCGCCACCGCCCATCCGAACGCCTCTCCGGACCTGTCCCGCCATACCCTTCCCGATACTAGCCCCGGCCTCGCCCTTCCCACACCCCCGCCCTTTACCCGGTCTAGCCCCCTTCCCCACACCCCGCACCTCACGCGGACTAGCCACCTTCCACAAACCCCGCCCCTCACGCGGACTCGCCCCTTTCCCCAAACCCTGCCCCTCACCTGGGCTAGCCCCCTTACCCACACCCCGCCTCTCATCCGAACTAGCTCCCTTCCCCACACCCCGCCCCTCAGCTGGACTAGCTCCCTTCCCCACGCCCCGTCCCTCACCCGGGCTCGCCCTTTCCCCACACACCGCCCCACACCCGGTCTAGTCCCCTTCCCCACACACCGCCCCTCACCCGCACTAGCTCCCTTCCCCACACCCCGCCCCTCACCCGGGCTAGCCCTCTTCCCGCCCTCTTCCCCACATTCATTCCGTCCCTCACCCGCGTGAGGACCAATTAGCCTGACATCGGTGGTGGGGAACATGCTGAGTCAATTATTAAAGAGGTAATAACGGTGCATTTGGAGAGCAGTAAAAGGATAAGCCCAATTCAGCATGGATTTACGAAGGGGAAGTCATGCTTGACTAATCTTCTGGTATTTTTTGAGGATATGACAAGTAAAATGGATGAAGGGGAGCCAGTGGATGTAGTGTATCTGGACTTTCAGAAAGACTTTGATAAGGTCGCACACAGGAGATTGGTGAGCAAAATTAGAGCACATGGTATTGGGGGTAGAGTCTTGAAATGGATAGAGAATTGGTTGGCAGACAGGAAGCAAAGAGTAGGAGTAAACGGGTCCTTTTCAGAATGGCAGGAAGTGGCGAGTGGAGTGCCGCAAGGCTCGGTATTGGGGCCGCAACTATTCACCATATATATTAATCATTTGGAGGAAGGAATTAGAAGTTTGCAGATGACACAAAGCTGGGTGGCAGTATGGACTGCGAAGAGGATATCAGGAGGTTGCAGGGTGACCTGGACAGGTTGAGTGAGTGGGCAGATGCATGGCAGATGCAGTATAATGTAGATAAATGTGAGGTTATCCACTTTGGCGGCAAAAACCAGGAGGCAGATTATTATCTCAATGGTGCCAGGTTGGGTAAGGGGAAAGTGCAGAGAGACCTGGGTGTCCTTGTACACCAGTCACTGAAAGTAGGCATGCAGGTCCAGCAGGCATGGAAGAGATCTAATGGCATGTTGGCCTTCATAACGAGAGGATTTCAATATAGGAGTAAAGAGGTTCTTCTGCAGTTGTATCGGGCCCTGGTAAGACCACATCTGAAGTATTGTGTACAGTTTTGGCCTCCTAATTTGAGGAAGGACATTCTTGTAATCGAGGCAGTGCAGTGTAGGTTCACGAGATTGATCCCTGGGATGGCGGGACTGTCTTATAAGGAAAGATTGAAAAGACTGGAGTTCAGAAGGATGAGAGGGGATCTTATAGAGACATATAAAATTATAAAAGGACTGGACAAGCTAGATGCAGGAAAAAATGTTCCCAATGTTGAGGGAGTCCAGAACCAGGGCCCACAGTCTTAGAATAAAGGGGAGGCCATTTAAAACTGAGTTGAGAAGGATTTTTTTCACCCAGAGAGTTGTGAATTTGAGGAATTCTCTGCCACAGAGGGCAGTGGAGGCCAAATCACTGGATGGATTCAAGAGAAAGTTAGATAGAGCTCTAGGGATTAGTGGGATCAAGGTATATGGGAAGAAGGCAGGCACGGGTTACTGATTGTGGAAGATGAGCCATGATCACAATGAATGGCGGTGGCTGAATAGCCTGCACCTATTTTCCATGTTTCTATGTTTTCCCCGGACTCCCTCCTGACTCTCCCCTTGAATCCCCCCTGACTCCCCCCTGACTCTCCCCCTGACTCTCCCCTGACTCTTCCCCGACTCTCCCGCTGACTCTCCCCCTGTCTCTCCCCCTGTCTCTCCCCTTGTCTCTCCCCGTGATTCAACCCCTGACTCACCCTGTTTCTCCCCTGACTCTCCCCTGACTCCCCCCTGTCTCTCTACCTGATCCTTCCCTGTCCCTTCCCCGACTCTTCCCCTGACTCTCCCCCAGCCTCTCCCAAAGACTCTTTCCCTTACTTTGCCCCCGACTCACACACTGACTCCCCCGTCTCTCCCCCTGACTCTCCTCCTGACTCCCCCCGACTCTTCTCTGACTCTCCCCCTGACACCCCCTGTCTCTAACGCCTACTCTCACCCTATCTCTTCCCCCCTATTTTCCCCCTGACACTAACACCTAGTCTCCCACGACCCTCACCCTGACTCTCCTCCTGACTCACCCCCTGACTCTCCCCCTGTCTCTCCACCTGACCCCCTTGTCTCTCCCCTTGTCTCTCTCCCTGTCTCTGCCCCCGACTCTCCCCCTGACTTTCCCCCTGACTCTCCACTGTCTCCGTTCACTCCTCTTGACTCTCCCATTGATTCCCCCCTGCTTCTCCCCCTCTCTCTGCTGTCTCTCCCCCTGTCTCTCCCCTTGGTTCTTCCCATGGCGCTCCCTCTGACTCTCCCCCCGACACGCACTCTCACTCTATCTCCCCCTCCTCCCCACAGGTCTTTGATGCGCGGGACTGTGCGTCTGTGGAAGAAATGTTTGAACACATCTGTAACCACATCAAGTACTCTACCAACAGGGGCAACATCAGGTATGTCCCCCCTGCGACTCCCCCACCGTCCCGGACAACCTCGCACAACACGAAAATCCACTCACCGCAAGAAACTCACCCCCTGCGACAAACCAGTGGTGCGGGAGGGCAGTGAGGGAACCCCCTCTCTCTCTCTGTCACCCTGTCAACCCCTGTCGTATGGGGGGGAGCGGGGCAGGTGGAAAAGCGATAAAGGTGATAGGAGGGAATGTTTCCACAAGTGGGAGTGTCTAGGACCAGAGGCCATCCTTCTAGGAAGATGAGGATGAATTTCTTTGGTCAGAAGGTGGTGAATCAATGGAATTCGTTGCCCCAGAAGGCTGTGGATGCAAAGTCAGTGGATGTATTTAATATAGAGATAGATAGATTCTTGATTAGTATGGGTGTCAGAGGTTATGGGGAGAAGGCTGGAGAATGAGGTGAGGAGGGAGAGATAGTCCAGCCATGATTGTATGGCGGAGTCGGCGATGGGCCGAATAGCGTAAATCTAATCTATCATTTATCTTATGACCTCTCATTGTGTATTCGGCCGCGGGTGAGGGAGTAAGCTCCCTCCGTGTAATCCCTGCCCCGGGGGTGACGAGTGATCCCCTCCCACACGGCCATGACGTCCCCACCGTGTTACATATCAGCGATCATCATCTTCCCGTTGCTAAGCGAGGGAAGGGGGAACTTGCTCTCTGTACCCCATTCCCGGGAGTGGGGGTGGGATCCCCCTTCCTGTACCCCATTCCCAGGGTACGGGCATCATCCTCCTTGTATCCCATTCCCGGGGGAGGCGTGGTGGGTGAGGGAGCTCCGACTGTACCAGAGACCCCGAGGGAGATTGGAGGATGGGCGATGTGACCCCCACACAAATGGTCTTGACTGCCCCCCCTCCTCCCTCTGCGTTACAGGTCAGCGATCACCATCTTCCCGCCGCGGTGCAAGGGGAGGGGGGATTTCCGTGTGTGGAACAGTCAGTATATTCACTACGCCGGCTTTGCCCAGGATGATGGCAGCGTACTGGGGGACGGGGCCACCGTGGAGATCACACAGGTACCGCGCCGGAAGGGTGGTGGGTTCACACAGGTACTGCGCCTGGGGGTGGTGACGAGGGGGTTCACGCAGGTACCGCCCAGGTGGTGAGGAGGGACTTCACGCAGGTACCGCCCGAGTGGGGTGCTTCTTGGGGAAGGGAGAAAACGGGTCGATGGTGGTGGTCGTTGGGGGGGGGGGGGGGGGGCACAATCGACCACTCAGTTAAGGAGGCATCAGCGGGAGGGACACGGGTTGGTTGGGCGGCGGGACCATGGTTTGGTCCCCTCTGCTGCATCCTCGCTTAATCGACCTCTAAGTTAATTTTAGATAGACACAAAATGCTGGAGTAACAGCGTATCGGGCTGCATCTCTTGAGAAAAGGAAGAAGTGACGTTTCGGTTCTGAATCTTCTTAAGACTGAAAGAAAGAGAAGACCAGAACTAAACAGGGCTGGCAACCTCCGGAAGGCTGGAGTCCACAATGGCCCATTATTGGCTAGAGAGATGTGCTAACGACAGGGATGCGACCAGCGGAATTAGTAGGACGACTTGGATGGGGAGGGAGGAGAGAAGGGGTAAGGAATGCAGAAGTTAATTAAAATTTGAAAAATGAACGTTGGGCTGTAAGCTGCCCAAGCAAAATATGAGGAACCATAAAATTACGATTCGTTTTAGTTTAGTTTAGTGGTACAGCATGGCCCTTCGGTTCAAGGGTACACACCGACCAACAATCACCTGTTCACACTAATTCTATGTTATCCCACTTTCTCATCCACTCCATACACACTAGGGGCGATTTACAGAGAATAATTTACCTACAACCCCGCACGTCTTTGGGATGTGGTAGGAAACTGGAGTGCCCGATAGACATCCATATCTGAGGGGCCATATCTGAGGAAGGACGTACTGGCTCTGGAGAGTGCCCAGAGGAGGTTTACAAGAATGGTCCCAGGAATGATTGGGTTAGCATATGATGAGCGTTTGACGGCACTAGGGCTGTACTCGCTGGAGTTTAGTGGAACTCGCTGGAGTTCATTGAAATGTGCCGAATAGTGAAAAGCTTGGATAGAGTGGATGTGGAGAAGATGTTTCCACGAGTGAGACTAGAGATCATAGCCTCGGAATAAAAACACTTTCCTTTAGGAAGCAGATGAGGATGTATCAGAGGGTGGTGAATCTGTGGAATTCTTTGCCACAGAAAGCGGTGGAGGTCAAGTCATTGGATATTTCTAAAGGATAGATATGTTTAGTTTAGTTTAGAGATACAGCGCGGAAACCGTTCCTCAACAGGACGTGGCGGCGTTGCGCAGCATCTGCGTCTCACCTGCAGTCCGTCGGTCTTTTGTGTTTGTTGTTGATTTTTGTCTTAATTGTAGTGTTTAGCTGCGATGTAGTGTTTTTTTGTGGTTGTGTACTATGTGTGTGTGTGTGTGTGTTTGGTGGGGGGGGGGGGGTGGGGGGGGGGATTTGGGGGGGGTTTGGGGGGGGACTATAAACTTGTCTGTTCCGAACGGCGACCCGACCTTTTTTCTGGGTCGTGTCTCCGTTCCCGGTGCGGCCTACCAACGGCCAAACTTCTGGAGCTGGCGGCCTCCAGCTGGGACCACCTGGGGCTCTGTTTCGCAGAGCCCGCGGACCGAACTTACCATCTGCGGAGCTGGCTGCCTTCGGAGGCTGTGGTGGCGCTGCGAGTGCGGCCGCTGGGTGGGGGCCGACATCGGGAGTTCCGGCAGCGGCAGCGTCTTCGCCCGCCCTGAATCGCGGGGCTTGGATCGCCCGACCGCGGACTTTTGACCGTCCGGCGCGGCCTGTCCGGCGGGGGCTTCAATGTCGGGAGCCTCGACCGTCCCAACGTGGCAACTTCAACAGCCTGACCGCGGGAAAAGACGACAGGGAAGAGAAAAGACATTCTGGCCTTCCATCACATTGAGGAGGTGACTGGAGGAGACTCACTGTGATGGATGTTTATTTTTTTTGTTTTGTGTTGGTCTGTGATTGTGTGTGTTATTGCTTATTTTTATCGCTCTTATTGTTGGACTGTGGGTAAAGGAATTTGGTCCAAAAGACTTGTTTTTTTGGATTACAATAAAGGCGGTTGTGATTCTGATTCTGATGTGGCCCACCGGGTCCGCGCCGACCAGCGATCCCCGCAAATTAACACTATCCTACGCCCACTAGGGATAATTTTTACATTTACTAAGCCAATTATCCTACATACCTGTACGTCTTGAGAGTGTGGGAGGAAACCGAAGATCTCGGAGAAAATCAACGCAGATCACGGGAAGAACGTGGGTGTATATCGGGGTGAGGTGGGGTATGTCTCTTACTCTGACCCTGTCTCTCCCCTTACAGCTGTGCGAGGGGCTGGGTTGGCAGCCGGACAGGGGCCGCTACACGGTGCTGCCCCTGGTGTTGCAGGTCCCAGGTGGCGAACCCACCCTTTGCCCCCTCCCACCGGAGCTGGTGCTGGAGGTCGCGCTGGAGCACCCGCAGTGAGTAATCCCCCCATCCTTTCCCCTACCCCTCTCCCTCTCCCCCTCCTCACCTCTCCCTCCCGATTTCACCTCCTCCCTCCTACACACCCTCTGCCCCCTCCCACCCTTGCAAGCAGTGAGTAAGTCTTTCACCCTCGCCTACCCCTCACCCCCCTGCCACCTTACCCCACCATCACTCCAACCCCACCCTGCCCACCCCCAGCCCCGTAGAGTCATAGAGTTACAGAGTGATACAGCGTGGAAACAGGCCCTTCGGCCCAAATCGTCCACACCGGCCATCAATGTCGCAGCTACACTCGTCCCACTTGCCTGCGCTTGGTCCATATCCCTCCAAACCTGTACTTTTCATGTACCTATGTAACTATTTCTTAAACGATGGGTTAGTCCCAACCTCAGCTAACTCCTCTGCTACCAACCTTTGCGTGAAAAGTGACCCTTCGGATTCCTATTAAAACGTTTCCTCTTCACCTTGAACCTCTGCCCTCTGGTCCTCGATTCCCCTACTCTGGGCAAAAATACTGTGCATCTACCCGATCAATTCCTCTCGTGATTTTGTACACCTCTATAAGATCTCCCCTCATCCCCATGCGCTCCATGGAATAGAGACCCAGCCTAACCCTTTCCCTATTGCTCACACCCTCTAGTCCTGGCAACATCCTCGTAATTCTTTTCTGAATCCTTTCAAGCTTGACAATATCTTTCCTATTACATTCCTATTACATGGTACTTAGAACTGGGCACAATATTCTAAATGTTGGTCTCACCAACATCTTATACAATTGCAACATAACCCAGCAACTTCAATATCCCCGTGCTGGAGGCGGGGCTGGGGCATCCACAGTGAGTATCACTCCTCTCACCCGACCATTCCTTGCAACACACAACCCTACACCGCGCCCCTTCCGCACCCTGTACCCACGCTCCCCCCTCACATCTCCTTCCTCCACCACACCCACATCCCCATGACACCCCCACACCCGCCCTCACCCGACACTCCCCCTCGCAGCACAGCCCCGTACACCCTCACACCAACCTCTTCGTCCCTGTACACCCTTCCTCACCGGTTTCCTCCCTCATCTTTCCCCCACCCTCATCCCCCTACCCCTCGAGCTGGTGTTGGAGGTGGCCCAGTTATGGTGGGGTGTGTGATTTTGTTTGGGAGGAGTGGGGAGTCTGCGGTAGAGGGGAGCGCCCCTTACTCAGCTGTCTCCCCCCCCCCCATCTCCAGGTACAAGTGGTTCGGGGCGATGGGCCTGCGCTGGTATGCGCTGCCCGCCGTGGCCAACATGCTGCTGGAGGTGGGGGGGCTGGAGTTCCCCGCCGCCCCCTTCAACGGATGGTACACCGCCGCCGAGATCGGAGCTCGCAACCTTGGCGATACCGGCCGCTACAACCTGCTCAAGGTGTGTCCTGTCTCACTTCACCCTCTCCCACCACTCCCACTTTCCCTCTCTTTCTCACCCACCTACTTTCCCTCATCACTCTCCCCACCATCTCCCTCTCCACCCGCCTTCTCCCACGCTCATCCCTCACTCTCCCACCCTCTCCAACTCTCCATCTCTCTCTTTCCCATCATCTCCCACTCTCCCACTCTCCCCGCCCTTTCCCTCTCTCCCTCTCACCCTCGCCCTCTCCCACTCTTCCTCCTCCCTCTTTCCCCGCCCGCACCCACTCCACCTACTCCCTTTGTCTCCCCCCATCCCCCACTCACTCTCCTCCTCCCGCCTCCATCTCTCACACCTCTTACCCTCTCCGACTCTCCCCGATACCTCTCCCCTCACCCACACTGCCCTGTACTCTCCCCAGGATGTTGCTGAGCGGCTGGGGCTGGACACGGGCCGAACCTGCTCTCTGTGGAAGGACCGCGCTGCCATCGAGGCCACCGTCGGTGTGCTGCACAGCTTTCAGGTGGGGGTCAGGGGGTTGGAGGCAGGTGATGGTGAAGCAGATGGCAAGAGTCTGGGGAGGGGGGCTGGAGGGGGTGGGGGTCGGAGGTCGGGGTCATTAGTCGCGGAGGGATGGCGGCGCGTCAGAGGAGACTGGGAGGTATTGATGGTGGGGGGGGGGGGGGAGGTCCCGGGGTGAAGGGGACGAAAAGACGGAGGACAATGTGGGGCAGGGGTTAGGTAAGGAATGGGTAGGGAGTTGTGTGGGGTGGAGCGTGTGGGAGGGGGAGGGGGGATGATCCTCAGTGAGTGCACCGTGTCATGCCCCCTCTTCCTCCCTAACCCTCCCTCCAGCGAGCGGGGGTGACGATCGTGGACCACCACGCCATCAGCGAGTCGTTCCTGAAGCATTTGGAGCGGGAGCACCGGGTGAGGGGCGGCTGCCCCACCGACTGGCTCTGGGTGCAGCCCCCCATCTCCGGTAGCCTCACCCCCCTCTACCACCAGGAGCTGCTCAACTACAGCCTCACGCCAGCCTTCCGTTACCAGGTAGGACCCCTGACCCATGACCCCGGCCCTGATCCCTGAACCCCGGCCCTTACCCCTGAACCACGACCCGCCCACAACTCAACTACAGACTCGCATCCGCATTCCGCTACCATCTAAGCCCCCCCAACCTGAACCGTGACCCCCAGCCCTGACCAACGACCTCCGGCCCCTACTCAACTACAACTTCTCGCTCGGCTTCGGCTATCAAGTGAGTGTCTGGCCCCAGGACCCGCCTCCTCTGTGACCCCTTCTCTCTAAACACTCACCCTGGACACTTCCTACCGGCTCCCCTCTGTTTCCCACTCACTGTTCCCAGTTCCACTGACCCCTACTATGACGTGGTCTGTTCCACTGGCACCCATACTGGTGGACCCGGCTCCACCGGCGCCCACAGTGGCGATCCCAGTAACTCTGGCGGCCACACTGGCGCTACCGCTACTCCTGCGCTCACAATGGCGGTCGCAGTTCCTCCGTGCAGACACTGGCGCTCCCGTTCCCACTTGTGCCCACACTGGCGGTCGCAGCTCACTGGCGCCCACAGCGGCGACCGCGGTTCCTCTGGAACCAACACACGTGTGATGCTGCCACAGACGGACCCGTGGAAGACCCCGGAGTGGCGAGCCCGGGAGGAGGGGCTAGGAAAACGCAGGCCCATCGGCTTCAGGCAGCTCGCCAGGTAAGCACGGGTTTGGGGCAGCGGAGGGGTTGGGGGTGGGGAGTGGGCATTGGGGGGGCGTCGAGACGATGGAGATTCGTATGGGGCTGGCATCAGGACGTCGGTGGAAGCTAGGTATCAAGTGGGAAGGGGTGAGGACGTTGTTGTAGTTGGGGGATTGTCAGTGTCTAGAGGTGGGACCTACAGTAGTTATCCAGGGGGGAGTGGTGTCAGGCTGGTGGGGGGGGGGGGGGGGGGGGGGGGGGCGGGGCGCGGGATGTGGTTTCTGGGGGGAAGTGGGTGGTAACATTCCAGGGATTCACACCCCCCTAAATGTCAGACCGCCCAGTATCAGACACCCCCCCCCGAAGGGTGTGAGGTGGGACTTCGCCCCTCGCCCCCGCCCCCGCTCTCGCCACTGGGACTTCGCCCCTTCGTCCTCGCCCCCGCCTCCGCCCCCTGCACCTCTCCCATCGCCGCTCTCCTCTCCCCTCTCCCCTCTTTCCTCTCCTCTCTCCGTTCGTCACCACCCGACGCCTATAGCTGGCAACGACCTTCCACAATCTGATGCTATCCAGCACACAGTAGGCACTCGATCGTGACCCCCTCTCCCCCATCCACCCTCCACCAGTGTGGTTAGCCTCGCTCACTCATCCCCCCGGCGGCCTCCCCCTGCTCGCCCCCTCCAGATCCGTGCATCCCATTCCACTCGCCGCCCATCTCCCCCCCCCCACCTCGAGCGGCCCCCTGGCCCATTCAACCTCCGGGCCCTCCCCTCTCGTCTCCCCCGTCCCATGAGTGTGCCCCCATCCCACTCACAGCCGTCTCTCCCCCCTCTGCCCTGGCCTATTCATCTCACTGCTCTCTCCTCTTGCCCCCCCCCGCCGCAGGAGTATGCCCCAACCCACTCATCCCCGTCTCTCCTCCCCCCTTGTCTCTCTCACCCCGTTTTTAACCCCACCGCGGGGCGGTTACCCCTTCCACTCACCCCCGTCTCCCTACCTCACCAGGGCGGTGGAGTTCTCCAGCGCACTGATGGTGCAGGCGCTGGCCCGCAGGGTGAGGGTGACCATCCTGTACGCGACCGAGACGGGCCGCGCACACACAATGGCGCACAAACTCTGCACCGTCTTCAGCACCACCTTCAACCCCAAGGTGAGCGCCCAGCGGGCAGCCTTGCCCGCCGACGGGCAAGCAAGTACCGGCCGTGTTGGGTACCTTTTGGACTATGTCAGACCCATGGGTGCGTGTTGTACGATGTACGGACTGCGTTGGGTCTGTGTGGGACTGTGCATGGACCGTGTTGGGGAAGGCATGGACTGCATAAGGTCTGTGTTGTGTGGGTGTTGTGCATTGGGGGAGGCATGGACTGCATTAAGGTCTGTGTTGTGTGGGACTGTGTATGATCATTGGGTGCGTGTTGGACTGTCTATGTGCTGTGTGTGCGCTGCGTTGGGTGCGTGTAGAACTGTGTGGAATCAAAGGATATGGGAGAAGGCAGGCGCAGGTTACTGATTGAGAATGATCAGCCATGATCACAATGAATGGCGGTGCTGGCTCGAAGGGCCAAATGGCCTCCTCCTGCACCTATTTTCTATATTTCCATGTTTCTATGTTTCTATGTACAGTCCGTGTTTGGTCTATGTTTGCAGAATAAAATTGTATTTTCGTGTGTGTTTACGTGTAAAGTCCATGTTTATCATATCATATCATATCATATATATACAGCCGGAAACAGGCCTTTTCGGCCCACCAAGTCCGTGCCGCCCAGCGATCCCCGTACATTAACACTATCCTACACCCACTAGGGACAATTTTTACATTTACCCAGCCAATTAACCTACATATCTGTACGTCTTTGGAGTATGGGAGGAAACCGAAGATCTCGGAGAAAACCCACGCAGGTCACGGGGAGAACGTACAGTGCAGAACGTACGTGCAGAACGTAAACTCCTTACAGTGCAGCACCCGTAGTCAGGATCGAACCTGAGTTTCCGGCGCTGCATTCGCTGTAAAGCAGCAACTCTACCGCTGCGCTACCGTGCCGCCCTAGGTGTGTGCTGACTGTGCAAAGGTCGTATGTGGGCGCGTGCGGTCTGTGCATTGTACGTGGGTGTATGCATGCTGTGCATGGTCCACGTTTGGGTGTGTATTGACTGTACGGTCTGCGTTTGGGTGTATATTGACTGAGGGCAGTCCTGTTTTGGTGTGTGTGTGTGTGTGAGGGGGGGAGGGGTACATGGAGTTCGGGTAAAGGCATAGAACCAGACCGTGTAGGTCCATGTCTCCCACTTGGAGAGAGGGGCGGGGTGGTGAGTTGGGGACAGGGAAGAGTGCGCCGCAGAGCGATGGGGGATGGGGGATAGGGGTTGGGGGATGGGGGACGCGTAGCGGGGTGTAACTATATCTCTCCCACTTCTCTTCCCCACTCCCTCCCCCTCTCTCCTCTCCCACTCCTTCTCCCCTTCCCCTCTCCCCACCTCTCTATCCCTCTCTCGCTTCCCTCTCTCTCGCTCACACTCCCCCTCTCTCTCTCCTCCCTACTCTTCCACTTCTGCCCCACTCCCTATCACTTTCACCCCTTTCCCCTCCACCCTCTCTCTCACCTCTTTACCCTCGACCCTTACCCCTCCACCTCCCCCTCGCTTCCCGTCTCTCACCACTCTTCTCCATCCCTTCTCCCCATCCCCCCTCACCCCTCACGCATCTCTCACATCGCTCTAACCCTCTCCCCCTTACTCCCCCACCCCGTCCATCCACTGTCCCACCTTTATCACCTGTCTTCACCTCTACTCCCTCATTCCCTCGTTGCCACATCTCCTCACACGCTATCCCCCTCTCCTCCCTCACTTCCTCCCAATCTCCGCTACCCCATCCCTCCATCTCTTCCTGACTAACTTCCATTGCCCTTCCTCTTCCCCTCACCTCTCCATCCTCTCACTCCTTTCTCCCGTTCTCCCCGTTCCGCCCCATTCTCCCCTCCCCTCACCCCTCGCCCCCTGCCCCCTTTCATCCAATCTCCCCCCTCTCCGCCCTGTCCGCCCTCTCCCTCCTCTCCGTCCCTCTTCCTCCCTTCATTTCACCCCAATCACCCTCCCTTTCCCACCCACCGTCCTCACCCACTCCCCATCCTCTCCCTCTCTCCCTCCCTTCCTACCCTCTGCCTCCCTCTCCCTCCTTCACCCCCCCTCTCCTTTTCTCCCCTCTCCCCATCTCCCTCCCTCTCCCCTATCATCCTTTTCCCCTCTACCCCATCCCTCCTCTATCCCTGCCTCCCCATCCCTCGTCTCCCTCCCCATCCATCTCCACTCATCTCCCAATCCCCTTCCCCACTCTCCCTTCTCTCTCCCCTGCCAACCCCCCCCCCCCCCCCCCATAGGTGCAGCGTATGGATGAGTACGACATCGCTAACCTGGAGCACGAAACTTTGCTGCTGGTGGTGGCGAGCACCTTCGGCAATGGAGACCCCCCCGAGAACGGGGAGGTAACGACCCCACTCCGACTCTCCCCCCGACCCCCCATCCGTCCGTCTGTGCCCCCCCTTTGCCCGCACGAGAGCGTAGAAGTAGCCCACCCATCCTTGCGCCCCAGGTATTCCGCTCCCCTCCCCTCCGCCGAAAACAGGGATAACCCTCCCACCAGCCCAGACTCGTCCGTCCATGCCATCGACTCCCATTTCCTCCACTCCGAGAACGGAGAGGTTTCTTCCCCGGAACCATGCCGACCCGTCCGCAGGTGCGCTCCCCATCACATATTGAACGAAGGTGTCCCCCCCTACCAACCTCCCCCAGACCCCTTCACTGCCAAACCGTCCGTCTGTAGGATGGACCCTCCCCCAGCCCATGAACGGAATGGAACTCTCTCCAACCTGACCTGGCCAGTCCATCTGTCGGACTGACCCCTCCCCCGAGAACAGAGAGGTACCCTCCCCTAACCATCTGTCTGTGGGTCGGGCCCCTCCCTTCTGACACTTCCCTACATCCATGGGACAGCCCCCCTTCCCCACCAAAGAAAACAGTCTCCCTCCCGACCCATCCGCCTGTCTGTGGCATCGCCGCAAACTCTGAGAACAGGCAGGAATACCCAACACTCCACCCCACTCTCTAAAACTGTAAGACTGAGAATGGAGACGTACCGCCCCCCCCCCGCATCTGTGGGACAGATCCCCCCACGGTCCCACTCTGGGTCAGAGAGGTACCAACACCCTGCCCCCACGAACAGTGGAGTACTAACCCAGCCTCCACCCGAATCATTGGGTGGAGGGACGCTCCCAGCTGGCGGGGGTGAGGTGGGGGTGGGAGGAGGGTGGAAGTGGAGAGGGGAGAGGAGAGGGGATGGGAGAGGTGGGGAGGTGGGGTGAGGGAGGTAAGGGAGGCGGTAGGGAATAGAGGGGAGGAGATTGGAGGAAGGAGAACGAAGCGATAGGGGGGGTGGGGTGGAATGGATGGAGAGAGGGGAGTGAAAGGAGGGGAGGGGACGGTGGGGAGGGGGGAGTGAAGGAAGGGAGGGTGCCGGACGTCCGACCCACGGGACGGGTGTCAAGTTAGCACCGTGAGACCTCATTACGGCCCAGGGCCTCACATGGGGTGGTGTTGGCGGGGCATGGGACTAGAGGCGCTCGGGGTGCGAGGGGGAGAGGAAGGGGAAACTGCTTCCAGGAGGGTGGGTGGAGGGGACAGAGCTACCTGGGATAGGGTGGTGAGGGGGGGGGGGGGTCGTTGGGGACAAAGATGCCAGGTTGGAGGGGGAGGGGGAGTTCGGGAGGGGGGATTGCGGAGAGTTGTCCTGGGGGTGGGATGGGGGCAGCGGGAAGCGCTGCCGGGGTGAGGGGTGCGGGTAGAGGTCACCGGTGGAAAAGATTTAGCAGATTTGATCAGATATGTCGGAGGGCATTGTGGGGAACTAGGGAGGAAATTGTGGGAGCCCTGGTTAAAATTTAAGAGTCTTCTTTAAATGCAGGAGAGAGGCCGGAAGGCTGGAGGGTGGCAAATGATTTGCCTCTATTCAAGAAGGGCTGCAGGGAACATGCCGTGAACTATAGGCCAGTGAGCTTAACATCAGTTGGAAAGTTACCAGAGAGTATTCTGGGGAATGTGATACACAGGCATTTAGATGGACAATGGCTGATTATCATGGCTGATTAACGAGTAAGTATAGTTTTGCACGTGGAAGGTCGTGTCTCCAAATCTGATTGCGTTTTATGAAGACGTGACTAAAAATGTCGATGAGGGCAGTACTGGAGACGTTGTATATATGGATTTCAGTAAGGCATTCGACAAGGTGCCGCATGGTAGGCTGCACTGGAAGGTTAGATCGCATGGGATCCACGGGGGCATAGCTGAATGGATATAAATTTGGCTTAATGGAAGGAAGCAAAGGGTTTCACAGACAGTGAAGATCGTTGTGAAACATTGCAGCAGGAACCTGATAGAGTGGCCAGGTGGGCTGAGGAATGGTTGATGTAATTTGATACAGAGAAATGTGAGGTGCTGCATTTTGGGAAATCTAACATGGGCAGAACCTACACAGTGAATGGTAGGGCTCTGGGAACGGTTACAGAGCAGATGGATCTGGACGTGAAGGTGCATGGTTGCTTGAAGGTGGAGTTGCAGGTAGATCGGTTGGTTAAAAAGGTGTTTGGCGCAGAGGCCTTCAGTCAGTGTATTCAATATAGACAATAATAGACAATAGACAATAGGTGCAGGAGGAGGCCATTCGGCCCCTCGAGCCAGCACCGCCATTCAATGTGATCATGGCTGATCATTCTCAATCAGTACCCCGTTCATGCCTTCTCCCATACCCCCTGACGCCGCTATCCTTAAGAGCTCTACCTAGCTCTCTCTTGAATGCATTCAGAGAATTGGCCTCCACTGCCTTCTGAGGCAGAGAATTCCACAGATTCACAACTCTCTGACTGAAAAAGTTGGGAGGTCAGGTTGCAGTTGTATAAGACGTCGATAAAGCCGCATTTAGAATATTATGTTCAGTTCTGGGCCAAATGTTATAAGAAAGAAGTTTTCAAGGCTGAAAGGACACACAGAAGATTTACGTGGAAGTTGTCACGAATTGAAGGTCTGAGCTATAGGGAGGAGTTGCGTAGGCTAGGAACGCTGGGGGATGAGGGGTGATCTTATTGAGATATGTAAACTCATGAGGGGAATATATCGGGTAGATGCACGTAGCCTCTTGCCCAGAGTAGGTGAATCGAGGACCAGAGGACATAGGTTGAAGTTGAAGGGGGAAAATATTTAATTGGAATCTGAG
Organism: Rhinoraja longicauda; assembly: GCF_053455715.1. NCBI lineage: Eukaryota > Metazoa > Chordata > Chondrichthyes > Rajiformes > Arhynchobatidae > Rhinoraja > Rhinoraja longicauda. Next base: position 29,258,655 of record NC_135971.1, read on the forward strand.
AGGTAACCTTTTCCACACAAAACATGGTGGGTGTATGGAACCAGCTGGCAGAGGATGAGGAACAGTTAGACAGGTACATGGATATGGCAGGTTTGGAGGAATATGGACCAAACGCTGATAGGTGGGACGAGTGTAGCTGGGACATGTTGGCTGGTGATGGGAAAGTTGGGCCGTGGTTATATCACTCTATGACTGATACGCCGTTGTCCTGCAGGCTTTCGCGGAGCTGCTGATGGCAATGACACACCTGGACTCGCCCACGCCCCAGAGCAGGTGAGGGGCAGGAACAGACGGAGCTGTGGATAGGGCTGGGCATCGAAGTGTTGGGTTCTGAGGTGGCGGTTGTCTGTACCCCCTGTCCCTGCACCCCCTTCTCTCTGCCCCCTCTCCCTCTACCCCCTTCTCCCTGCCCCCTCTCCCTCTACCCCCTTCTCCCTGCCCCCTCTCCCTCTACCCCCTCTCCCTGCCCCCTCTCCCTCTACCCCCTCTCCCTGCACCCCCTCTCCCTCTACTCCCTCTCCCTGCCCCCTCTCCCTGCACCCCCTTCTCCCTGCACCCCCTCTCCCTCTACCCCCTTCTCCCTGCCCCCTCTCCCTCTACCCCCTCTCCCTGCCCCTCTCCCTCTACCCGCTCTCCCTGCACCCCCTTCTCCCTGCCCCCTCTCCTTCTACCCCCTCTCCCTGCACCCCCTTCTCCCTGCCCCCTCTCCCTCTACCCCCCCTCCATGCACCCCTTCTCCCTGCCCCCTCTCCCTCTAACCCCTCTCTCTGCCCCCTCTCCCTCTATCCCATCTCCCTGCCCGCTCTCCCTGCACCAACTCTCTCTGCACCCCCTGTCCCTGCTCCCCTTCTCCCTGCACCAACTCTCTCTGCACCCCCTGTCCATGCCCCCTCTCCCTGCACCAACTCTCTCTGCACCCCTGTCCATGCTCCCCTTCTCCCTGCACCCCCTCTCCCACTTACTCCTCTCACTGCAACCCATCCCCCTGTATTGCCTCTCCCTGTACCCCTCCCTTTACCGCCTCTCCGCTCTCCTTGATCCCTTCTGTGCGCTCCCTTACCCCTCTCTTTTTTTCTCCTCTCCCAGCACCCAATCTCACAGTATTCCCTCTCTCAGTACGCCATTTCCCTGTACCCCTCTATCCACATTCCTGCACCCCTTCTCCCTGCCCCTCTCCCTGTACCTCTCTATGCCCATCCCTATAGCCCCTCTCCCTGTACCTTTCACATCGTATCCCGTCATCTCGTACCGCCTCTCCCTCTACCCTCTCTCCTACCCCCTCTATCCCTCTCCCTCTACTCCCTTTCTATCTACCCCCACTTCCGTGACCCCCCGTGCCCCGTGAATCCCTCCCACTCCCTTTGTGAACCCGACCCTTCACCCCATCTCCCTGTATTCCCTCTCGCTACCCCCACTCCCTGCACCCCCATTCCTTCTACTCTCTCTCACTCTACCTCCCCTCCCTGCGCCCCATCTTCCTATATTACCTCCGCCTGTACCCTATCTCCCTCTACCGCCTCTCCCCTCTCACTGACCCCTTCCCTGCGCTCCTTTGCAGGAGTTACAAGGCGCGCTTCAACAGCCTGTCTGAGGATGATTTTGAGGCGTTCCAGGACTCGGTGTGTCAGGGTGCGGGTCAGCTGAGGACCGGGCCGCTAGCCAGTGTGCGGTGGGTAGTCGGATATAACGCTGCGTACCGTGAATCTCCCACCCGCCCCGTGATTCCTGCCCCTCCCGGTGCTCCCCTTCCCCGTGCTCACCCTCCCCGTGTTATGCCTCCCCATCAACCCTCTTCCCATGATGCCCCTCCCGTACTCCCCCTCCCCGTGCCCTCCTCCCTGTGACCTTCTCCCCTTCTCCGTGACCCCCCGTGCCCCGTGAATCCCTCCCACACCCCTTGTGAGCCCGACCCTTCACCCCATCCTTTTGCCACGGTGCCTCCCTCGCTGACCGGCAGCCCCGCTTCCCATAGGTTTGGGGTGTTCGGCCTGGGCTCGCGGGCGTACCCCCACTTTTGTGCCTTTGCTCGGGCGGTGGACACGCGGCTGCAGGAGCTGGGCGGCGAGCGGCTGGTGCCCCTGGGCGAGGGCGACGAGTTGTGCGGGCAGGACGACCTCTTCCGAGACTGGGCACGGACCAGCTTCCAGGTGGGCCGCACCCCGACCCAGAACGCCTGTAACCCAAGACCTCCGGACCCGTCCTTCCCGCCTACCTGCTTTCCCGACACCCAACCCCAGTTCCCCTGTTTTCCTGTTCCTCCAACCCCAACCATGTACCCCCGACCCGGTACCCAAACCCCACAGACTCCAAAACCCTCGAACATTTAACCCCAAACCCCAACCTAACATTGAACACCAGACCCTCGGACCCCTGCATTCCCCATCCCTGAACCCCGACCCGTGTCCAAAACCCAGCTCCTCGACAGCCTCCCTTTCTCACTATAGTAGTCTCCATCACATAGTCTCTATCCCACCTCTCTACCTTCCCTTCCCATCTCCCCACCTTCCCACTCACCCCCCCTTTAGCTCCAACTCCCGCTTCTCCCCTTCCCCCTCATTCTCTCCCTTTTCCCCTCTCATCGTCTCCCTCTCTCTTCTGCAGCGTCTCTCCCTATCCCCCTCTCACCAACCCCTCCTCTCCCTCCCTCTCTCCACCTCTCTCTCCCCCTCTCCTCTTCTCTCCCCCTTCTCCCCTCCCTTTTCCACCAACCTCCATCCCCCTCTCACCACATCTTTCCTTCCCACTCTGACCCCCCTCTCCCCTCTCTGTTCCCCTCTCTGACCCCCTCTCTCCCTTCTCTCTCCCCCAATTTCTGGCCCCCTCTCTGTCCCTCTCTCGCCTCTTTCTCGCCCCTCTCTCGCCCCTCTCTCCCCTGCCCCCTCTCTCCAATTGTCCAATTCTCACCCCACCCCTCTCCCCACCCCCACATCTACCCCGGTGCCAGTGCCTGGCCCAGTGCCTTATTTGTGTTGTCCTCAGGCCGCGTGTGAGTCGTTCTGTATCGAGGGTGCGGTAGCTACGGGCACGGACTCAAACAGCTCTCCGGACACTCCCGGCAGCTGGAGCCCCGGCACGTGCCGGCTCTCCGTGGTGGCCGACGGGCCGGAGCTGGTCACAGGTAGAGTGTCACGCACCGTGTGTGTATCTGTGTGTGTCCATCTATGGATGTTCCTTTGTGCGCGCTCGCCTGTGTGTCTGACCCTGTATGTGTGTGTAATTTTCTATGTGTGATAGCGTTTGAGCGATAAAGTGTGTGAGTATATGCGTGAGTGTGTGTGTGAATGTGAGAGAGTGTGTATGTGAGAAAGATTGTGTGAGGGAGTGTGTGAGAGTGGGGTTAAGAGTTTGTGTGATAGTGTGTGTGATTCTGTGCATGATTGTGTGGGTGCGATGGTATGTGTGTGATAATGTGTGTGTGTGTGCGTGAAAGATAGTCTGTGCATGTGTGTGTGAATTTGTGTGTGAAAGTGTGTGTGTGAAAGTGTGTGTGTGGCAGTGCGCGTGTGCCAAAGTGTGTGTGTGAATTTGTGTGTGCGACAATGCGTGTATGAGTGTGCGTGCGTGATAGTTTGTGCGAGTGTGTGTGTGTGATTGTGTGTGTATCATCGTGTGTGCGTGCATGTCTTTGTGCCTGATTCTCGATGCAGGTATGTATACATGTATTTGTGTCTGTGTTTTGTGTATAACATGAGCTAACTGCCCCACTCCTGCTCGCCCATCCAACGTTCCTGCCCGTTCCTGCTCTCTCCAACCCCTCACTCCCTTACCCGTTATCCCCCTCACCCATTACCCCGCTGACCCCACCCCCTTATCCTTCCCTCACGTCCTAGCCCGTAACCACCTCCCTCCCCCGTCACCCGCTACCACCCTCCCCCTAACCTACGCTGACTGCGTTGCTCCCCAGCTCTGTCGCTGCTCTACCGCAGGAAGACGGTGCAGGCACGGCTCTTGTCCCGGCGCAACCTGCAGGAGCCCGCGTCTGGGTACGTGTGGCTGGGTTGGGGGGGGGGGGGGGGGGTGGGGGTGGGTTGTGGTGGTGGGGGGGGGGGGGGGATGGAGCAGCTGCCACGTACTTTCCTAGGTAATTGACTTGCTAGAATTTAAAAAGAAATATCCCTAGTTTTTGTAGGGTCATGTTAATGTGCAGAAATATCTGTTCGATGCGGACTCGCTGGGCTGAATGGCCTGATTCCGCGCTTTATATCTCCAAAACTAAACTAAAAAACGAAACTAAGCTCTTTACCCTCTCGAGTACGTCAAAAACATCCGACGCTGCATGAAGCACCACGGGGTTTCACAGGCCGCACACAGGCCGGACTCCCATCGGGTGGGGTTTCCCTGGGAATGGGCTCCTCTGGGAGGGGCCCGGGGCCAGTCTGGGTCTCGGGGCAAGGGCTGGGCGGTTGAGGAAGGACATACGAAGGGCAAGGGCAGGGGACAGCGGGTGGACCGGTGAGTATCCAGGGGCAGCGTATGTGTGCGGTGCCAGGTGCCGTTCGGTGCTGATGCACGGATGGGGGGCGGTTGGTATCCTCGTGCGACCCATGCGGTATTACAGTTCCCGCACGGTGCTGGTGCGCCTGCCGTTGCCGGCAGATGGGGGACGGAGAGGGACGGCATGGGGGTGGGGTTGGATCGCGGGGGGAGTGGTCGTGGGGTGGTGACCACACTGACCCACTCTCCGCCCCACCGGTCCGCCTACCCACAGGGCTCGGGTGACAAGGATAGGTGGGGGGTGTGGGGTCGGGGAGGGGCGGGTGGGAAGTGGGGGGGGCGGGGAGTGGGTCATGTGGGGGTGTAGTGACCATACAGATCCTCTCTCTGCCCCACAGCCGGCGCACGGTGCTGGTCCGCCTGGCGCTGCCCGCGGGGCTGAGTTATCAGCCCGGGGACCATTTGGGGATCCACCCCGAAAACTCCGAGGACCAGGTGCAGCGGGTCCTGCGGCGCATGGAGGGCCTGCCCCCCCGCAACGACCTGGTGCAGCTGGAGCTGCTGCGGGACGGGCCCCTTGCAGGTAACCAGTACAGCTCCCTATACCCCATCCCCAGCACCTTTGTAAGCCATCTCCTCGTCACCCCCGCCCTCTCCGCAATGACGTGCAGATGGAGAGGCTGCGAGAGGGGCCCCACGCAGATACCCCGTGCCATCTTTACAATCCACACCTACCCCGTACACACTCCGCCTGCATCTCTCCTGCGTCCACCCTGTATCCAACTCCCCATGTACCCAAACCACACCTGCCTCCCCCGAACCCGCTCTCTCCCACCCTTCCTCCCTCTCGTGATCGCCTTCCCATTCTCCCCCACTTCCCTCCCTCTCCCCAACTCCCCTCTCTCCCCACACCCCTCAGTCCCCACCTCCCATCTCCGTCCACCTCCACTCTCTCCCTATTCTTTCCCACCTCGCTCTCTCCACCTACGCCCACCTCCCTTTCCCCTCCTCACTCCCTCTCTCCACCTCCAATCCCCTCCCTGCCTCCTTCGCTCCCCCCACCTCCCCCTCTTACCCCTTCCCCCTCTTCTCGTCATCCACCTTCTCTCCACCTCTCTCCTACTCACACCCTGCCCCGTGACCCACCTCCCTCACTCTCACCACCTCCCTCTCCCCGCCTCCCCCTTTTCCCACCCCTTTTCTCCACCTCATATCCCCATCTTCCCACCCAGACCTACCGCCTCCCCCCAATCCACCCGTACCAACCTCCTATTGCTACCTGTCCCCACCCCCCGCCAGCCCCCACAATGACCTGGGGGGCGAGGCTGGTGGGGCAGGTAGAGTCCAGTTTGGGGGGGTGTTGCACATTGGGAGGTTGAATGTCGGGAAAGTATTCCGTTAATGGCAAGACCCTAAATTACATTAATGTACAGAGGGACCTTGGAGTCCAGGGTCATGCCTGCCTCCATTGCTAGCGGCATTGTACAAAAGTCAGAAAGTCATGATACAGATTTACAGAGTTTGGACGGGCTGCATTTGGAGTATTGCGTGTCATTCTCATCGCCCCGTTACATGAAAGATGTGGAGGCTTTTGAGAGTGTGTTTTGGAGGTTTACCAGAACGCTGCCTGGAGTAGAGGATTGCAGCTACAGCGAGAAGTGTTGCGGGGAGTGTACACGAGCGTTTGATGGCAGACTTGACAGAAATATATGAAATGATGACGGTGGAAATGTCAGACTAGAGGGCATAGGTTTAAGGTGAGAACGTTTGAAGGCGGCTGGAACATGCTGCCAGGGATGGAGGTGGAGATAGATATGAGAGTGGTGTATCGGTGTCCTTTAGATGGGCACGTGGATATGCAGGGAATGAGGAGACTTGGGTGTGGATCAATCGTACACTGACCGGTCTCTGGTCCTGAGCTGCGGGTAGGGGAGTGGAGAGAGGGAGGGGTGTGGGGGAGGGGTGCAAGGGGGGGGGGGGGAAGAGGCGAGAGTGGGAGGTTTGGGGAAGGGGAGAGGTGTGGGGGAAAGATGGGAAGGACAGGGGTGAGGGGGAAGGGCACTGCTGGTGTATTTACCGGTATTTCTGCCCCAGGTCCCGGCCGAAGCTAGGTGAGGGGAGAGGAATGCGAGGGTGGGTGAGAGGGAGGGGAATTCACCTATACTGACCTGTGTCTCCGTCCCCAGGCCCCGGGCGGAGCTGGGTGAGGGGTGGGAGGAGGGGGTGGATGGTCGGGACGGGCTGACTATACACTGACTGGTGTCTCCGTCCCCAGGCCCGGGGCGGAACTGGGTTAGAGGAGCGAAGAGGGGGTGGATGACCGGGAGGGGGTGCCCGTACACTGAGCGGCGTCTCTGTCCCCAGGCCTCGGCCGGAGCTGAGCGAGGGGTAGGGGAAGGAATGGGTGACCGGGAGGGAGTGACCTTACACTAACCGTTTCCTCCGTTCCCAGGCCGCGGTCGGAGCTGGGTGCCGGAGTCTCGGCTTCCCCCATGCACGGTGAGCCAGGCTTTGACCCACCTGCTGGACATCACATCCCCCCCGAGCCCGGACCTCCTGCTGCTGCTCGCCCCGCTCAACCCCGACCCTCATCAACACCAGCGGCTAATCACCCTCAGCCAGGTCAGGGGGCAACGCACGGTCTGTGATGGGGAGTGTGGGGATGTGGGGGTGTGGGAGTGTGGGAGGGGGGTGGGGGTCGTGGCGATGGTGGTCACAGCGAGCCAGGGATCATCGCGGAGGTCGGGGGATCAAAGGGACCGAGGGGTCACTGGAGAGTCAGAGAGAGCGAAGGCTTATACAGGTGTGCAGGGGGGATTTCAGGGGTTCAAGAATCTTTGGTAGACAGTGAGCGGTCCCCTGGGCAATGTGGGGTGGGGGGGTAGTGGTGTGGGAGGACACGGAGGGGAGTCTGAGGGACTGTGGTCCACAGGGCGTTAATGGGGTAAAGGGGTAGCACGATAGCTCATGCGGAGACCTGATGGCTGACCCCTTCCTCCCTCTCTCCCGCCATGGCGGCGCCGAGTACGAGCAATTGCGCCGGGCCGGGCCATCGTTGGCGTGGGGATCGCGAGGTGGGATGTGGTGATGGGTTGGTGTTGGGGCCGTTGTCTGACCCCACCCATCTCCCCCCCCCCAGGGCTTGGCTGAGTACGAGCAGTGGCGCTGGGCTGGCCCGTCGCTGGCCGAGGTGTTGGAGGAGTTCCCCGCGACCCGCGTCCCGGCCGCGCTACTGCTGCTCCACCTGCCGCTGCTGCAACCTCGCTACTACTCCGCCAGCAGCTGCCCTCTCACCCACCCCGCCGAGCTCCACCTCACTGTGGCCGTGGTGGAGTACTGGGCCCAGGGTATGTAGTCCCGACACCGCTCCCACAACCCACCCCTACCCACAACCTGAAACCCAAAACCTTCGCCCATCCCCTGGCGCACCCTGCAAACCATTGACACCACCCCGCCGAGCTGCACCTCACCGTGGCTGTGATGGTGCACTGGGCACAGGGTACGTTATCGCCATCCCCCCTCCCCCACGCAAAAAGTGGTAGAACGTGTGGCTGAGGAGTTGGTGCAGGGGGCAGGGTGTCAGATCTCTGGATCATTGGAATCTCTTCCGGGGCAGGGTGACGTATATAAAAGTGATAGGTTGCACCTAAGCTAAAGGGGGACCAACATCCTAGCGGGAAAGTTGGCTCATGCCACTCGGGAGGGTTTAAACTAGATTGGCAGGAGGGTGGGATTTCGTGCAGGGCGGAGATACGTTAGAGGGTCGAAGTTCGTATTGAAGGTGGTGTGAGAAAGGTTAGTGGACTGAATAGGCAGGTGAAAGTCAGACAGCGAGGAAGGAGGTTTGCTTTAAACTGCACGTATTTTAATGCAAGAAGCCTGACGGGTAAGGTAGATGAGCTTAGGGCATGGATAGGTACAAGTGACTGGGACGTGATAGACATGACTGAAACCTGATTAACTGAGGGTCGGACTGACTGCTCAATGTTCCGGGGTACAGGGGCTTCAGGAGAGACAGTGGTGAGGGAAAATGAGGCGGGGGGGGGGGGGGGGGGGGGAGGGTGGTGCATTTTTGGTTGAGGAGGTTGTCACGGCTGTGTTCAGAGGTGACATTACGGACGGTTCGTCCAGTGAGGCTATAGGAGTGGTGCTGAGAAAGACGAAAGGGATGATCACCTTGTTGAGGGTGTACTACAGACCCCCGAATAGTCAACGGGAATTAGAAGAACAAATGTGCCGGAGATTGCAGACAGCTGCAGGTCAAATAAGGTTGTTGTGGTAGGGGATTTTAACTTTCCCAATATATAAACAAGGAAAATCATAGCGTGAACGGTTCGGGTGGGGTGCAATTCCTCAAAAATGTTCAGGATAGTTTTCTTAAGCAGTATGTGGAGGCATCCACATGTGAAACATGTAACAACGCTGGATCTCGTATTAGGAAATTGGGAAGGGCAAGATAACGGAGTGTGTGTGGAGGAGGCTTTTGGGACCAGTGACCACAGCTCGATTAGGTTTAAGATGGTATGGATAGGGACGGAGAAGGTCCACGTGTTAAAATGCTCAACTGGCGTAAGGCCAACTTTGAGGGTGTGAAAGAATGTCTCGCTCAAGTTGATTGGAGCAGAAAGAAACATCGGCAAGTGGTATATTGTTAAAAGTGTGCTGATGAAAGCTCAGGATGTGTCCGTCCCCGTTGGAGTGAAGGCAAATCAGGCAAGCATGATTGACGAGCGAGATTGAGACGTTAGTCAAAAACAAAAACGAAGCATGCGACAGTTATCGGTAGCTGGGATCAAGTGCATCCCAGGAGGAGTTACGGGAACGAAGGAGTAAAGTAAAAAAGAACCCAGAAGGGCAAAAAGGGGCCAGGAGATATCTCTGGCGGGTAGCATTAAGGCCAATGCCAAACTATTTTCTAAATACATAAGGGGGAAAAGGGTAACTGGAGAGATAGTGGGATCTCTCAGGATTCAAAGCGGGCACCTCTGTGTGGAGCGACAGGAGATGGGCAAGGTCCTAAATGAGTATTTCTCCTCTGCATTTACCGAGGAAAAAGACAATAGGACAGAGGAAATTGGAGCAGTCACTGGAAATGTCTTGAGAGCAGTCGGGGTTATTTTCGAAGACGTACTGAAAGTACTATCGTGCTTGAAGGTAGACAAATCTCCGGGGCATGATCTGATATACCCGAGGACATTGCGGGAGCCCTGGTTGAAATTTACGAGTCGTGCTTAAATACAGGAGAGGTGCCTGAAAACTGGGGGGTGGCAAATGTACCTCTTTTCAAGAAAGGCTGCAGGGAAAACGCTGGGAACTATAGGCCGGTGAGCTTAACATCTACAGCTGGTAATTTACTGGAGAGTATTCTGAGGGATAGGATATACAGCCAGTTGGATAGGCAAGGGCTGTTTAGGGGTAGTCCGCATGGTTTTGTACGTGGGAGGCCGTGGCTCACGAATCTGATTGATTTTTTGAAGACATGACCAAAGAGGTTGATGAGGGCACAGCTGTAGATGTTGTGCACATGCACTTCAGTAAGGCGTTCGACAAGGTTCGGCATGGTAGGCTGCTCGGGATGGGTAGTTCGCAAGGAGCGAATGGAAAGAAAATTGGCTCCATGGAAGGAAGCCGAAGGGAATGGTGGAATGCTTGTCGGACAGGATGCCTGTGACTAGTGGTGTGCCTCGGGGTTCGATGCTGTGGCCGTTATTATTTGTCATCTACATCAATGATTTGGATGAGAACTTATAGGGAAAGATTAGCAAGTTTGCTGATGATACGAATGTTTGTGGTTTAGCAGATAGTGAAGATGGTTGTGAACGATTGCAGCAGGATGTGTATCGATTAGCCAGTTGGGCGGAGGAATGATTGATGGAATTTAATACAGAGATGTGTGAGGCGTTGCATTTTGGGCCGTCGAACAAGAGCAGGATCAACACAGTAAATGGTAGGTCTCTGGGTAGTGTTGGGGAGCTGAAGGATCTAGGAGTACAGGTGCATGGTTTCTTGAAGATCGAATTGCAGGTAGATGTGGCGGTCAAAAAGCCTTTTGGCCTTCATCAGTCGCAGTATTGAATGTAAAAGTTGGGAGGTCATTTTGCAGTTGTATAAGACGTTGGCGAGACCACATTTAGAATATTGTGTTCAGTTCTGGGCACCATGTTATGGGAAAGATATTGTCAAGCTTGAAAGGGTTCAGAAAAGATTTACGAGGAATTTACCAGGACTGGAGGGTGTGAGCTATAGGGAGTGGTTGGGTCTCTATTTCATGGAGCGCAGGAGGATGAGCGGAGATCTTTTGAGCTTTTCGAAATCATGAGAGGAATAGATCGGGTAGATGTATAGAGTCTTGTTCCCAGAGAAGGGGAATCGAGGACCAGATGACACAGGTTCAAAGTGAAGGGGAAAAGTTATAAAGGAATCTGAGGGGTAACTTTTTCATACAAAGGGTGGTGGGTGTATGGAACAAGCTTCCAGAGGAGGCAGTTGAGGCTGGGACTATCTCATAGTTTAAGAAACAGTTAGACAGGTACATGGATAGGACAGGTTTGGAGGGATATGGACCAAACGCAGACAAGTAGAACTAGTGCAGCCGGAACAATGTTGGCCGCTGTGCGCAAGTTGGACCGAAGGGCCTGTTTCCACACAGTATCACTCTAGGACGCTATGGATCTGTGGTAGCAGGCGAGGCTCGAGGATGATCTGTTGCCTCCCTGGTGCCAGGGTTAAAGATGTCACAGACTGACTTCAGAACATCCTCGAGAGGCCAGAAATAGTTGTGCATGTGGGCACGAGCGACCTCGGGGGGGGGGGGGGGGGGGGCAGGAGGTTCTGCATCGCGAGTTTAAGTAGTTAGGAAGAAGACTGAAGAGCAGGACTTCCGGGGTGGTTATCTCTGGATTGTTTCCTGTACCTCGTGCTGGTGAGGGCAGGAACAGGGAGATAGGGGTTTTGAGAAAATAACTGCAGATGCTGGTCCAAATCGAAGGTTTTTATTCACAAAATGCTGGAGTAACTCAGCAGGTCAGGCAGCATCTCGGGAGAGAAGGAATGGGTGACGTTTCGGGTCGAGACCCTTCTTCGGACTGATGTCAGGGGGGCGGGACAAAGGAAGGATATAGGTGGAGACAGGAAAATAGAGGGAGATCTGGGAAGGAGGAGGGGAAGGGAGGGACAGAGGAACTATCTAAAGTTGGAGAAGTCGATGTTCATACCACTGGGCTGCAAACTGCCCAGGCGAAATATGAGGTGCTGTTCCTCCAATTTCCGGTGGGCCTCACCATGGCACTGGAAGAGGCCCATGCCAGAAAGGTCAGAATGGGAATGGGAGGGGGAGTTGAAGTGCTCGGCCACCGGGAGATCAGTTTCGTTAATGCGGACCGAGCGCAGGTGTTCAGCGAAGCCATCGCCGAGCCTGCGCTTGGTTCCGCCGATGTAAATAAGTTGACATCTAGAGCAGCGGATGCAATAGATGAGGTTGGAGGAGGTGCAGGTGAACGTTTGTTTCACCTGGAAAGACTGTTTGGGTCCTTGGATAGAGTTGAGGGGGCAGGTAAAGGGACAGGTGTTGCATCTCGTGCAGTTGCTGGGGAAAGTGCCCGCGGTTGGGGTGGTTTGGGGAGGAAGGGACGAGTGGACCAGGGAGTTACGGAGGGAACGGTCTCTGCGGAACGCAGAGAGGGGAGGGGATGGGAAGATATGGCCAGTGGTGGGGTCCCGTTGTAGGTGACGGAAATGTTGGTGGATGATATGTTGGATCCGCTGGCTAGTGGGGTGGAAGGTGAGAATGAGGGGGATTCTGTCCTTGTTGCGAGTGGGGGTTTAATGCTGATAAGTGTGAGGTGCTGCTTTTTGGTAGGAAAAATCAAAATAGGACGTACAGGGTATATGGTAGGGAATTGAGGAATGCAGTGGAACAGAGGGATCTGGGAATAACTGTGCATTGTTCCCTGAAGGTGGAATCTGATGTGGATAGGGTGGTGAAGAAGGCGTTTGGTATGCTTGCCTTTATAAATCAGAGCATCGAGTATAGAAGTTGGGATGTAATGTTAAAATTGTACAGGGCATTGGTGAGGCCGAATCTGGAGTATGGTGTGCAGTTCTGGTCGCCAAGTTATAGGAAGGATGTTGACAAAATGGAGAGGGTACAGAGGAGATTTACTAGAATGTTGCCTGGGTTTCAGCACTTAGGCTACAGAGAGAGGTTGAACAGGTTGGGTCTTTATTCGTTGGAGCGCAGAAGGTTAAGGGGGGACTTGATAGAGGTTTTTAAAATTTTAAGAGGGACGGACAGAGTTGACGTGGGTAAGCTTTTCCCTTTGAGAGTGGGGAAGATTCAAACAAGGGGACATAACTTTAGAATTAAGGGACAAAAGTTTAGGGGTAACATGAGGGGTAACAATTTTACCCAGAGGGTGGTGGCTGTATGGAATGAGCTTCCGGTGGAAGTGGTGGAGGCAGGCTCGATTTCATTATTTAAGAGTAAATTAGATAGGTATATGGATGGGAAGGGATTGGAGGGTTATGGTCTGAGAGCAGGTAGATGGGACTAGGTCGGAGAAAGTGTTCGGCATGGACTAGAAGGGCCAAACTGGCCTGTTTCCGTGCTGTAATTGTTATATTGTTATTATATGGACGAATACTGGTGTGACTTTGTGAATTCTGTGTAGGGTTAATTCATGTGAACAACAAACAAAGAGAAAAACTGTATAAAAGATCACACGAATCTTTGTTCGGGGAACAGTCCCAACGGCCAGTGTATCAGGCACTCTTTAATAAAGTCTATGAAGAGGAGACGATTCCCCACCTCTTCACAAAGTGTGGATTTGTGAAGAGAGTCTGGAGAAGTTTGCGATGGTTCTTGTCACGGTTTATTCCGAACAAGTCCGTAACAGAGGACTCTGTGATTTACGGACTGTTCCCAGGGACATATTCAGAGACGGACATCAAGTGTTGCTGGAAGGTCATCAAATCGGTGAAAGACGCTCTTTCTTTTGGTTGGCCCGAACCTTTTGACCTCCCAGCAGAGCGAGGAGTTCGTCGGGGAATGTTGTCGAGTAGCCAGCTTCAGACTACATGTGTACGTGCTGAGGGGCGCACTGATGTTTGGTGTAGCCAACGCCAAGGCTCTCTGGGGAGATCCACAGTCTAGGGTCCTTCCGCTACAGCTCATTGGGGGCAGGGCCTGCTGGAAATGGCCCTTAAATGAGGTCAATGTCCCATGGGGCACGTGAGTGGCAACGCTGTTTTGTATAGTCATAGAGTCATATATTCATAGCGTGATTCAGTGTGGAAACAGGCTCGTCGGCCCAACTTACCCACATCAACCACATGTCGCAGCTGCACCAGTCCCACCTGCTTGCGCTTGTTCTATATCCCTCAAAACCTATCATATCCATGTACCCGTGTAACTGGTACCGCTTATAAGTTGGGATAGTCGCTGCCTCAACCTCTCCCTATAGCTTACAACCTCTAATCTAGGCAACATCCTCGTAAATGTTCTCTGAACCATTTCAAGCTTGACAATATATTTCCTATAACATGGTTCATAGTATAAAGACAGTTGGTGAACACTACCAAAGTAGGGGACATAGCTTCAGAATTGAGGGACAAAAGTTTAGGGGGAACATGAGGGGTAACTTCTTTACTCAGAGGTTGGTGGCTGTATGGAATGGGCTTCCGGTGGAAGTGGTGGAGGCTGGCTCGATTTTATTATTTAAGAGTAAATTGGATAGGTATATGGATAAGAGGGGATTAGAGGGTTATGGTCTGAGTGCAGGTAGATGAGACTAGGTCAGGGAGAGTGGTCGGCGTGGACTGGTATCGCCGGACAGGCCTGTTTCCATGCTGTAGTTGTTATATGGTTATATGGTTATATGGGGGAGGGGGAGCAAGAGCGGAGCTGCGGGATGTAGAAGAGACCCTAGTGAGAGCCTCATCTATAATGGAGGAGGGGAAGCCCCGTTTTCTGAAGAACGAGGACATCTCGGAAGCCCCAGTGTGAAACACCTCATCCCGGGCGCAGATGCGGCGTATACGGAGGAATTGGGAGTAGGGGATAGACTTTTTGTAGGGGACCGGGTGGGAAGAAGTGTAGTCCAGATAGCTGTGCGAGTCAGTGGGTTTATAGTAAATGTCCGTCACTAGTCTGTCTCCTGTGATAGAGATGGTGAGGTCCAGAAACGGGAGGGAGATGTCAGAGATAGTCCAGGTATATTGGAGGTGAAGTGTATGAAGTCAGTGAGTTCTGCATGGGTGCAAGAGGTAGCACCAATGCAGTCATCGATGTAGCGGAGGTAGAGTTCGTGGATGGGGCCAGTGTACGTCTGGAACAGGGATTGTTCGACGTACCCGACAAAGAGGCAGGCGTAGCTAGGGCCCATGCGAGTGCCCATAGCTACGCCTCTGGTTTGGAGGAAGTGGGAGGAGTCAAAGGAGAAGTTGTTGAGGGTACGAACCAGCTCTGCTAAGCGGAGGAGAGTGTTGGTCGATGGGGATTGGCTGGTTCTACGGTCGAGGAAGAAACGGAGGGCTTCGAGACCATCCTTGTGGGGGATGGAAGTGTAGAGTGACTGGGCATCCATGGTGAAGATGAGGGAGTGGGGGCCTGGGAACAGGAAATTATCAAGGAGCTGGAGAGCGTGTGAGGTGTCTTGGACGTAGGTGGGGAGGGATTTAACCAGGGGGGACAGGATGGAGTCGAGGTAGGTAGAGATAAGTTCGGTGAGGCATGAGCAGGCAGAGACAATTGGTCTGCCGGGACAGTTATGTTTGTGGATTTTGTGTAGGAGGTAGAATCGGGCCGTGCGGGCCTGGGGAACTATGAGATTGGACGCACTGGGGGGTAGATCGCCGGAGATGATGAAGTCAGTGATGGTGCTGCTGATAAAGGTCTGGTGTTTGTCGGTGGGTTCATGGTCCAGGGATAGGTAGGAAGAGGTGTGTGATAGTTGTCGTCTGGCCTCGGTCCGGTAGAGGTCAGCATGCCAGACTACCACAGCCCCTCCCTTGTCAGCGGGTTTAAAGATTATGTCCGAGTTGTTGCGGAGTGAGTGGAGGGCTGTACGTTCAGGAGGAGAGAGTTTGGATTTCGTCAGGGGAGTGGATAATTTGAGGCGGCTGATGTCACAGGGGTTATGAATGTGTGGCTGAGAGGCTGGTGCAGGGAGCAGGGATTTAGATTTATAGACCATTGGGATCTCCTCTGGGACCTGTACAAAAGGGACGTGTTACACCTTAACTGGAGAGGGACTAACGTTCTGGCAGGCAGATGTGCTAGTGCTACACGGGTGGGTTTAAACTAAATACTGTGGGGAGGGGGGGGGGGGGGGAGCGGTTGACAAATTGGGAATATAAAGATGGAGTTAAAGGGGAAGTGATTACAGGAAACGTTGCAAAAGACTCCCGAATTAATGGGAAGGAAAGTTCGAGAAGGGATAACAGAGTAAGGGCAGGGCCAATAGTGACCGAGGTTAAAGTGTTGTATTTGAATGCGCGAAGTATAAAAAATAAAGTGGATGAGCTTGACGCTCAGTTAGATATTGGCAAGTATGATGTTGTGGGAACTACAGAGACATGGCGGCAAGAGCTCCAGGTCTGGGAGCTGAATATTCAGGGGCATACGACCTATCGAAAAGACAGACAGGTGGGCAGAGGGGGTGTGGTCGCTCTGTTGGTAAGGAATGATATTCAGTCCCTTGCAAGGGGTGACATAGAATCAGGAGGTGTAGAATCAGTATGGGCAGAGCTGAGGAATTGTACGGGTAAAAAGACCCTAATGGGAGTTATCTACAGGCCCCCAAACAGCAGCCTTGATATAGGGTTCAAGTTGAATCAAGAGGTAAAATTGGCATGTCGCAAAGGTAATGCTACAGTGGTTCTGGGCGATTTCATCATGCAGGTAGACTGGGAAAATCAGCTTGGAAATAGAGCCCAAGAAATGGAGTTTGGGGAGTACCTCCGAGATGGATTCTTAGAGAAGGTTGTACTGGAGCCTACCAGGGAGAAGGCAATTTTGGATTTCTATGATTCTATGTTTCTATTTAGTGTTGTGTAATGAACCGGATTTGATAAGGGAACTCAAGTAAAAGAACCATTTAGTAATCATATTATGGTAAGTTTTAATCTACAATTCGAGAGGGAGAAGGGAAAATCAGAAGTGTTAGTATTGCAGTTGAGCAAGGGGGACTATGAAGGCATGAGAGAGGAGCTGGCCAGAGTTGACTGGAAATATACCCTAGCAGGGAAGACGGTGGAATAACAATGGCAGATATTTCTGGGAATAATACAGAAGGTGCAGGATACGTTCATTCCAAAGAGGACGAAAGATTCTAAGGGGAGTAAATGCCAACTATGGCTAACAAGGGAAGTCAAGAACAGTATAAAAATAAAGGAGAAGAAGTATAACATAGCAAACATGAGCGGGAAGCCAGAGAATTGGGACTCTTTTAAAGTGCAACGGAAGATAACTAAAAAGGCAATAAGGGGAGAAAATATGAGGTACGAATGTAAGATAGTCAAGAATATAAAGGAGGATAGTACAAGCTTCTTTCGGTATGTGAAGATGAATAAAATAGTTAAGACAAATGCCCCTTGAAGACAGAAGCAGGTGAATTTATTATGGGGAACAAGGAAATGGCAGATGAGTTGAACAGGTACTTTGGATCTTTCTTCACTAAGGAAGACACCAACAATCTCCCAGATGTCCTAATGAACCGAGGTCCTAGGGTGATGGAGGAACTGAACGAAATTCACATTAAGCAGAAAATGGTGTTGGGTAGACTAATGGGACTGAAGACGAATAAATCCATAGGGCCTGATGGTCTGCATCCCCGGGTACTTGGGGAAGTGGCTCAAGAAATCGTGGACGCATTGGTGATCATTTTCCAATGTTCTATAGATTAAGGATCAGTCCCTGTGGATTGGACGGTAGCTAATGTTATCCCACTTTTTAAGAAAGGAGGGAGAGAGAAAATGGGAAATTATAGACTAGTTACCCTGACATCAGTGGCAGGGAAGATGCTGGAGTCAATTATAAAAGAAGAAATTGCGGAACATTTGGATAACACTAATAGGATCGTTCCGAGTCAGCATGGTTTTACGAAGTGGAAATCATGCTTGACTAATCTTCTGGAATTTTTTGAGGATGTAACTAGGAAAATGGACAAGGAAGAGCCAGTGGATGTTGTGTACCTGGACTTTCAGAAAGCCTAGGATAAGGTCCCGTATAGGAGTCTACTGGGCAAGATTAGAGCACATGGTATTGGGGGTAGGATGCCGACATGAATAGAAAAGTGGTTGGCAGACAGGAAACAAAGAGTAGGCATTAACGGGGCCCTTTCAGAATGGCAGGCAATGGCCAGTGGGGCACCGCAAGGCTCGGTGCTTGGGACCGCAGCTATTTACAATACATATTAATGACTTAGATGGGGATTAAAAGTGACATTAGCAAATTTGCGGATGACACAAAGCTGAGTGGCAGTGCAAACTGTGAGGCGGATGCTATGAGAATGCAGGGTTAATGTGGATACGTGTGAGGTTATCCACTTTGGTGGTAAGAACAGGAAGGCAGATTATTATCTGAATGATGTCAAGTTAGGAAATGGGGAAGTGCAAAGAGATCTGGGTGTCCTTATTCATCAGTTAAAGTTAGCATGCAGGTACAGCAGGCAGTGAGGAAAGCGAATGGCGTGTTGGCCCTGATGACAAGAGTAGTTGAGTATAGGAGGAAAGAGGTACGGAGGATTTGTGTGGTTAGATTTGTGATGAAAGGTTGTCTATTGGGAAACAACTGAACTTGGAGTTCAGAGGAATTAGCGAATATTTCCCTTTGTGGATAAATCTAGAATTTGGGCAAGTTTTCAGCATATGGAACTGGCGATTTTAGACTGCAATGAAGGTTTTTTTCTCTGAAGGTGTTTTAATCTTTGCATCTCCGGGAAATCTGGTGGTTAAAACGTTAAGTTCTGCACTGTCAAACAACCACCATGCACACTACCCCCTTTCAACACAGTCATACAGACACATATTTTAGTACCATACATTATTATTTAAAACATTCTGCCTGGTAACAGTAACAATATATATTTATTCCAACGCTTCTAAAAAGAATGTCGCATATTTAAAACTAATTGCCACCACAACGGTGTAAATATTATGAAATATGATCAAAAGATTAGGTCAAAAAGAGAGGGTTTAAGGTGCATCGCAAAAGAGAAGAAATAGAAGCGAGGTTGGGATGGAAATTCCGAAGCATAGAGCCAAGGCAGATCTTGGTGGTGCTGTGATGATGGAGCAATTGCATTTGGAAATTACCATAAGCCCAGAAATGGAGGAGCAGAGGTGAGACTTGAGGAGATTACAGTTGGAGGGTATTTCCACGAAGGGAATTACAAACAAGAATAATTGTTTAATCAGAAGGCAATATTATTCAGCAAGCTCCGAGTAATAGTTGAATGGAACCAGATACATGTACAGAGATAGTAGTGCTTTGAAAGATCTTTGGCTTACAGCAGGTATAATGAGAGAGGCTTGCTAGAAAATTGCTTTGGAAAATTCAAGTCTAGAGATGTCAAAAAGCATGGATGAGGATTTTAACAGAAAAGGAGCTGAGACTCTGGTGGAGTGAGCATCACAATATTGCCAAAGTGAAAATGGACAGTATTAGCAGTAGTTGGAAGTACATTTGAAAGTATATGGCATTGAGTTTGCAAAACAGATGTGTAATGCTGAGGCTCTTTCAGGTGCTGGGCAGGCTACATTTGGATACCATGAGCAAATTTGGGCCCCATATCTGAGGAAGGATGTGCTAGCTCTGGAGAAGGTCCAGAGGAGGTTTACAAGAATGAATCCAGGAATGGGTGCGGTGAGCAAATGATAAGCGTTTGACAGCACTGGGCCTCTACTCGCTGAAGGTTGAGGGGAGACCTAATTGAAACTTACAGAATAATGAAAGGCAAGAAAGAGTGGATGTGGAAATGATATTTCCACTGGTGGGAAAGTCTAGGACTAGAGGTCATTGCCTCAGAATTAACCATAGAGGGCTGTGGAGGCCAAGTTAGTGGATATTTTTAATGCAGATATAGACAAATTCTTGATTAAAATGGGTGTCAAGGGTTATGGCAAGAAGGTAGGAAAATGGGATTAAGAGGCGGAGATCAGCCATGATTGAATGGCGGAGTAGACTCGATGGGCCGAATGGCCTAATTCTACTCTTATAACGTGAAAGAGGTCGGTCCTTCTGCAGTTATACAGGGCCCCGGTGAGACCGCACGTGGAGTATTGTGTGCAGTTGTGGTCTCCAATTTTGAGGAAGGATATTCTTGCTATTGAGGGGGTGCAGCGTTGGTTCAGTAGGTTATTTCCCGGAATGGCGGGACTATCGTATGTTGAAAGACTGGAGCGACTAGGCTCGTATACGCTGGAATTAGAAAGGATGAGAGCGGATCTTATTGATATATGTAACTTTATTGAGGAATTGGGCACGTTAGAGACAGGAAACATGTTCCCAATGTTGGGGGAGTCCAGAACCAGGTGGCACAGTATAAGAATAAGGGGTAGGCCATTTAGAACGGAGATGAGGAAAAGGTTTTTCAGTCAGAGAGTTGTGAATCTGTGGAATTCTCTGCCTCAGAAGGCAGTGGAGGCCAATTCTCTGGATGATTTCAAGGGAGAGCTAGATATAGCTCTTAAAGATAGCGGAGTCAGGGGGTATGGAGAGAAGGCAGGAACGGATTGTGAATGATCAGCCATGATCACATTGAATGGCGGTGCTGTCTCGAAGGGCCGAATGGCCTACCCCTGCACCTATTTTCTATTGTCTATTGTCTACGACCCTATCACTATAAACAGAACATCCTTTACTCAAAGCAGTCACAATAACAGTGTAATAAGGTCATAAGGTCATTATGAATTAGGCCATTCGGCCAACCAAGTCAACTACACCATTCAGTCATGGCTGGTCTATCCCTCCCACCAAACCCCATTCTCCCGCCCTCTCCCGATAACCCATCACGCCAATACTAATCAAGAATCTATCTTAAAAATGTCAATTGACTTGCTCTCCACAGCCTTCTGTGACAATTCTAAAGGAGACTAAACCAGGTGGACCCGTTAGGCCCAAACCGCTCCTGCATTGGTGCAACAGCATCTCCTCCCCCTCCCCCTCTCCTCTCCTCCCCTTCTCCCCCTCCCCTCCCCCTCCCTCCTCCCCCTCCCTCCCCTTCCCTCCTTCCCTCCCCCTCCATCTCCCCTCCCCCACCTCCCCATTCCCCTCCCCCGCTCCATCCCCCTCCCCTCCCTCTTATCCCCATCCCCATCCCCTTATCTTCCCTCCGTTCCCTTACTCTCCCTCCCTCGCTCCCTCCCCTTCCCTCCATCCCTTCCCTCCCTCCCCTCCTTCCTCCCCTCCCATCCCCTTCCTCTCCCCTCCACCCCTCCCTCTCCCACCCGCCTTCCCCTCCCCGCTTCCCCCTCCCCACTTCCCCCTTCCCCTACCCCCTTCCCCTCCCACCCACTCTATTCCCCTCAAGACGCCCTTATCCTCCCTCCTTCCATTCCCTCCCTCCTCCTCCCCCCTCCCACCCTCCTCCTTCCACCCCCCTCCCCTCCCTCCCTCGGAGATCGATTAACTTTAAAATGTGAATAACTTTAAAAATATTACACCGATTTCAATGAAACTTCTTCCGCAACCACCAAAGGGTCGACGGTGAGTAAGGCGAGCCTAAAATTGTCGCGCTATCGTGTACCGTTTTGGCTGTAGTTCAAGAACAAATAAACAAACAAACTAGAGCTTTAGTATATAGATGTGCGACATTACACAGAGGGTCTTGGGTGCGGCGAGGAGGGGGAATCGCAGCGATCTGTCGTTCAGGCTGACGTGTCGGATGCTTCATTGACCGTGATTCCTGGGATTGTATTCGCCGACAGCGGGAGGGGGGGGGGGGTGATGGGAGGTGGTGAGTGGTGAGAGGAAGGGAGAGAACCAGAGGAAGGGGGGACGTAGAATGAGAGCGGAGGTGGTGTGAGTGAGAGGGAGAAAACGTTTATTTTAGAGAGGGAGCAAGTGAGCCAGAGAGGGGTGGGGAGACATGAAGACAGAGGGGTGGGGAGACATGAAGACAGAGAATGAGAAAGTGTGACATAGAGAGGCGGGGATATATATTTTTATCCATATATAAATATATATATTGAACATAGATAGAGAGGGATTGGACCAGGTGGGGATAGGAGAGAGTCGAGGTATGTGGAGATCATTTCAGTGGGAAAGGAGCAAGCAGAAACAATTGGTGTATACACCAATTGTTTCAGCTGGCTCCTGTCCCACTAAATTAATTTCCACATACGACGATTCTATCCCAACCCCGATGTTCCAATCCCTCTCTACCTATGTCTAAGACACCTCACACGCCCTTCGTCTCTTCAATGACTTCCAGTTTCTCGACCCCCTCTCCTTCATTTTTACTGTGGGCGTTCGGTCACCGGACATCTCCATCCCCTCCAGGAAGGCCTTGAAGCCCTTCATTTCTTCCTCGACCGCAGTACCAGCCACTTTCAGTCTGCTCGCACTCTCCTCCGCCCAGCGTATCAGGACATTATTCTTAACAACTTCACCTTCAACTCCTTCCACTTCCTCCAAATCAAAGACATAGACATGGACAGTTGCGTGGACCCAGCTGCGCCTTCCTTTTTGCAGGGTACGTTGAATAATTCCTGTTCCAGGAGTATCATATATCATATATCATATCATATATACACAGCGCGGAAACAGGCCTTTTCGGCCCACCAAGTCCGCGCCGCCCAGCGATCCCCGTACATTAACACTATCCTACACCGTACACTGACCAAATCTCCGAACACTGCATTGTCGACTGCATCGGGGCTACCACCTGCACAATGCAGAATTTATGGACCATCAACTTCATGATTAATTTCCATCCTGCACTCAAATTCACTTGGACCATCTCCCGCATTTCCCCGCCGTTTCTTGATCTCACCGTCTTCATCACAGGAGGCAGACTATCGACTGACATATATTATAAACATACTGAGTCCCACGGCTATCTAGACTGCACTTCTTCCCAGCATGCATCCTGCAAACACTTTATGCCCTACTCCCAATTCCTTCGTTTATGCTGCATCTTCACCCAGGATGAAGTGTTCCATCCCAGAATATCTGAAATGTCTTTATTCTTTAAGGAACGGTGTTTCCCCTCTTCCATCAAAGATGAGGCCCTCACTAGGGCCTCCTCCATTTCCCGCAGCTCCGCTCTTGCTCCCCCTCCCCACAGTCGCAGTAGGGACAGAGTCCCCCGAGTTCACACCTTTCACCCCGTCAGCCGTCGCGTACAGCATATAATGCTCCGACATTTTCGTCACCTCCAACGGGATCAAACCCACGAGCCATATCTTCCCATCTCCACCACTTTCCGCTTTTCGCAGAGACCGTTCTCTCCGCAACTCGCTGATCAAGTCGTCCCTTCCCATCCAAACCACCTTTCCTCTGCAAACGCTGGTTATGCAACACCTGGCACCTGTCTCCACCTATATCCTTCCTTTGTCCCGCCCACCTGACATCAGTCTGAAGAAGGCTGTCGACCCGAAACGTCACCCATTCCTTCTCTCCTGAGATGCTGCCTGACCTGCTGAGTTACTCCAGCATATTGTGAAATAAATACCAGCCAATCCCCATCTACTAACACTCTCCTCGACGAGCAGAGCTGGTTCTTAACCTTAATAACTTCTCCTTTGACTCCTCCCACTTCCTCCAAACCAGAGGCGTAGCTATGGGCACTCGCATGGGCCCGAGCTATGCCTGCCTCTTTGTCGGGTACGTCGAACCATCCCTGTTCCGGAAGTACACTGGCCCCATCCCCGAACTCTACCTCCGCTACATCGACGACTGCATTGGTGCTACCTCTTGAACCCATGCAGAACTCACTGACTTCATACACTTCACTTCCAATTTCCACCCTGCTCTTAAATGTACTTGGACTATCTCCGACATCTCCCTACCGTTTCTGGACCTCACCATGTCCATCACAGGAGACAGACTAGTGTCTGACATCTACTATAAACCCACTGACTCGCACAGCTATCTGAACTACACTTTCTCCCACCCTGTCTCCTTCAAAAAGTCTATCCCCTACTCCCAATTCCTCCGTCTACGCCCGGGATGAGGTGTTTCACACCCGGACATCAGAGGTGTCCTCATTCTTCAGAAAACGGGGCTTCCCCTCTCCCATTAGAGATGAGGCTCTCACGAGGATCTCCTCGATATTCCGCAGCTCCGCTCTTGCTCCGCCTGCCCCCATTCGTAACAAGGACAGAATCCCCTTCGTTTTCACCTTCCACCCCATCAGCCAGCGTATCCAACAAATCATCCGCCAACATTTCCGTCACGTCCAACGGGACCCCACTACTGGCCACATCTTCCCTTACCCTCCCCTTTCTGCGTTCTGCAGAGACCGTTCCCTCCGTAACTCCCGGGTCCACTCAAACCACCCCATCCCCGGGCACTTTCCCCTGCAACCGCAGAAGATGCAACACCTGCCCTTTTACCTCCCCCCTCAACTCCATCCAAGGACCCAAACAGTCTTTCCAGGTGAGACAGAGGTTCACTTGCACCTCCTCCAACCTCATCTAATGTATCCGCTGCTCTAGATGTCAACTTCTTTACATCGGCGAAACCAAACGCAGGCTCGGCGATAGTTTCGCTCAACATCTTCGCGCAGTCCGCCTCAACAAACCTGATCTCCCGGTGGCAGAGCACTTCAACTTCCCCTTTCTGCCGTGGGCCTCCTCGAGTGCCATAGTGAGGCCCATCGGAAATTGGAGGACCAGCACCTCATATTTCGTTTGGGACAGCTTGCAGCCCAGCGGTATGAACATTGACTTCTCCAACTTTAGATAGTTCCTCTGTCACTCTCTTCCCCTCCCCTTCCCAGTTCTCCCTCTATCTTCCTGTCTCCACCTATATTCTTCCTTTATCCCGCCCAGCTGACATCAGTCTGAAGAAGGGTCTCGACCCGAAACGTCACCCATTCCTTCTCTCCTGAGATGCTGCCTGACCTGCTGAGTTACTCCAGCATTTTGTGAAATAAATACCTCGTACCTCGACTCCGTCCAAGCACCCCAGCAATCTGTTCAGGTGAGGCAGAGCTTTTATGTCCAATCTCCAGGTGTGGACTTCTATATGTCGGCGAGATCAAGGGCAGACTCGGCGATCATTTAGCTGAACATGTCCGTTCAGTCCGCCTAAACCTACCGGTTGCTAAACACTTTAACCTACGCATACGTGTCCATTCCCATACTGCCTTTCTGTGCTGGGCGTCCACCGTTGTCAGAGTGAAGCCCTGCACAAATTGGAGGAACACTACATCATATTTCGCTTGGGCCGTTTACACCCCAACGGTTCGAATATTGACTTCTCGACTTCAAGTAACCCTTGCTTTCCCTCTCTCCCCACCCCTCCCCTTCCCAGTTCTCCGACTAGTCTGACTGTCCCCCTGATTACATCGTATCTTCTTCTGTCTGCTTTATTGTCACATTCTCCAAGCGAACACGGGCCTATTCTGCATTTTCCTTGATCTGCACCTCCTTGGAACTGATACACTTTCTTATCTCAGTAACTATCTGTACCTTGACGCTAAGTCTGAAGAAAGGTGTCGACCCGAAATGTCACCCATTCCTTCTATCCAGATATGTTGCCTGACCCGCTGAGTTACTCCAGCATTTTGAGTCTATATTCCATATTCTGTGCAACCCAGCATCTGCAGTTCCTTCCCACACACACACACACACACACACACACACACACACACACACACACACACACACACACACACACACACACACACACACACACACACACACACACACACACACACACACACACACACACACACACACACACACACACACACACACACACACACACACACACACACACACACACACACACACACACACACACACACACACACACACACACACACACACACACACACACCTATATATATATATATAATATAATAATATATATATTAATAGGGAGAGTGACAGGGAGGGAAGGGTGGGTGTGAAATATAGGGGAAGAAAATGAGGTATAAAAGGGGAGGGAGGGCCCTCGTGTTAGTGAGAACGAGTTTGATAGAGAGTGTGACAGAGTGAGTGAAAGGGAGTGAGCTATAAGAAGGGGAGGAAGGGAGAACTGTGCGTGAGAGTGTGTGACGGGACTATATGAAAAGGGCAGATCGAGTTGGAGAGAGAGGCATTGAATAGAGAGAGTTGGAGAGGAGGTTGGAGGGGGCAGTTGGAGAGGGGGTGGATAGGGCGCGATTGGAGAAGGGGTTTAGAGAAGGGAGCGGTCCGGTTTAAGAGGTGGGATGTTGGAGCACCGCTAGCCTGTCCCTTTGCTTCGGCACCTGACCGACGCCCTGACCGCCGGTGCGCGTGACTCTGACGTGGCGGTGTGCTGCTCCTTCCCCAGGGGGCTCGGGCCCACTGCGGCACGGAGTCTGCTCCTCCTGGTTGGACCGCATCAGTCCGGGAGATCCCGTCTGCTGCTACATCCGCAGGTACCAGCGCGGGACAAGGGTGGGACATGGACGGGGCAGTGATGGGGCAAGGGCGGGACATAGATGGGGCAGGGATTGGGCAGGGATTGGACAGAGTTGGGACAGGGATGGGGCAGGGACGGGACGGGGAGGACAGAGAGGAGGCCTGGACGGGCAGGGACGGGGCAGGGGCGGGCATGGGGCATGGATGTGGCAGGGACGGGGCAGGGGCGGGCATGGATGGGTCTGAGACTGGGCAGGGATAGGGCATGGATGGGCCAGGGACAGGAGAGGGACGGGCAGGAATTGGGCATGGACGGAGCATGGATGGGGCAGGGACTGTACAGGGATGGGACAGGGACTCGCAGGGCCGGGTAAGGGGTGGGGCATGGTTGGGGCAGGGACGGGGCATGGACAGCTCTTGGACAGGCAGGGACGGGACACGTACGGGGCAGGGAAGAGCAGGGACGGGGCATGGACGGGGCACAGACGGTTAATGGGCGCGATATGTGTGGTGAGTGGACTGGGAACACACGGGGCACACGCGGGGCACCTGTGGGACAGGCATGGCGCATGGACTGAGCACTGGATGACCACACGCAGGGTGACTACACACTGACTACAGAGTGCAGCATCCACACAACGAAACATCCACACACCGAACCAAGCATACGCTACCTAGGGTACACCACAGCCCGCACCCCGTGTACACCATGCGTGCACAACACTCCGGCGTACAATTTGACGTGCAGCCTCTCTCGCTGGCAGGGCACCGCTGTTTCACCTGCCGGATGACCCACGGGTTCCCTGCGTGCTGGTCGGGCCCGGCACTGGCGTCGCCCCCTTCCGCGGCTTCTGGCAGCAGCGGCTGTTCGAGATCCAGCACCGAGGTGAGTGCCCGCCCGCTCCGAAGATCCACACACCGGCTCAACCCTAGCCATGCCCCCCTCAACCACCCCGCCCCGGATACCCGCTCCCTGAAACCCGGCATCAATGCCCTCCCCATCCCTCCCCAATCCCTCCCCCTCCCTCCCCCTTCTCTGTCCTTCCCCCTCCTTCCCCTCGCCCTCCCCTTGTCCTCTCCCCTCCACTCCCCCTCCACTTCTCCTCTACCGCTCTCGCGCTCTCTCACCCTGTCGCACTCTCTCACCCCTCTCGCCTCTTCCTCTCCCCTCTCTCCTCCCAGTCTCCCTGCCCCTCTCCCAACCCCTCTCCCCTCCCATCCTCCCCTGTCACCCGCTCCGTCCCCTTCCCTCTCCTTCCCCCCTCCTACGTCCTAATCCTGCCTCTCCCTCCCCTTCTCCCTCCTCCCGTCCATCTCCCCTCCCCCTCTCCGTTACCGCTCTCGCGCTCTCTCACCCTGTCTCCTACCCTCTCCTCCCCCTCTCTCCCCACTTCTCTACTCCGTCTCTCCTACCACTCTCTCATACCCTTCTCTCCAAGCCATGTTTCCTTCCCGTCCGTCCACATCCATCCGACCATCTCCCCTCTCTACCCACCTCCTCGACGTTCGCCTTACACTTTACCCCCTTCGCGCTTCACCCCATCCGTCCCATCTCATCCTCATCCTTATCTCTCCTACCTCTATCTGAATCGCAACCCCGACATCACCCTGAACCGCCTCACCCAGCTCATTGCTCTCCCTCCCTCCCTCCCTCCCTCCCTCCCTCCCTCCCTCCCTCCCTCCCTCCCTCCCTCCCTCCCTCCCTCCCTCCCTCCCTCCCTCCCTCCCTCCCTCCCTCCCTCCCTCCCTCCCTCCCTCCCTCCCTCCCTCCCTCCCTCCCTCCCTCCCTCCCTCCCTCCCTCCCTCCCTCCCTCCCTCCCTCCCTCCCTCCCTCCCTCCCTCCCTCCCTCCCTCCCTCCCTCCCTCCCTCCCTCCCTCCCTCCCTCCCTCCCTCCCTCCCTCCCTCCCTCCCTCCCTCCCTCCCTCCCTCCCTCCCTCCCTCCCTCCCTCCCTCCCTCCCTCCCTCCCTCCCTCCCTCCCTCCCTCCCTCCCTCCCTCCCTCCCTCCCTCCCTCCCTCCCTCCCTCCCTCCCTCCCTCCCTCCCTCCCTCCCTCCCTCCCTCCCTCCCTCCCTCCCTCCCTCCCTCCCTCCCTCCCTCCCTCCCTCCCTCCCTCCCTCCCTCCCTCCCTCCCTCCCTCCCTCCCTCCCTCCCTCCCTCCCTCCCTCCCTCCCATCCTCCCTCCCTCCCTCCCTCCCTCCCTCCCTCCCTCCCTCCCTCCCTCCCTCCCTCCCTCCCTCCCTCCCTCCCTCCCTCCCTCCCTCCCTCCCTCCCTCCCTCCCTCCCTCCCTCCCTCCCTCCCTCCCTCCCTCCCTCCCTCCCTCCCTCCCTCCCTCCCTCCCTCCCTCCCTCCCTCCCTCCCTCCCTCCCTCCCTCCCTCCCTCCCTCCCTCCCTCCCTCCCTCCCTCCCTCCCTCCCTCCCTCCCTCCCTCCCTCCCTCCCTCCCTCCCTCCCTCCCTCCCTCCCTCCCTCCCTCCCCCTTCATCATGCCCCTTCTCTCTTCTAGGACAAGCCCCATGCCCCATGACGTTGGTGTTCGGCTGCCGCCGCTCCGACCAGGACCACATTTACCAGGAGGAGATGCTGGAGGCGAGGGACAGTGGGGTCTTCACGGAGATCTGCACCGCCTACTCCCGCGACCAGAATACCAAGGTAGGAGGAGCGAGGGGGGATGGCGGGATTATGGGGGCGGGGTGGTGGCGGGGAGTGGAGGGAGGGTGGCTGGGAATGGTGGAAAGCGGGGTGGAAGTGGATGGGAGGGCGCGGGAGTGAAGGGAGGGAGGGGTACAAAGCGCGTGATGGGGCGGGGAGGGAGGAGAGATTGGGGGAGGCGGGGGGGGGGTGCAGATTGGGGGAGGCGGGGGGGGGTGCAGATTGGCGGAGAGGTGGTAACAGGACGGGAAAGCGGGGAAGTGGTGAAGGGATGGGAAGGGGGAAGGGGTTGGGTTTGGGCGAGTGCGTGATACGGTAGGGAGGGGCGAGCTGGGGGTTCGGGCCGCTAAGGGCGCCGCTGCCTCAAAGCGCCAGAGGCCCAGCTTCGATCCCAACCACGGATGCTGTCTGTGTGGAGTTTGCACGCTTTCCCTGCGACTGCATGGGTATCCTCGGGGTGCTCCGGTATCCTCCCACTTTGTAAAGACGTGCGGGGTCGTTGGGCTTATTGGCCGCTGCATATAGCCCCAAGTCCGTGGGAGGTGTGAATGTAATGGTGCGCAGGCACCGCGTGCGTCTGTGTTGCCCTCCCCCCTTTCCCTGTGACACGCAGCCTCTCTCCCACTGCCCCTCTTTCTCTGACTCTTTGCCCCTCTCCCCCTCACCCGTTGCCTCACACCCCCTCTCTCTGTGCATGCTGCCCCGCTCATTGTGACCCTCGTCTCACCGTCTTCGCTCCACATCTTCCCTCTCGTGGTGACCGTGCCCCTCTTCCCCTCTCCCGCTGACCCTCTCCCCGTGATCCTGTCCCCCTCTACCAGCGCCCATCGCCCTCCCCCGCTGCTCTTCTCCCCAGTCCCAGTGACCGTGCCGCTCTGTCCCTGCTCCCCCCTCCCCTCGCCACCTCTCCCCTCTCCTCTCTCCCCTCTCGCAGTGACCGGTGGCGCTCCACCCTCCCCTTTCCCTCTCTCCCCCCACCCCCTCTCCCCTCTCCCCTCTGCATCGCTCCCCCTCTGCCTTTCTCCTCTCTCCCCTCTCCCATCCCATCTCTCTCTCCCCCTCCCGCAGTGACCGTGCCGCTCTGCTACTGCAGGTCTATGTGCAGGACGTGCTGCGGGAGCGGCTACCGGAGCAGCTCTACAGGTCGCTGCACTCCCTGCGCGGCCACCTGTACGTGTGCGGAGACGTAACCATGGCGCGGGACGTTTCGCGCGTGGTGCAGGAGATCCTCGCCGCCCAGGGAGGGCTGAGCCTCGGCGAGGCGGCCACCTACATCACCGGGCTCAAGGTAGGCCTCCCCCCCGCGGTCAACGCCCCCTCCCTTCCAGCCCGAAATGAATCCCATCGTCCCGCCCCGAACCAACGCACCCGTACAGCTCCCGTACCGAACCAGCTCACCCCACACCGAACCACCCTCCCTGCCCGGAACCAATCCCAACGCCCAGAACAAACCCACCCGCGCAGCCTCCGTCTAAAATCAATGCAACTATGCAGCCTCCACCTTGAACAAATCCACCCGCGCAGCCCCCGCCCTGCACCAAACCACCCATGCAGCCCGCACCCGGAACCACCCAGTTATGCAGCCCCTGCTTCAAATATGCTTGCAAGCATGCGGCACAACACGGCAAACTGATGCAGCTGTGCAACCCCGCACCTCAAGTCAATGCAACCACGCAGTCCTGCATTCTCTATTCAATGCAACGCTCATTCCTGCACTTCAAATATTCGCGTCCCCCCCGTCCCCCCCCCCGTCCTCGCCGCCCGCCCACTGTCAGTGCCGCCGTCTGTGCCCGTCCCTGAACCGCGGTTTTCCGGTCTAGGAGGAGAACCGTTACCACGAGGACATCTTCGGAGTGACGCTGCGGACCCGCGAAGTCACCACCAGAGTCCGTTCCACCTCCTTTACCCTCTGGCAGGAGGCCAAGGCGGGGGCCGGCTCCGTCTAGACCAGGGGCGGCGTGGCGGAAGTTGGGGTGGGGGGGGGGGGTGGGGGGTGGGTGGGGGGGGGTTGGTGGTGGGTGGGTGGGGGTGGGGGCTGGGGGAGGGGCGGTTGGAGAGGGCCGGGGCGGGGGCCGGGAGTCGAGGGAGGGGACCTGTCGCGTTCTCCGGCATCTCCGCTCCCCACTGTAACCCACATCCTCCCACAACAGACGATATCCAAGAATTTCCGCGTCCCATTCCGGGCTCGGAGCAGCACTCCGCCAGGAAACCCGCGTCCGACGTTATCCTGCAGACTCCCACGCTGCGTGTTCTCCCGCAATCCCCCACTTTGCGTGTTCACCCGCTATCTCCCCCGATGCTTGTGATCCCTGAATTTCCCACGTTGCGTGTTCACCCGCTATCTCCCCCGATGCTTGTGATCCCTGAATTTCCCACGTTGCGTGTTCACCCGCTATCTCCCCCGATGCTTGTGATCCCTGAATTTCCCACGTTGCGTGTTCACCCGCTATCTCCCCCGATGCTTGTGATCCTTGAATTTCCCACGTTGCGTGTTCTCCCGCAATCTCCCACACTTTCTGGGAAACGTCGTACGTTCTCTGGGAAATTTCTCCTTATCCGACCCCCTCCCCACCTCCCCGCAACCCTCGTTATTCTGCAACCTTCCAACGCACCCTACGATGCGGAACCTTGTCAAAGGCCTTGATGAAATCCAAATATAACAATATCTACATCTCTGCCACCATCAACCTTTTTGGTCAATACTTAAAAAACCGAAATCAAATTTGTTGACACAATTTACCAGGTATAAAACCCGAATTAACCCCTGCCTATCTAAATGCATATCTATCATAACTTGCTGACCACAGCTGTTATGGTCACTGGTCTGGAGTCCCAGGCTGTTCCTTTTAGCCTTCAGATAGAGGCACAGCCTTTGCCACCCTCCTTTTTTTCCACCACTTCACCCGTACCTACTAATGATTCATATATGACAGGCAGGAATCCTGCAACTTCTTCTCTAGCTTTCTACAATGTCCTCAGATGTATCTGATCTTGCCTGTGAGATTCTGTAGGAAAATAACGGCAGATGCTGGTACAAATCAAAGGTTTCACAAAATGCTGGAGTATCTCAGCAGGCTAGGCAGCATCTCTGGAGAAAAGGAATGGGTGACGTTTCGGGTCGAGGCCTTTCTTCAGACATGTTGCCCGAGGAAACCTTCCGGAACATACTTGACAAATTTCACCCCGTCCAAGCCCTCGACATTATAACCGCCCCAGTCCATGTTGCGAAGTTAAAATTCCCCACTTTGACAATTTGGCAATCTCCTAGCATATTTGCTCTTCCATTACACGCTGATTAGACAATAGACAATAGACAATAGGTGCAGGAGGAGGCCATTCGGCCCTTCGAGCCAGCACCGCCATTCAATGTGATCATGGCTGATCATTCTCAATCAGCACCCAGTTCCTGCCTTCTCCCCCATACCCCCTGACTCCGCTTTCCTTAAGAGCTCTATCCAGCTCTCTCTTGAATGCATTCAGAGAATTGGCCTCCACTGCCTTCTGAGGCAGAGAATTCCGCAGATTCACAACTCTCTGACTGAAAACGTTTTTCCTCGTCTCAGTTCTAAATGGCCTACCCCTTATTCTTAAACTGTGGCCCCTTGTTTTGGACTCCCCCAACATTGGGAACATGTTTCCTGCCTCTAAAGTGTCCAATCCATTTATAATCTTATACGTTTCGATAAGATCTCCTCTCATCCTTCTAAATTCCAGTGTATGCAAGCCTAGTCGCTCCAGTCTTTCAACATATGATAGTCCCGCCATTCCGGGAATTAACCTAGTAAACCTACGCTGCACGCCCTCAATAGCAAGAATATCCTTCCTCAAATTTGGAGACCAAAACTGCACACAGTACTCCAGGTGCGGTCTCACTAGGGCCCTGTACAACTGCAGAAGGACATCTTTGCTCCTATACGCAACTCCTCTTGTTATGAAGGCCAACATTCCATTGACTTTCTTCACTGCCTGCTGTACCTGCATGCTTCCTTTCAGTGACTGATGCACTAGGACACCCAGATCTCGTTGTACGTCCCCTGTTCCTAACTTGACACCATTCAGATAATTGCCTTCCTATTCTTACTACCAAAGTGGATAACCTCACACTTATCCACATTAAACTGCATCTATCATGCATCCGTCCACTCACACAACCTGTCCAAGTCACGCTGCAACCTCATAGCATCTTCCTCACAGATCACACTACCACCCAGCTTTGTATCATCTGCAAATTTGCTAATGGTACTTTTAATCCTTCATCCAAGTCATTAATGGATATCGTAAATAGCTGCGGTCCCAGCACCGAGCCTTGCGGTACCCCACTAGTTACTGCCTGCCATTCTGAAAGGGACCCATTTATCTCCACTCTTTGCTTTCTGTCTATCAACCAATTTTCTATCCATGTCAGTACACTTACAGACCGCCAAACAGTAGCCTGGATATCGGGTGTAAGTTGCAGCAGGAGTTAAAATTGGCATGTAACAAAGGTAATGCCACTGTGGTTATGGGGGATTTCAATATGCACGTGGACTGGGAAAATCAGGTTTGTTCTGGACCCCAAGGAAGGGAGTTTGTAGAGGGCCTCCGAGATAGATTCTTAGAGCAGCTTGCAATAGAGCCTACCAGAGAGAAGTCAATTCTGGATTTAGTGTTCTCCAATAAACGAGATTTAATAAGCGAGCTCAAGGGAAAGGAACCGCTTGGAGGTAGTGACCATAATATGATTAGTTTTAATCTGCAATTTGAGAGGGGAAGGTTAAACCAGGAATGTCAGTGTTGCAGTTGAACAAAGGGGACCATGACGCGATGAGAGAGGAGCTGGCCAAGTTCGAATGGAAAAGGATCCTAGCATGAACGACGGTGGAACAGCAATGGCAGGAATTTCTGGGCATAATCCAGAAGATGCAGGAGCATTTCATTCTAAAGAAGTAGAAAGATTCTAAGGGGAGTAAGAGGCAACCGTGGCTGGCAAGAAATCTTTAATGACAGCACCCGTAGTCGGGATCGAACCCAGGTCTCCGACGCAGCAAGCTTTGTAAGGCATCAACTCTACCGCTGCGTCATATGTTAACCCAATCATTCCTGGGATCATTTTCGTGAACAACTTCTGGAACTTCTCCAACGCCACAACATCCTTCCTCAAGATATGTGGCCCAAAATTGTTCACAATTCTCCAAATCCGTCTGACCAGCTCCTTATAGAGCCTCAGCATTACATCCCTGTTTTTGTATTCTAGCACACTCAAAATAAAGGCATTGTACTCGCTACCGATTCGACTTGCAAATTATTTGTGGGGGGAATCCTGCACCACCACTCCCAAGTCCCTTTGCACAATTGATTTCTCAATCCCTTCCCCATTTAGAAAATAGTCTATGCCTTTATTCCTACAATCAAAATGCACGACTCCGCACTCTTCTACGCTGTATTCCATCCACCATTTTTCAGCCCACTCTCCCCACCTGTCCAAGTCCTTCCGGTGCAGCGGTGGAACTACAGTCTTCGAGAGCTGACACAAGGATTCGATCCTAACTACGGGTGCTTGTCTGCACGGAGTTTGTACATTGGCTTGGTATGAATGTAGAAATGTTAAATTGTCCCAGCGTGTGTAGGGTAATGTTAATATGCGGGGATCGCTGGTCGGTGCGGACTAGGTGGATCGAATGGCTTGCGAAGAGTTTCCGTGCTGCATCTCGAAACTCTAAACTAAACTCTAAACTCTAAATTCTAAACTTATGCAGTTTCCCTGCTTTCTCTGCATGACCTGCCACTCCGCCTATCTTCATTTCACCTGCAAACGTGGCCACAAAGCCTTTAATTCCCTCATCCAAATCATTGATTTACTACGGAATTCCATTAGTGACTGGCAGCCAACCAGAAAAAGCTCCCTTAATTGCCATTCTTTGCCTTCTGCCATCCAGCTAACCTGCTATCCATGATAGTACCATGCTAATAACTTCATCACCAATTTCCTTCCTGCATTCCAATTCATTTGGACCATCAACGCCACCTCCCTCCCCTTTCTGGATCTCACCATCTCCATGATAGGAGATGGACGTCTATTAGAATCCCACAGACTCACACAACTATCTCAACTACACTTCTTCCCAACCTTATCCGCTTACACCGCTTCTACGCCCAACGTGAGGTGTTCCATTCCAGGACATTCGAGGTGTCGTCGTTCCTTAGGGGACGGTGGTTCCCCTCTTCCATCATAGAGGATGCCCTTACACGTGTGTCCTCGGTACCCCACAGCTCCGCTCTTGCTCTCCCTCTCATATTTCGCTTGGGCAGTTTAAAACACAGTAGTATGATTATTGATTTATCTCACTTCAAGTAACTCCTGCAATCCCTCCCCCACCCAAGTCACACCAGCCTCTCGTTCTGACCTAGCAAACAGCTAACAATGCCTGCTTCCTTTATCATAGTTACATTTCTGCATATCTTTAATTCATTTCTTCTATATATTTCTAATTCATCGTCTATATCTCTCGTTCCCCTCTCCCCTGACTCCCAGTCTGAAGAAGGATCTCGACCCGAAACGCCACCCACTCCTTCTCGCCAGAGATGCTGCCTGTCCCGCTGAGTTACTCCAACATTGCATGTCTATTTTTCTGCAACCTTTCCTTTGATACAACGGGAAGGTCTTCTTTAGCAGCCTAACGTGCAGCAACTTTTCAAAGGCCTTCTGAAAATCCAGGTAAATCACATTCACTGACTGTCTGTCCGCTATTTACTTTCTGCAAGAATTCCAGCAGGTTCATCAGGCAAGACCCTTTCACAAAACCATGCTGACTTTGACCTATTTTAATCATCTGCCTTTAAGTACTCATCCTTTATAATGGACTCCCTGTCCATGTTTTATGTGTAAACTAAACAATGTGCTGACTATCGTTATCGCTCTCCATAACTAACTTGAGACTTCAAGGTTTTGCTTGGGCAGCTTTCAACCCAGCGGTATGACTTTTGATTTCTCTAAGTTCATGTAATCGCTGCTTTCCCTCTCTCTCCGTCCCTCCCTCCTCGCCATAGTTCTCCGACTAGTTTCACTGTCATGATTCATTTTACCATTTATATGCCTCATCGTCGTTCCCCTCCGTCACAATGAACCATTCTGCATTTATTTGAACAGCATCTGCTTTGATCTGTTGTTTTCACACCTTACATTCTCAATGTACCCCTCCACATCTCCAGTTTACCTCTCTCCTGACTCAGTCTGAAGACGGTTCTCGATCTGAAACGTCACCCATTCCTTCTCTCCGGAGATGCTTCCTGGTGCTGCCGCTGAGTTACTCCAGCATTTTGTGTCTATCTTTGCTGTGAACCAGCAACTACAGTTCCTTCCTAAACATTAAAACTTAGAGAGTTGTGTTCCTATTCCCTAATGACCCGTCCATCAGCTGACTAGTTTCATTAAGTCCAACACTCCTCGGTCTCCAGAATTCCCACCGATGTCAGAGCTGGAGGAACTCAACGGGTCAAGCAGCATATGTTTGTGTCCCATCCATGTACCTGTCTAAATGATTCTTAAATGTAACATGCAATAGTCCCAGCCTCAACTACCTCATCTGGCAGCTATTTCTCTACTTTTACCACGAATTGTGTGAAAAAGTTACCCCTCCGATTTCTATTAAATCATTTCGCCTTCACCTTAAACTTATGTCCTCTGTTCCTCGATTCCATTATTCTGGACAAGAGACTCAGAGCCTCTATCCGATCTATTCCCCTCTTTATTTTATCCACCTCTATAAGATCACCCCTCATCCTCCTGCAATGCCAGGAATAGTCCCAGTCCACTCAACCTCTCCCTATAGCTCAGACCATCGAGTCCTGGCAACAACCTTATAAATCTTCACTGTACCCTTTGAAGCACGACATGTTTCCTATAACATGGTGTCCAGAGCTGAACACAGCACTCTGAATGCGGTCTCGCCAACATCTTCTACAACTGCAACATGGCCTCCCCACTTCTATACTGCCATGTATACTACTACAGTATGTACCTGGATTATCTCTGACATCTCCCTCCCCTTTCTGGACCTCACCATCTCCATCACAGGAGACAGACTAGTGACGGACATTTACTATAAACCTACTGACTCGCACAGCTATCTGGACTACACTTCTTCTCACCGGTCCCCTGCAAAAAGTCTATCCCCTACTCCCAATTCCTCCGTCTACGCCGCATCTGCGCCCGGGATGAAGTGTTTCACACTAGGGCTTCCGAGATGTCCTCGTTCTTCAGAAAACGGGGCTTCCCCTCCTCCATTATAGATGAGGCTCTCACTAGGGTCTCTTCTACATCCCGCAGCTCCGCTCTTGCTCCCCCCCCCCCACTCGCAACGAGGACAGAATCCCCCTCGTTCTCACCTTCCACCCCACCAGCCAGCGGATCCAACATATCATCCACCAACATTTCCGACACCTACAGCGGGACCCCACCACTGGCCATATCTTCCCATCCCCTCCCCTCTCTGCGTTCCGTAGAGACCGTTCCCTCCGTAACTACCTAGTCCACTCGTCCCTTCCTACCCAAACCACCCCAACCCCCGGCACTTTCCCCTGCAACCGCACAAGATGCAACACCTGTCCCTTTACCTCCCCCCTCAACTCCATCCAAGGACCCAAACAGTCTTTCCAGGTGAGACAAAGGTTCATCTGCACCTCCTCCAACCTCATCTATTAAATCCGCTGCTCTATATGTCAACTTATTTACATCGGCGAAACCAAGCGCAGGCTCGGCGATCGCTTCGCTGAACACCTGCACTCGGTCCGCATTAACAAAACTGATCTCCCGGTGGCCGAGCACTTTAACTCCCCCTCCCATTCCCAGTCTGACCTTTCTGTCATGGGCCTCCTCCAGTGCCATTGTGAGGCCCACCGGAAATTGGAGGAACAGCACCTCATATTTCGCCTGGGCAGTTTGGTGGTATGAACGTCGACTTCTCCAACTTTAGATAGATCCTCTGTCCCTCCCTTCCCCTCCTCCTTCCCAGATCTCCCTCTATCTTCCTGTCTCCACCTATATCTTTCCTTTGTCCCGCCCCCCTGACATCAGTCTGAAGAAGGGTCTCGACCCGAAACGTCACCCATTCCTTCTCTCCCGAGATGCTGCCCGACCTGCTGAGTTACTCCAGCATTTTGTGAATACTGCAGTATGTATCCTGCTTTACACCATTATGGATCTGTTTATATTTCTAATTGTGTCTGCACGAATGTCTTGTTTTGTTTTTTTGCAGTCTTTTTCTCTTTTCATTTTCCTGCAGAATCCATGTCCATTTATGTATGATTTATGTTTTTGTGTATGTTGTCTAAGCCGATGAGACTGTGATGCTGCTGAAGCAAGATTTTCATTGTACCTGTACCTCATCGTACTTGTGCGGGTGACAATAAACCCGACTGGTCTATTGGTTCATAAAGTGATCCAGGATGAACTCAGCCCATCGTAGAATTCGCCATTCAATCATGGCTGATCAATCTCTCCCTCCTCGCCCTATTCTCCCGCCTTCTCCCCATAACCCCTGCCACCCCTACTAATCAAGAATCTATGTATCTCTGCCTTAAAAAATATATAATGGCGGCC
Organism: Rhinoraja longicauda; assembly: GCF_053455715.1. Classification (NCBI taxonomy): domain Eukaryota; kingdom Metazoa; phylum Chordata; class Chondrichthyes; order Rajiformes; family Arhynchobatidae; genus Rhinoraja; species Rhinoraja longicauda. The sequence goes on from NC_135971.1 coordinate 29,296,874, forward strand.
TCCACCGCCTGTGGCAATGAATTCCACAGATTCACCGCCCCTTGTCGAAATACCTCCTCATCACCTTTCTAAGGGAACATCCTGAAAACAGAGGCTATGATCCATGGCCCAAGACCCTCCCAATAGTGGAATCATCCTCTCCACATCCACTCTATCCAGGCCTGATGGGCATGCAGCGACAACACTGTGTGGGAAGGAAATGCTTGTTTAAACCATTGATAGACACAAAAATGCTGGAGTAACTCAGCGCGAAATGCAGGGTCTCTGGAGAGAAGGAATGAGTAACGTTTCGGATCGAGACCCATCGTCCGAAGAAGAGTCTGAGCCCTATGAGAAAAAAATGTGCACATGTGTGCTCTCTCAGCCTCAGACAGAACGTGTGTGGGTGGGAGACACGCAGCCCAGGCTGGGCAGACCGAGTCCCGGTGTGGAGGGGCTGTGGTGTGAGGAAACAGAGCCCACTTAAGCAAGCCCTCGCCCCAGGTTGTGGCAAGGACAAGTGATCAAATGAAACACACGGAATCCACTATGTCAATGGCGGGATAATGTTTAATCAGCTTCATGGATAGGAAAGGTTCAGAGGGATATGGCACAAACATCGGCAAATTGGACGAACTTAGGTAGTGCACGTTGGTCAGCATAGAAGTGTAGAAACATAGAAAATAGGCGCATTCGGCCCTTCGAACCAGCACCGCCATTCATTTTGATCATGGTTCTGGACTCCCCCTCAATCGGGAACATATTTCTTGTTCCTAGCCTGGACGATAACCATGGACAAGTTGGGCTGAAGGGCCTGTTTCCGTGCTGTATGACACTATGACTTTAGATTCAGGTCCCTAGAACTTGGCTAATCTGGTTTAGACTGAGCGGTCTCTTTTTCAATTTCTGGATTCTCTCCCCGTTTAGAAAATAATCTCCATCTTTATGTCTCGGACAAAAATGCATGACTCCACACTTTGCTGCACTGCATTTCACCTGTCACCTCTGCCCACTCTCCCAACCTGTCTAAGTCCTTCTTTCGAGTCCCTGTTTTCTGTACATTACTTGCCCCTCCACATATTTTCGCATGATTTGCAAACTTGGGCACAAAGTCTTCAATCCCCTCTTCCAAATCATTGATATACAACGTGACGTGTAGCGGCCCCTGCACTGCCTTGCGGAACTCCGTTAATCAATGGCAGCTAGTCAAAAAACGCCCCCTTTATTGCCACCCCTGCCCTTGTGCCATCTAGCCAATCGCTATCCAGGCTAGTATCACCCCTTTGATACCATAGGCTCTCATCTTCCTTAGCAAAGCCACGCGTGGCACTTTATCAAAGGCTATCTGAAAATCTAGGTAAACAACATTCACTAACTCTCCTTTGTCTGTCCTGCTATTTATTTCTTCAAAGAATTCCAGCAGATTCATCGGACAAGATCTCCCGTTTACAAAACCATGCTGACTTCGCCCTATTTTACCATGAAATTCTTAGTAATCCATAACCTTATTCTTTATAATAGATTCTAAAATCTTACCAAATCCCGCTGAAGTGCGACGAACCAGCCTATTTTTTCCACTCATCTGCGTTGCTCCCTTCTTGCAATTTTACATTTGTTTGGAAGCACTCCTGACCTTAGAGATTCTTGAAATATCACTACTAATGGCTCCACAATCTGTAAAGCCTATTCGTTCAAAACCCTCGGGTGCTGTCCATCCGGTCCAGATGACTTATCCACCTTCAGACCTTTGAGTTACCCAAGCACGTTCTCCTCTTCCATTCCAGGAAGGACATGGACGCTTTTGAAATGGTGCAGAGGAGGTTCACCTCAATGATGCCTAGATTAGGAGGTATCCTAATAACTCATGCGGAGGTTGTTGAAGGACTTAAGAAATATGTAAAATTATGAGAGGCATAGATAGTCGGAATCTATTTCACAGTATAGAAAAAATAAATATTGGGTGCATGGTGTTATGATGAGAGGGGTACAGTTTTTAGTGATGTGCAGGACAGATTTTACTCATTGAGTATGGCGAGTGCCTGGGAAGTGGTGCTCGATTGAGGTTGCTCGATGAGAGGAACCTTTAGTTGGTCACATGGATTGGCAGTGAATGGGGGGGGGGGGGGGGTGTTGGATATGGATTATGTGCAGGCAGATAAGAGTTGGTCTTGGCATGATGTTCGGCACAGACGTTGAGAACCAAAGAGCCTTTTCTTGTGCTGTAATGTTCTATCTTCCATGATAGCCAGCATTAACATCATGGGTTGACGTGTGTGCCCCTGTGCTGCAAAAGGAAGCTATTTGGCCCATTGAGCCAATGGCAGCTCCCAGAGGAATATCATGCCCCCATACATTAATATTCCTCCTATAGAGAGATAGAGCCACAATCATTAAACAGCACTTCGGCCCAATTTGTCCATGCCGACCACTAGTCCAAACTGAATCCATTTGCCAATCATTCCCAATTCTTCTGCCTACCTACACACGAGGTAATGGGCGGCACAGTGGCCCGACGTAGACTTGCTGCCTCACAACGCCAGAGACCCGGGTCCCGGGTACGACCCTGATTACGGAAGCTGTCTGCACGGAGTTTGTATGTTCTCCCCGTGACCGCATGGGGTTTCTCCCAGATCTTCGGTTTCTTCCCACACTCCAAAGACGTACAGGTTTGTAGGTCACTTGGCTCGGTATAAATGTAAATTGTTCCTAGTATGTTGGATAGTTTTAATGTGCGGAGATCGTTAGTCGGCGCAGATAAGTGGGCCGAAGGGCCAGTTTCCGTGCTATATCTCTAAATTAAAGTAATGTAAGCTAAACTAAACCAAACTAAACCAAGCTAAACTAAACTAAACTAAACTAAACTAAACTAAACTAAACTAAAATAAACTAAACTGAACTAAACTAAACTAAACTAAAGTAAACTAAACTAAACTAAACTAATTTGTAGTGGCCAGCTAATCTATCATCCATCATGCCTTCATGATGTTGTTTAAAGATGTGCGGGACAAGTTATTTTTCACAATGAGTTCAGGAACGCGCTACCTGGGACGGTGGTGGAGGCAGATATGATAGTGGACTTTAGCAGACTTTTGGATAGGTAGATTGATGTGCAGGAAATGAAGGGCTATAGATTATTGCAGGCAGATCAAATTTGATTTTGGCATCATGTTGGGCACAGTCATTGTGGGCCATTGCGCCTGTTGCTGTGCCCCACTGTTCTGTGGTTCTCTGTTCTACGTAAATCTATAGACGATGAATTTGAAGGACTTTGAACAAATAAATGAAAGATATGCAACAAAGTAAAAAATGATAAAGAAAACAGGCCATTGTTAGCTGTGGTCTAGGTAAAACGAGTTACAGGAAATGAGAGTCCACAGGCCAAATTTGAATGTATTACAACAACGTGAAGTTAGAGAAATGCACTGGGTTGTAAGATGGCCAAGCTAAATATGAGATGCTGTTCCATCAATGTGCATTTAACCTCACTTTTGCAATGGAGGAGGCCCAGGGCAGTAAGGTTAGTTTGGGGATGAAAAGGAGAATTAATGTGGAGATTCAATAAAGCTGCAATATTTATGTCATATACTAAATACCCTGAACATGAAGGCAAGCATAGCATATGCCTTCTTTGCAGCCTATCTATCCGTTGCCGCTGTCAGGGATCTCTGTTTTGTTCAGTTCTGGGCGCTATGTTGTACGGAAGTGTCGTGAAGCTGGAAAGGATATAGAGGAGATTTAGGAGGATGTTACCAGGACTAGAGGGTCTGACCTATAAAGAGAGGTTAAGTGGGCTGAGATTCTATTCCTTGGAGTGTAGGAGGATGAGGTAATCTTGTAGAGGTTTATAAAACCATGAGAGAAATAGATCGGGTAGATGCAGTGTCTCTTGCCTAGAGAGTAAGTGAATCGAGGACCAGAGTACACAGGTTTAAGTTGAAGAGAAAAAGATTTAATAGGAATCTGAGTGGTAACATTTTCACAAATGTTGGTGCTGGGTGAATGGTGAATTATATTTTTGATGGATTTCTTTCAAATCTCCCCTCAAACTTTGAAGTTCCAGTGGAAAACAGTGGAAGTTTATCCAATCTCCCCTTGCCGCTGGAACCCTCTAAAACAGAGATCATTCTAATGAACCTCCTCTGCACGCAATAGCTGCCTCACCGACAATCTGTCCCTTCCTTCTGTGTTGTGGGTTTAGTATGTGTTATGTGTATGTGTTTAGCTTGTTTGGTGTGAGGGAGAGGGTGGGGGGGGGGGGGGGAATCGGAAAACTTTTTTTATAAAACCGCATCGTTTCTCCGTCCGCACTGCGGCCTAACATCGAGCAGTTGGTGGCATTTGCTGGAGACCGACGTCGGAAGCTCCAACCGCGGGAGCCTGCGGACTTACCATCGTGGAGCCCGCAAACCCTTTGCCAGGGATCAACCTCTGAGCTCCAAGTGCGGGAGCCTGCGGACTTTATCATCGTGGCACTCGCGGTCTCTGGTTAGCGACCGACTTCGGGAGCTCCAGCCGCAGGAGCATCGACCGCCCCGACGCGTGAACTTCAATGCCCCGTCGCGGGGGCTTTGACCGCCGGCTGTGGGAGCTTCGATCGCCCCGACGGGTAGTTCGACAGCCCTGACCGCGAGAGAAAAATGAGGGAAGTAGATTAGACTTTCTAGCCTTCCATCACACCCCATGTTGACTTTTATGCAGTGTTTATTGTTGCCTTTGTTTAGTATGGCTGTATTGTAATACTAATACTGTACCTGAATTGGTACACGTGACAATAAAATACCTTTGAAACGTTTGAAACATTTCAAACCTTTTATTCGATATTTTTTAATAGAGAAAGGAGAGAGGCCGTCAGGACGTGTTAAGCAGCGTAGAACCAAATCAGCCCTGAACTGCCGAGACATTAGGAGTGAGACAGAAACAGAGAGTCCGGGGGTTAAAGAGATGAGAGACACAGTGAGAGAGGCACAGAGACACAAAGGACAGGAACGAGAGAGAGAAGCTGAGGCTATGTCCTCATCTGGACCATTTCCAAGACGTTCAGACGTCAGAAGGAGGATAAAACACACCAGAGGTCTCTGTGAAGTAAAACAAAAAGACACCAGACAGAGGAATACATGGAGGAAGAAAGATTTTCCCCTGTAAGCACGGCTCAGAACCGGGATCTGGGACGCCATGCTCTTGCCCTCAAAGTCTTGTCCAACTTGCAGCTTCTGTGGCTCCCACTCTACACAAAGCTTTTATAATTGCGACATCTCACACGCCCTGCCCATCTGATCGGTCTGTGTCCACAATGAAGTCCGCACCACCTCACCCTGGACACACTAGGCGTCAAAAAATTCTGCAGCGACTCTGGAAGGACTGTGAGGGGTTACTGACATCACACCTGATGAAGACACTGGAGCGTCTGGTCCTCGACCATCTCCACCCCCTGGTGAGACCATCAATGGATCCGCTGCAGTTCGCCTACCATAGTTGCATCATCTACCTACGGAACAGAGCTCTTTCACACCTGGAGAAGCCGGATAGCGCTGTGAGAATCATGTGCTTTGATTTCTCCAGTGCATTCAACATCATCCAGCCGGGGCTTCAGGCGGGGCAAGCTGGAGCGCACAGGAGTGGATCACCACCTCACATCCTGGATTCTGGACTACCTCACCAACCGACCACAGTATGTGAGGACAAAGTACTCAATGTTCTGCCTAATGATGGCAATAATACAACGTGCCTTCTTCACCACCCTGTGTCAACATTCTCAAGTCCTCTAATACAAGCAACATCCTGGTGAATTTCATCTCCACCATTTCCAACACAATCACATCCTACAACCAGATCAGCGGACAATATTCAAAATGTGGCCTGACCAGTTTAGTTTAGATTAAAGATACAGCCCAGAAACAGGCCCTTGTGGTGGGAAAATTAATGGAAAAGATACTTAGGGACAATATATATAATTATTTGGATAATCAAGGCCTGATTAGAAACAGTCAACATGGATTTGTGCCTGGAAGGTCATGTTTGACTAATCTTCTTGAATTTTTTGAAGAGGTTACCAGGGAAATTGATAAGGGCAAGGCTGTGGATGTTGTCTATATGGACTTCAGTAAGGCATTTGACAAGGTTCCACATGGAAGGTTGATTGAGAAGGTTAAATCGTTGGGTATTAATAGTGAGGTTGCAAGATGGATTCAACAATGGCTGAATGGGAGATACCAGAGGGTAACGGTTGACAATTGTATGTCAGATTGGAGGCCAGTGTCTAGTGGAGTGCCCCAAGGATCTGTGTTGGGTCCACTGTTGTTTGTCATTTACATTAATGATCTGGATGATGGTGTGGCAAATTGGATTAGTAAATATGCAAATGATACTAAGATAGGTGGAGTAGTTGATAGTGAGGTAGATTTTCAAAGTCTACAGAGAGACTTGGGCCTTTTGGAAGGGTGGGCTGAAAGATGGCAGATGGAGTTTAATGCTGATAAGTGTGAGGTGCTGCATTTTGGTAGGACAAATCAAAATAGGACGTACAGGGTAAATGGTAGGGAATTGAGGAATGCAGTGGAACAGAGGGATCTGGGAATAACTGTGCATTGTTCCCTGAAGGTGGAATCTCATGTGGATAGGGTGGTGAAGAAGGCGTTTGGTATGCTTGCCTTTATAAATCAGAGCATCGAGTATAGAAGTTGGGATGTAATGTTAAAATTGTACAGGGCATTGGTGAGGCCGAATCTGGAGTATGGTGTGCAGTTCTGGTCGCCAAATTATAGGAAGGATGTCGACAAAATGGAGAGGGTACAGAGGAGATTTACTAGAATGTTGCCTGGGTTTCAGCACTTAGGCTACAGGGAGAGGTAGAACAGGTTGGGTCTTTATTCTTTGGAGCGTAGAAGGTTGAGGGGGGACTTGATAGATGTTTTAAAAATTTTGAGAGGGACGGACAGAGTTGACGTGGGTAGGCTTTTCCCTTTGAGAGTGGGGAAGATTCCAACAAGGGGACATAGCTTCAGAATTGAGGGACAAAGGTTTAGGGGTAACATGAGGGGGAACTTCTTTACTCAGAGGGTGGTGGCTGTATGGAATGGGCTTCCGGTGGAAGTGGTGGAGGCTGGCTCGATTTTATTATTTAAGAGTAAATTGGATAGGTATATGGATAGGAGGGGATTAGAGGGTTATGGTCTGAGTGCAGGTAGATGAGACTAGGTCAGGGAGAATGGTCGGCGTGGACTGGTAGGGCCGGACAGGCCTGTTTCCATGCTGTAGTTGTTATATGGTTATATGGTTATATGATTCCGCGCCGACCAGCGATCTCCGCACATCAGCACTATCCTACGCACTAGGCAGAAATTACAGTTACACCAAGCCAATTAACCTCCAAACCAGTACATCTTTGGAGGGTGGGAGGAAACCGAAGATCTCAGAGAACGCCCACGCAGGTCACGGAGAGAACCTGCAATCTCCGTGAAGATGAGCATTCGTAGTCAGGATCGAACCCGGGTCTCTGGCGCTGTAAGGCAGTAAGGCAGTAGGTCTACTGCGACGCCACCGTGCTGCCCTGTGTTTTGAGAAGTTGCAACAGCGAGACCTAGCGTAGACTAGATGATCATTTCACCGAACACTTGCACTCGGTCCGCCAAGGCCTGCAGGAGATCACAGATGCCGAACTATTTTACCTCCCCTTCCTTTTCCCACACTGACCTTTGTGTCCTGGACCTCCTCCTTTGCCAGAGTGAGGCCACAGTGTGTGAGAATCGCTGGTCGGCGCAGACCCAGTGGGGGTCTGTATCTCTAAAGTAAGCACCTCATATTCGACTTGGGTTGCTTACAACCCATTGGTATGAACATTGATTTTATCAATGTCATGCCCTCACTTCCCTGTTTGCCACTGTAAACCCATTTCCCCCACCATCTCTCACACACCCAGTCACTCTGCTCCTTTCCTCTCTGTACAGTGAGTTTCCATCTTTGTGACCCCATTTACTTTTATCCCCCTTTCCCCCTCCCCCTATGTACCCTTCAAACTACATCGCTCTCTCTGGCTTTTACAGCTTGAAAGCGCGGACCACTAGATACAAGAACAACCTCCAGACCTCTGTAATCAGGCTGTAGGAAGGAACTACAGATACTGGTTAACAATGAAGATAGACACAAATTGCTGGACTAACTCAGCGGGACAATCAGCATCTCTGGACAGAAGGAATAGTTGACGTTTCGGGTCGAGTCTGAAAAAGAGTCTCGACCTGAAACGTCACATATTCCTTCTCTAGAGAGACGCTGTCTATCCCGCTGTGTGCAAGATACATCTTCTGGATGCACTGGGACGCATCCTCAGTGATGTTATCGGGTGTTTCGGGTCTCACAACATCAGATACCCTCGCCCAGGCGACCCAGCCGGGTTGATCAGGCCCCGACGTGCGTCTCAGCAGCAACTGCCCACGGATCAGCCCTCTTAATCCAAAGCCATCTAGTGGCTTTCTCTGCGGCTTCGCTTGCGGATTGAATGGCCCTCTTCTTTGCCAGCCCCGTAATGCCCAATTGGTTGAGGACTTTGCAGAGTGAGCGACCTGCAAAGCCTCTACAGCCCACCTCTATGGGTTCATAGCATGTCTTCCAGCCTCTGTCCTGGCACATCTCCACCAGTTCCTGGTACTTTGCGCGTTTCCACTCATTTGCTTCTTCCATACCCTCTTCCCAGGGCACTGTCAGCTCCAGAATGATCAGCTGTTTTGTCACCTCGGAGGTGATCATCATGTCTGGCCGGAGTGATGTTGCTGTGATGTGCTGCGGAAATTTCAGCTGTTTGCCCAGATCGACGTGCAGCTGCCAGTCAGTGGCCGTGTAGAGGAGGCCCGCCCTTGTATTTGGTTGTGGTCGAGGCTTATCTCCAGCTTTGACAAAAGTGATTGATTTCTTCGGGGCATGGTGGTGTTTGCTGCTACTGATGGCAGTGGCTATGCTCTCAGCAACCACCTTAAGCACCTGGTCATGGCGCCACCGATAGCGACCTTCGCCAAGGGACTTTGGCAGCTGCTGAGGAGATGTTCTAATGATCCCGTTCCAGTGCAAAGTGGGCAGGAAGGTGTCTGACTCTTGCCCCAGACGTGGATGTTTGCTGGGCTTGGTAGGGCATCGTAGACAGCTTCGACAAGGAACCGGACGCGCTGGAAATCTGCCTGCATGATGTTTGACCATGTAATCCTGCGCTACGATATGCTCTCCCACCGTGTCCACACTCCCTGCTGCCTGAGCCCCACCGTCCTGCTCACACGCTCTTCCTCCACACCTGCCCGGACCTCTTCCTGGATGAGATGGTGTCCCTCCTTGCCCTGGGCCTTGCCAACCTGGGTCTTAGGGAAGTATCCCAAGCCCGCTCTGCCAGTTGCTATGACTCCCACCAATGCCTTTTGTCTTAGCCGTGACTCTGCCACCTCCACTGCTTTCTCCGCCCTCCATTTCCTCCCTGTCCTCACCTCCATGCCAGCCGATGACACCTTTTGGTCCCTGGAGTCCCTGTACCGTAGGGCTTCTCTTATCCGTGCCACCATAAACTCTTTAGTTAGACCACTGAATGGGAGCTGCAAGATGTTACTGGTCCCGTACAGTGCTGTGCTGTTGAGGCTGCGGTGAAGGCCAAGTCACTTGCGAAGAAAGCCACTGATCTTCCTTTCGAGGGACTCAACTGTGGTCAGCGTAAACCAGGAGAGGCCACAGGGCACGGGGCAGGATGGAATGCTGATAAATCCAGGCCTTGAGTCTGCCAGGCAGGCCTGACTTGTCGACTTTGGTGAGCCAGACTTCAAGGTCTTCGATGGACTTTTGAATGGCGGCAGAGTCTTTGAGAGTTGCGTCAAAAAGCTTCCCCAAACTCTTGACAGATTTCTCAGTGATGGAGGGAATGGCAGTTCCGGATAATAAGAAGTGGAATTTGTCAGTCACCTTCCCCTTCTTCAGCACCATGGACCTTGACTTGGTTGACTTGAAACTCATCCTTGCCCAAATGATAAGTTTCTCAAGACCTTGTAGGATTCACCTACTCCCTGGGACCGATGTTGTGGTGATGGTAAGGTCGTCCATAAAAGCTCTTATTGGGGCTGAGTTACTCCAGTAGTTTGTGTCTACCTTTTTTTTAAATCAGGTTTTGAATGGTCCTTCCACAAGTTAGGGTACATTTGATTCACCTCAGTCCCATTGTGGACATAGGACAGTTGCGCAACTGATGCGCTACAATAATGTGAACTATATTCTGCACTCTGTAACCTACTTTCTTTCGGTTCCTTTCTGATCTGATTAGCAAACACATAAAAACAAAGCTTTACAATGTACCTTGGCAATAATAAACTTACACATTTCCCTCCTCTTCTCCCCTTATCTGTCACATATTGTCTACTTTTCACCTTGAGCGTTTGTCACTTACTCCACCTACCTGCGTCCACTGAACTTTCGCCAGAGGGTGTTGGCAGATGGGGTTTAATCACAACTCTCTGGGTGAAAAAGTTCCTTTTCACCTCAGTTTTAAATGACCTCCCCTTTATTAGTTTAGTTTGCAGCGCGGAAACAGGCCCTTTCGGCCGCGCCGACCAGCGATCCCCGCACATTAGCACTGTCCTATACCCACTAGGGACAATTTTTACATTAATAAGCAAGTTAACCTACAAACCTGCACGTCTTTGGAGTGTGGAAGGAAACCCACGCAGGTCACGAGGAGAACGTACAAACTCCGTGCAGATTGCACCCGTAGTCGGGATCGAACCCTGGTCTCCGGTGCTGCATTCGCTGTAAGGCAGCAACTCTATTGCTGCGCCACCGTGTCGCACTCTGAGTCTGTGGCCCCTGGTTCTGGACTCCTTGGGAACAATTTTCCTGCATCTAGCCTGTCCAGTCCTTTTCTAATTTTTTATATATCCCTTCTCATCCTTCTAAACTCCAGTGAATACAAGCCTAGTCTTTTCAATATTTCCTCATATGACAGCCCCGCCATCCCAGGGATCAATGTCGTGCACCTACGCTGCACTGCCTCAATTACAAGGATGTCCTTCCCCAAATTAGGAGACCAAAACTGTACACAATGCTCCAGATATGGTCTTACCGGGGCAATTTACAACTGCAGAAGAACCTCTTTACTGCTATACTGAAATAATCCTCTCGTTATGGAGGCCAACATGCTATTAGCTTTCTTCACTGCCTGCTGCACCTGCACGCCAACGTTCAGTGACTTGTGTACAAGGACACCCAGGTCTCGCTGCACTTCCCCCTTACCTAACCTGACACCATTGAGATAACACTCTGCCTTCTTGTTTTTGCCGCCAAAGTGACCTCACATTTATCTACATTACACTGCATCTGCCATGCTTCTGCCCATTCACTCAACCACACATGGTTCATTTACCTTATGGTCCCTTAACAAATCCGGTTCATTACATAACACTAAATTCAGAAATGCCTTTTCCATTGTTGGCTTCAATACAAGGTGCTCTAACAATCCATCTCCGAGTCACTCTGTACCTATCTGATTTTCCAAGTCTACCTCCATATTGAAATCTCCCATGACCACCTTTTCTACATGCCAATTTTAACTTCTGATGTAACTTGCACCCTATATCCTGGCCAATGTTTGGGGGCCTGTAAATAAATCCCATAGGAGTTTTTTTACCCTCATAATTTCTCAGCTTCATCCACAATTACTCTACATCTTCTGATCCAATAATATCACTCGCCAAGGACTGAATTTCATTCATAACCAACAGAGGTACCCCAGCCCTTCTGCCAATGGATAATCCATTCGTCCAGAAGCACCATTTGAACACAAGGTCAGAGAAGAGGTGTTCACAGGAGGCATGTGACGCTCCACGGGGCTTTTTTAAGGTCACAAACTGGGACGCATTCTGTACGCCCCATGGAGAGTACATTGATGGACTGACGGACTGTGTTAGCAGCCACATAAAGTTCTGTCTGGATAACGTTGTACCTTAGGAGACTGTACACTGCTTCGCCAAAACAAGGCCCTTCTCAACCAGACGAAGAGGGCTTTCAGGAATGGTGATTGGGAGGAGGTGAGATTAGGCTAACTGATCTATAATTCCCAGTTTTCTCTCTCGCTCCTTTCTTGAAAAGTCGGATAACATTAGCGACCCTCCAATCCACATGAACTGATCCTGAATCTATAGAACATTGGAAAATCATCACCAATGCGTCCCCGATTTCTAGACTCACCTCCTCGAGTAACCTGGGATGCAGACCAGCAGGCTCTGGGGATTTATCAGCCTTCAGTCCCATCAGTCTACCCAATACTATTTCTCGCCTAATGCAAACAGGAGCTGGAGCTGAAACTTCAGCAAAAAGACAGGAGGGATGTGTGGAGCGGGATAAAGAATATTACAGTCTACAAGAAGACGTGTGGCCTGGGAAGGGAAAACAACCAGGACTGGGCCAACGAGTTAAACCTGTTTTTTTAATAGTTTTGATGGTGGGGCCTCTGCGCATCCTCCCCAGGCTCCCCGACACTGATTAACCATCAGTTAACCATCAAGGAGAACCTTCAGCAACAGACTGGTTCCACCAAGATGCAGGGCAGATCGCCGGAGGAGATCTTTCTTCCCTGCGGCTTTCAAATTATACAATTCTTCCCCCTTCTGTCGTGGGATAGCCTAAAGACTGACCCTTCCCTTCCCTGATCTTTGCACTTGCCCAATTCTTTCCACTCGTCACTTTATTTTCATGTTTCATGTATTTTGTGTTTTCATGACTCTTGGCAGAACAATTTCCCTCCTGGGATAAATAAAGTTTTAGCATATCATATCGTATCGTATGATCGACCATTTTGGTCACATCTTCAAAAAACGTAATCAGATTCGTGAGACATGACCCCCACGTACAAAACTCCGCTGATTATCTCTAATCAGCCCTTGTTCATCCAAGTGCTATCTAATCTATATCCTATCATTCAGAATACTCGATAGTCACATTCTGATCACAGATATTAGGCTCGTTGGCCTCTAGTTCCCAACCTGTTCTCTGCAGCCCTTTTTGAATAGAACCACGGCATTTGCCATCCCTCAGTCCTCCAGCACCTCGCCTGTGTTTAACGATGGCTCACATAAATCTCAGCGAGGGCTCCTGCGATTTCCTCTCGAGATTCCCACCGTATCATCGGGAATATCTGATACAGCCCGGGAGATTTGTCTACCTTCATACACGTCAGGACCATCAGCAGCTCTTCGACTGTAATACTGATTGCTCTCATGACACTTCCAATGACTACCACAGGATCCCCCGTCCTCCTGTGTTTCTCCACGGTGAAAACAGAGGAGAAATGCTCATTGACCTTGCCACTGAGCCATCCTATTCTTCGAAATAAAAATTTTAAACACACCACAAGGCATAAGATCATATGGAATAGGTGAAGAATTAGGTCATTCGGCCCATTAAATCTACTCCGACATTCAATAATGGATGATCTATCTCTCCCCCCTAACCCCATTCTTGTGCCTCCTACCCATAAACTCTGACACCTGTACTAATCAAGAATCTATCTATCTTTGCCTTAAAAATATCCACTAACGTGGCCTCCAGAGAATTCTGTGGCAAAGATTTCTACAGACTCACCACAAGGGTCGGGTATGGCAATTAAGGCTCTACTTTATCAGTTGTATTTGGTAGTGTTCACCAACTGTCTTTATACTATGAACCATGTTATAGGAAATATATTGTCAAGCTTGAAATGGTTCAGAGAACATTTACGAGGATGTTGCCTAGATTAGAGGTTGTAAGCTATAGGGAGAGGTTGAGGCAGCGACTATCCCAACTTATAAGCGGTACCAGTTACACGGGTACATGGATATGATAGGTTTTGAGGGATATAGAACAAGCGCAGGCAGGTGGGACTGGTGCAGCTGCGACATGTGGTTGATGTGGGTAAGTTGGGCCGACGAGCCTGTTTCCACACTGAATCACGCTATGAATATATGACTCTATGACTATACAAAACAGCGTTGCCACTCACGTGCCCCATGGGACATTGACCTCATTTAAGGGCCATTTCCAGCAGGCCCTGCCCCCAATGACCTGTAGCGGAAGGACCCCAGACTGTGGATCTCCCCAGAGAGCCTTGGCGTTGGCTACACCAAACATCAGTGCGCCCCTCAGCACGTACACATGTAGTCTGAAGCTGGCTACTCGACAACATTCCCCGACGAACTCCTCGCTCTGCTGGGAGGTCAAAAGGTTCGGGCCAACCAAAAGAAAGAGCGTCTTTCACCGATTTGGTGACCTTCCAGCAACACTTGATGTCCGTCTCTGAATATGCCCCTGGGAACAGTCCGTAAATCACAGAGTCCTCTGTTACGGACTTGTTCGGAATAAACCGTGACAAGGACCATCGCAAACTTCTCCAGACTCTCTTCACAAATCCACACTTTGTGAAGAGGTGGGGAATCGTCTCCTCTTCATAGACTTTATTAAAGAGTGCCTGATACACTGGCCGTTGGGACTGTTCCCCGAACAAAGATTCGTGTGATCTTTTATACAGTTTTTCTCTTTGTTTGTTGTTCACATGAATTAACCCTACACAGAATTCACAAAGTCACACCAGTATTCGTCCATATAATAACAATATAACAATTACAGCACGGAAACAGGCCAGTTTGGCCCTTCTGGTCCATGCCGAACACTTTCTCCGACCTAGTCCCATCTACCTGCTCTCAGACCATAACCCTCCAATCCCTTCCCATCCATATACCTATCTAATTTACTCTTAAATAATAAAATGGAGCCTGCCTCCACCACTTCCACCGGAAGCTCATTCCATACAGCCACCACCCTCTGAGTAAAAAGTGACCCCTCATGTTACCCCTAAACTTTTGTCCCTTGATTCTAAAGTTATGTCCCCTTGTTTGAATCTTCCCCACTCTCAAAGGGAAAAGCTTACCCACGTCAACTCTGTCCGTCCCTCTTAAAATTTTAAAAACCTCTATCAAGTCCCCCCTTAACCTTCTGCGCTCCAAAGAATAAAGACCCAACCTGTTCAATCTCTCTCTGTAGCTTAAGTGCTGAAACCCAGGCACCATTCTAGTAAATCTCCTCTGTACTCTCTCTATTTTGTTGACATCCCTATAATTTGGCGACCAGAACTGCACACCATATTCCAGATTCGGCCTCACCAATGCCTTGTACTATTTTAACATTACGTCCCAACTTCTATATTCGATGCTCTGATTTATAAAGGCAAGCATACCAAACGCCTTCTTCACCACCCTATCCACATGAGATTCCACCTTCAGGGAACAATGCACAGTTATTCCCAGATCCCTCTGTTCCACTGCATTCTTCAATTCCCTACCATTTACCCTGTACGTCCTATTTTGATTTGTCCTACCAAAATGCAGCACCTCACACTTATCAGCATTAAACTCCATCTGCCATCTTTCAGCCCACCCTTCCAAAAGGCCCAAGTCTCTCTGTAGACTTTGGAAATCTACTTCATTATTAACTACACCACCTATCTTAGTATCATCTGCATACTTACTAATCCAATTTGCCACACCATCATCCAGATCATTGGTGTAAATGACAAACAACAGCGGACCCAACACAGATCCTTGGGGTACTCCACTAGACACTGGCCTCCAACCTGACATACAGTTGTCAACCATTACCCTCTGGTATCTCCCATTCAGCCATTGTTGAATCCATCTTGCAAATTCACTATTAATACCCAACGATTTAACCTTCTTATTCAACCTTCCATGTGGAACTTTGTCAAATGCCTTACTGAAGTCCATATAGACAATATCCAAATTCAAGAAGATTAGTCAAACATGACCTTCCAGGCACAAATCCATGTTGACTGTTCCTAATCAGGCCTTGTTTATCCATATGTTTATATATATTGTCCCTAAGCATCTTTTCCATTAATTTTCCCACCACAGACGTCAAACTAACAGGTCTATAATTGCTAGGTTTACTTTTAGAACCTTTTTTAAACAAGGGCACAACATGTGCAATGCGCCAATCTTCCGCCACCATCCCCGTTTCTAATGACGTTTGAAATATTTCCGTCATAGCCCCTGCTATTTTTGCACTAACTTCCCTCAATGTCCTAGGGAATATCCTGTCAGGACCTGGAGACTTATCCACTTTTATATTTTTTTAAAGTGTTCGTACCTCCTCTTCTTTGATCCTCATGGTTTCCATCACTACTCTACTTTTTTCGCTTACCTCGCATAATTCAATATCCTTCCCCTTGGTGAATACAGAAGAAAAGAAATTGTTTAATATCTCCCCCATTTCTTCCGGTTCAGCACATAGCTGTCCACTCTGACTCTCCAATGGACCAATTTTGTCCCTCGCTATCCTTTTGCTATTGACATATCTGTAGAAACCCTTGGGGTTTACATTTACATTACTTGCCAAAGCAACCTCATATCTTTTTTTTGCCTTTCTTATTTCCTTCTTAAGATTCCTTTTACATTCTTTATATTCCTCAAGAACCTTATTTACTCCCTGCCGCTTATATTTATTGTATATCTCCCTCTTTTTCCGAACCAAGTGTCCAATTTCCCTAGAAAACCACGGCTCTTTCAACTTATTATTCTTTCCTTTCCACCGAACAGGGACATAAAGACTGTACTCTCAAAATTTTACCTTTAAATGTCCTCCATTTCTCTATTATATCCTTCTCATAAAACAAAATGTCCCATTTCACTAATTTTAAATCCTTTATCCATTATCCCAGGGTGGAAATGTCCAAGATTAGTGGACGTAGATATACGGTTTGAGGGCAAATGGACGGATGTGCAGGGTAAGATATTTTTATAAACACCAAGTGGTGGCTGCGCGGAATGAGTTGGTGTAGATACAATAGTGGCGTTCATGAGGCTTTTAGATAGGCTCCTGGGTGTGCATGGAATGGAAGGACGTGGATCATGTGGGCGTAGAAGGGAATAGTTAAACTTGGCATCATGTTCGGCACAGATATTATGGACCGAAGGGCCTGTTCCTGTGAAATACTGTCTGTCCTATGTTCATACCAGCAAGATTGCTGATATATCTGTAATTTCATGATCATAAGTGATAGGAGCAAAAAAATAGGCCATTCGGCCCATCAAGTCTGCACCGCCATTCAATCTTGGCTGATCTATCTTTCCCTCCTAACGCCATTCTCCTGCCTTCTTCCCATTGCCCCTGACTCCAGTACCCCACTGTTCCTGTGCACATGACAATAACCTCAATTCTAATTGTCTCAAGTCAATTCCCAATGTTGTGCCTTTATAAGGTTTTCAAAAGGCAACTTTTGAACTTTTGTCTTTTGTGTCTCAGTCGATTCATCAGCTGACCGGTCTTATCTCCTGGGGAAACTGTCTCCATAACAGATGGTCGTTGAGGAATGCAGCACGGAAACAGGCCCTCCAGGCCATCAAGTCATTGCCAATCAAGATGCAACATCCACACTAGTAATATTTGCCTGCGTTTAGCCCACATCCCTCTGAGCCTTACTTGTCCCTGTACCTGTCCAAGTCAAGTCAAGTCAAGTCAAATTTATTTGTCACATACACATACACGATGTGCAGTGAAATGAAAGTGGCGATGCCTGCGGATTGTGCACAAAAAAAGAATTACAGTTACAGCATATAAATAAATTTAATAAGTTACTATAGTGTAGACAAAAATTTAGTCTCTGGGGTGATAAAAGTTGACAGTCCTGATGACCTGTGGGAAGAAACTCCGTCTCATACTCTCCGTTTTTACAGCGTGACAGCGGATGCGTTTGCCTGATCGTAGCATCTGGAACAGTCCGTTACTGGGTTGGTAGGGGTCCCTCATGATCTTGCTTGCTCTGGATCTGCACCTCCTGATGTATAGGTCCTGCAGGGGGACGAGTGTAGTTCCAGTGGTGCGTTCTGCCGAACGCACTACTCTCTGCAGGGCCATCCTGTCCTGGGCAGAGCTGTTCCCAAACCAGACTGTAATGTTGCCGGACAGGATGCTCTCTACAGCCCCAGAGTAGAAGCAATGAAGCCCTTTGAATTGTGTTATAGTACTTTTAGATTAGTTTAGTTTAGTTTACAGATACAGCGCGGAAACAGGCCCTTCGGTCCACCGAGTCTGCACCCACCAGCGACCCCGCACACACGAGGGAGAATTTTACATTGATACCAAGCCAATTAACCTACACACCTGGACGTCTTTGGAGTGTGTGATCGACCGACGATCTTAGGGAAAGCCAACGTGGTCAAGGGGAGAACGTCCAAACTACGTACAGACATCACCCGCAGTCATGGTTAAACCTGGATCTCGGGCGCCGTGAGCGCTGTAAGGCAGCAACTCCGGCGCTGTGCCGCCGTGCCACATACCTCAACTACCTCCACTGCAGCTCATTTCATATGTCCACCAACCTGTGTGAAAAGATTGCCCTTCACATACATATTACATCTTTCCCCTATCGCGTTAAACTTGTGTCCTCCAGTTTAATCTCCCCTATCCAGGGGAAAAGTCTGACCAGTTGATCAGTTTAGTTTGTTGTCACGTGTACCAAGGTATAGTGAAAATCTTCTGTTGCGTGCTTACCAGTCGGCAGATAGACACGACACGATTATAATCCAACCTTTTACAATGTATGGGAATAACGTTTTAAATGGTAAGGGAATAACGTTTAGTGCAAGATAAAGCCAGCAAAGTCCGATCAGAGATAGTTCGATGGTCACAAATGTGGTAGGTAGTAGTTGAGCACTGCTCTCTAGTTGTGCTAGGATTGTTCAGTTGCCTGATAACAACTGGGAGAAAACTGTTCCTGAATCTGAAAATGTGAATTCTCACACTTCGACAACTTTTCCCGATGGGAGAGGGTAGTAGAGAGAGAGTGTCCAGGTGCGCCTCATCCTTGATTATGCTGCTGGCCTTGCCGAGGCAGCGTGATATATATATGGAGCCAATGGTAGGGAGGTTGGTTTGTGTGGGCTGCGTCCACAATTCGCGGCCATTTCTCGCGGCAATGCTGCACGTCCCCTTGGAGAAACAAGATGCCTCTCACCGAGGTCTATCGTTCAACAATCCGTGCTCGGGGAATGGAGTTTCTCTCACCTGAAGATTTAGTTAATGCCTGCAAAATGCTGGAGGCTCTGAACGTACCAATGAGATTGTGTGTTTTTGACAGTGTAGTGATTGTGGTTCACGTCCAGTTACATAATGAGGATGAAATGATTACATCGGCTCTGGAGACGGTGTCAGAGCGAGGTTTCTCCACTTCCGAGGAGTGCGCCAAGCTGATGAGCATCTCGATTCTAGTGGCTGCTACTCACTGAGAGGTTTGGCATCCTCTGCAGTGACAATTCTGTGGAAAGCCTGCGCTATTACCCAAACTTGTTCATCACACAAGACCGAATTCACCAGTGAAGTCTGCACCTTGTTTTGCTTGAGGCCCTGGAATTGTGGCGAGCACGAGAGACTGTGACCAATGCAAAGTGAAATTCAGTCACTTACCAAGATCATTGTGGTGGAATGGTAGAGCCGGTGGAAGCTGAACGTCAACAGGACTCTGTATGTTCACACACGTTCCCAATTTATAGGACTAGAATAAGGCCATTCGGTAAATCGAGTCCACTCCGCCATTCAATCATGGCTGATCTCTGCCTACTAATCCCATTTTCCTGCCTTCTCCCCATAACCATTGACACTCGTTCTAATCAAGAATTTGTCGATCTCTGCCTTAGAAATATCCACTGACTTGGGCTCCACAGTCCTCTGTGACAATGAGTTCCACAGATTAACTACCCTCTGACTAAAGAAATTCCTTCTCACCTTTCTGAAAGAAAGCCCTTTAATTCTGAGGCTATGATCTCTGGACCCAGACTCTCCCACCAGTGGAAACATCCCTTACATATCCAATTTATCTATGTCTTTCATTATTCTGTGGGTTTCAACGAGGTCCCCTCTCAACCTATTAAACTCCAACGAGTAGAGGCACAGTGCTGTTATGCGCTCATCATATGCTAACCCTCTCATTCCAGGAATCGTTCTTGTAAACCTCCTCTAGACCCTCTCCGGAGCCAGCATATCATTGCTCACATATGGGGCCTATCTGTGTGTGGATGAACACAGCATACGCAATTATTTACGAGTATCATCAGCTACTCATAACTGTGTTCCAAATGATGAACATCTGTTAAACTTTAGTTTAAACTGAATAAATTCAAGGTGAATCTTGAAAAGAAAAATCGTGCGGTTTTGGATGGAGCTGTTTCTAGACCAATTTGTGATGCATCCCGATAAAATGCTTTATTTGGCACATCTGTAGAAGTTGGTCAGAGCTGTAGGAGACATGCCGGACCTTCTACGCGTACTAAGAATGTCGAGGCATTGGTATGCTACCCACCTCATCTCATCTATGACCTTCATAATTTCATAAACCTCTACAAGCCTCTCAGTTTCCTGCACTCTAGGGATAACAGTCCCAGCGTATCATGCCTCTGCTTATAACTAAAACCCTACTGTCGTAGTAAAATGCTTATGAATAGTTTCTGCACCCTCTACTGCTTAATGTTATGATTCTGATAGTGTGGCGACCAGAACGGCACACAATACTCCAAACATCAACATCTTGTACAACTAAAACACGATGTCCCAGCACTTGTACTCAATGTCCTGTCTAATGATGACAATAATACCATTTTGCATTCTTCACCACCCTGTGTCAACATTCTCAATGAACTAGCTTTGTTCATGGGTAAACCTGCCCAGCCTCTCGAATCTCTCCCGACAACTAAAGCCTTCTAATATTAGCAACATCCTGGTGAATCTCCTCTCCACCCTCTCGAACACAATCACACCTTACAGTGACATTACCAGGTCTGCATACAATGCTCAAAGTGTGGCCTGACTAGTTTAATTTAGGGATACAACGTGGAAACAGGCACCGAGTCCGCGCCGACCAGCGTTCCCCGCACTTTAGCACTGTCCTACAAACACGAGGGATAGAAACATAGGAAAACATAGAAAATAGGTGCAGGAGGTGACCTTTTGGCCCTTCGAGCCAGCACCGCCATTCGTTGTGCTACTCTTTCCCCCTTAACATATCTAAAGATGTTTCTTTATATTCTTGGCCAGCTTCCCCTCGTACTTCATCTTTTCAGCCCGTATTGCCCGTTTTGTTACCTTCTGTTGTCCTTGAAAGTTTCCCAATCCTCTGGCTTCCGGCTACTCTTTGCTGTGTTATACATATTTTCTTTTAGTGTTAATCCATCCCTAACTTCCCTTGTCAGCCACGGCTGCCTCCTACTCCCCTTAGAATCTTTCTTCCGCTTTGGAATGAAATGATCCTGCATCTTCCGGATTATGCCCAGAAATTCCTGCTATTCCTGTTCCACCGTCATTCCTGCTATGACCCCTTTCCAGTCAACCTTGGCCAGCTCCTCTCTCATGCCTTCATAGTCCTCTTTGTTCAACTGCAACACTGACACATCCGATTTAACCTTCTCCCTCTCAAATTGCAGATTAAAGCTAATCATATTATGATCACCACAAGCGACTCCTTCACCTCGAGTTCTCTTATCAAATCTGGTTCATTGGACAACACTACATCCAGAATTGCCCTTTCTCTGGTAGGCTCCAGCACAAGCTACTCTAAGAATCCATCTCGGAGGCACTCTACAAATTCTCTTTCTTGGGGCCCAGAACCATCATGTCTTTCCCAGTCTACCTGCTTATTGAAATCCGCCATCATCATCACCATAATTTACATTTATACCAAGTCAATTAGCTCCCAAATCTGCACGTCTTGGTAGTGTGGGAGGAAACCGGCGATCTCGGAGAAAACCCACGTAGGTTACTAGGCAGACAAACTCTTTGCAGACAGGCATCCGTATTCAGGACTGAACCCCGGTCTCTGGCGCTGGAAGGCAGCAGCTCCGTGCTGCACTGTGTTTTATAAAGCCTCCGTGCCGTCATGTGTTTTATAAAGTTGCGAAATTCCCTTCTATCTGCGAGACCAAGCGTAGACTAGACAAACACTTGCACTCGGTCCACCAAGGTCTGCTGGAGGCCATTGACGCGGAAATATTTTAGCTCCCCTTTCCTTTCCCATACTGACCTTTGTGTCCTGGACCTCCTCCGTTTCCACAGTTAGGCCACGTAAAAAGTGTAGGAACGGCACCTCATCTTCTTCTTGGATAGCTTGCAACCCAATGGTATGGACATTGAATTTTTCAATTTCATGTCATACCCCCAAATACCCTCTCACATCCCTATGTGCCCTTTCCCACCTTCCCACCCCACTCCGAATCCATTTCTGCTACCATCTCTCACACACCCGGTCACTCTGCTCCTTACCTCTCTGTACGTTGAGTTTCCGTCTTTGTGACCCCTATTTTCCTTTTAGTCCCCTTTACCCCCCCCCCCATGTCCCTTTCAACCTACATCACTCTCTCTGGCTTTACAGCTTGAAAGCGCGGGCGACCACATGCGGAAACAGCTAGTCCTCTGTAATCAGCTGTGTTGGATGGAACCGCAGATGCTGGTTTACCCCGAAACGTCACATATTCCTTCACTCCAGAGATACTACCAGTCCCGCTGAGTTACTCCAGTATTTTGTGTCGACCTACCGTTATCAGGCTTTTCAATGGTCCTTCAATTATTTAGGGAACTGTTGGATTCACCTCTGTCCCATTGTGAACATAACACATTGTACAGTATGTGGAACTGATGCGCTACGATGATGAGAACAATATTTGATATCCTTCCTATAGGGTGGTGACCAGAACTGCATATAATACTCCAAACATCAGCATCTTGTACAGCTGCAACATATGTTCCCAGTACTTGTATTCAATATCACAATTTGCCTTCATCACCCTATGTCAACTTTCTCAAGGAACAGTAGACTTATAGAAAACAGGTGCAGGAGGAGGCCATTTGGCCCTTCGAGCAAGCACCGCCATTCGTTGTGATCATGGCCTATCATCCACAATTAGCAACCGGTGCCTGCATTCGTCCCATAACCCTTGATTCCACTAGCCCCTAGAGCTCTATCTAACTCTATTTTAAATTCATCCATTGATTTATCATCCATTGATAATTCCACAAATTCACAAGTCTCTGGGTGAAAAAGTTATTTCTCATCTCAATTTTGAATGGGCTCCCCTTTATTCTTAGACTGTTGGTCCTGGTTCTGGACCCCCCCTCATCATTGGGAACATTTTACTGGCATCTGGCTTGTCCAATACTTTTACTCGTAGTTTTGTTCCAGGGTAAACAAGCTTAGCCTCTCGAATCTCCTTGTATAACTAAAGTCTTCTAATCCAAGCAACATCCTGGCGAATCTCTTCTCCACCCTCTCCAGCGCAACCACATCCGGCAGTGTTATGACCAGATCTGCACACAATACTTAATGTGTGGCCTGACCAGCGTTTTATGAAGTTGCTATATTCCAACTCCTCAACATCAGAGAGGCCAAGTGTGGACTAGACGACCCGCTGACTGAACACGTGCAGTTACAGCCAAGGCCTGCTGGTTCTCACAGTTGCTGAACTATTCTGACTCCTTTTCCCATAAACAGCACCTCATATTCCGCTTGGGTAGATCAAAACCAGACGGCATTGAATTCCCCAATTCTCGCCCACCATTAACTCTCCCAACCAACCGCTGCCCTTTGCCTCCCCTCTCCCTCCACTGTGCCCCACGTGCTCCCGTCAATTTCTCCTCTCTACCCCCCCCTCCCCCGCAGTCTAGATCAAGGAAAAGCAAGCATGATCCGGCAGCAAAAGAGATCGGAGAACAGGAGGTACCTCGCGAAGAGACAGATACGGAAAGAGAAACGTCAAATTATCCTAGTCACAGAGTGACAGCAGGGAAACAGGCCCTTAGGCCCACAGCGTCCGTAGCGACAATCCACCACCATTTACTCCGATACTACATTAGAGTTATGGGGGAAAGGCAGGAGAATGATGTTAGGAGGGAGAGATAGATTAACAATGATTGAATGATGGAGACGACTTAGAGACACAGAGTGATACATTATGGAAACAGGCCATTCGGCCCTACCTGCCCAAATCGGCCAACACGTCCAGCTACATTAGACCCACCTGCCCGTGTTTAGTTCATATCCCTCCAAACCTATCCATGTAACTGTCGAACTGGTACCTCTTAAATGTCCTTGCCTCAACTAGCTCCTATGGCTGCTTGTTCCATACAACCACCATCCTTTGTGTGGAAAGGTTACTCCTCAGATTCCGATTAAATCCTTTCCCCTTCACCCTAAACGTGTCTTCTGGTCCTCGATTCACCAAATCTGGACAAAACACTGTCTGCATCTACCCGATCTATTCCTCTCATGCTTTTATACGATCACCCCTCATCCTCCTGCTCTGCAAGGAATAGAGTCCCAGTCTACTCACCCACCCCCTATAGCTCAGACCGCCTAGTGATGGCAACATCATTGTAAAGAAGGGCCTCGTTAATAGACAAAAGACAATAGACAATAGACAACAGACAATAGACAATAGGTGCAGGAGTAGGCCATTCGGCCCTGCGCGCCAGCACCGCCATTCAATGTGATCATGATTCACAATCAATACCCCGTTCCTGCCTTCTCCCTATACCCCTGACTCCGCTATCATTAAGAGCTCTATCTTGCTCTCTCTTGAAAGCATCCAGAGAATTGGCCTCCACTGCCTTCTGAGGCAGAGAATTCCACAGATTTACAACTCTCTGATTGAAAATGTTTTTCCTCGCCTCCGTTCTAAATAACCTGCCCCTTATTCTGTTGCCCCTGGTTCTGGACTCCCCCAACATTGGGAACATGTTTCCTGCCTCTAGCGTGTCCAATCTCTTAATAATCTTATATGTTTCAATAAGATTATTCAATAATCCTGAAGGGACGTGTGGTGGAGTTGGAGAGGCAGTTGGATGACCTCAGGGCCATCCGGGAATGCGAGAGTTTCCTCGACAGGACCTATTGTGAGGCTGTCACGCCAAGGGTCCAGGTCGAGCGAAGGTGGGAGACTGTTTCAGGGGGGAGTGGACGTGGACGTGGACTACAGGAGACCCCAGTGGCTGTGCCTATTGCAAATAGGTATACCCTCTTGGGAACTGTCGGGGCAGAAGACGTTTCCAGTCCGAGTGGCGGACCTGTTGGCAAGGATACTCGACAGGGAAGACCGAAGTCTGGAAGAGCCGTAGTGGTCGGTGACTCCATAGCCCGAGGGACGGACAGAAGATTCTGTGGCAGCAGGAGGGACTTGAGGATGGTCTGTTGCCTCCCTGGTGCCAGGGTTCAACACATCACGGACCGGCTTCAGAAAATCCTGGTGAGGGAAGGCGATCAACCTGAAGTCGTTGTGCACGTGGGCACGAATGACGTCGGGCGGAAGAGGAAGGAGGTGCTACAGCGGGAGTTTAGAGAGTTGGGAAAAACACTGAGAAGTTGGACGTCGAAGGTGGTTATCTCTGGACTGCTACCGGTAGCTCGTGCTGGTGAGGCCAGGAACAGAGAGATAGAGGGTATGAATTTATGGCTGAGGGACTGGTGCAGAGAGCAGGGATTTAGATTTCTGGACCACTGGGATCTCTTCTGGGCTAGGGGTGACTTGTACAAAAGGGACGGGTTGCATCTTAACAGCAGGGGGACAAACATTCTGGCAGGCAGGTTTGCTAGTGTGACACCTGTGGCTTTAAACTAAGTAGTGGGGGGGAGGGGTTAACAAATTGTGAATATGAAGATGAGGTAAAAGGGAATACAGGAGATATTGCAAAAGACTCTCGGAAGAATGGGAACAGAAGTTCTAGAGGGGAAAAGAAATTAAGGGCAGGGCCAATTGTGAACGATGTGAGAGGGGAGGTAAATACAGAAGTTAAAGTGTTGTACTTAAATGCGCGTAGTATAAAAAATAAAGTGGATGAGCTTGAGGCTCAGTTAGTCATGGGCAAGTATGATGTTGTAGGGATCACTGAGACATGGCTACAAGAGGACCAGGGCTGGGAACTGAATATTCAGGGGTACACAACGTATAGAAAAGACAGACAGGTGGGCAGAGGGGGTGGGGTTGCTCTGATGGTAAGGAATGATATTCATTCCCTTGCAAGGGGTGACATAGAATCAGGAGATGTTGAATCAGTATGGATAGAAATGAGAAATTGTAAGGGTAAAAAGACCCTAATGGGAGTTATCTATAGGCCCCCAAACAGTAGCCTCGACATCGGGTGCAAGTTGAATCGGGAGATAAAATTGGCGTGTCAAAAATGTAATGCTACGGTGGTTATGGGAGATTTCAACATGCAGGTAGACTGGGAAAATCAGGTTGGAAATGGACCCCAGGAAAGAGAGTTTGTAGAGTGCCTTCGAGATGGATTCTTAGAACAGCTTGTACTGGAGCCTACCAGGGAGAAGGCAATTCTGGATTTAGTGTTGTGTAATGATCCTGATCTGATAAGGGGACTAGAGGTAAAAGAGCCATTAGGAGGCAGTGATCACAACATGATAAGTTTTACTCTGCAAATGGAAAGGCAGAAGGGAAAATCGGAAGTGTCGGTATTACAGTATAGCAAAGGGGATTACAGAGGCATGAG
The DNA here is from genome assembly GCF_053455715.1 of Rhinoraja longicauda. Taxonomy (NCBI): domain Eukaryota; kingdom Metazoa; phylum Chordata; class Chondrichthyes; order Rajiformes; family Arhynchobatidae; genus Rhinoraja; species Rhinoraja longicauda. Next base: position 29,323,394 of record NC_135971.1, read on the forward strand.
ACAGGAGCTGGCCAAAATTGACTGGAAGGAGGCCCTAGCAGGGAAGACGGTAGAACAGCAATGGCAGGTATTCCTGGGAATAATGCAGAGGTTGCAGGATCAATTTATTCCAAAGAGGTGGAAAGACTCTAAGGGGAGTAAGAGACACCTGTGGCTGACAAGGGAAGTCAGGGACAGCATAAAAATTAAGGAGAGGAAGTATAACATAGCAAAGAAGAGTGGGAAGACAGAGGATTGGGACTCTTTTAAAGAGCAACAAAAGTTAACTAAAAAGGCAATACGGGGAGAAAAGATGAGGTACGAGGGTAAACTAGCCAATAATATAAAGGAGGATAGCAAAAGTTTTTTTAGGTACGTGAAGAGGAAAAAAATAGTCAAGGCAAATGTGGGTCCCTTGAAGACAGAAGCAGGGGAATTTATTATGGGGAACAAAGAAATGGCAGACGAGTTAAACCGTTACTTTGGATCTGTCTTCACTGAGGAAGATACACACAATCTCCCAAATGTTCTAGGGGCCGGAGAACCTAGGGTGATGGAGGAACTGAAGGAAATCCACATTAGGCAGGAAATGGTTTTGGGTAGACTGATGGGACTGAAGGCTGATAAATCCCCAGGGCCTGATGGTCTGCATCCCAGAGTACTTAAGGAGGTGGCTCTAGAAATAGTGGAAGCATTGGAGATCATTTTTCAATGTTCTATAGATTCAGGATCAGTTCCTGTGGATTGGAGGATAGCAAATGTTATCCCACTTTTTAAGAAAGGAGGGAGAGAGAAAACGGGTAATTATAGACCAGTTAGTCTGACATCAGTGGTGGGGAAGATGCTGGAGTCAATTATAAAAGACGAAATTGCTGAGCATTTGGATAGCAGTAACGGGATCATTCCGAGTCAGCATGGATTTACGAAGGGGAAATCATGCTTGACAAATCTACTGGAATTTTTTGAGGATGTAACTAGGAAAATTGACAAGGGAGAGTCAGTGGATGTGGTGTACCTCGACTTTCAGAAAGCCTTCGACAAGGTCCCACATAGGAGATTAGTGGGCAAAATTAGGGCACATGGTATTGGGGGTAGGGTACTGACATGGATAGAAAATTGGTTGACAGACAGAAAGCAAAGAGTGGGGATAAATGGGTCCCTTTCGGAATGGCAGGCAGTGACCAGTGGGGTACCGCAAGGTTCGGTGCTGGGACCCCAGCTATTTACGATATACATTAATGACTTGGACGAAGGGATTAAAAGTACCATTAGCAAATATGCAGATGATACTAGGTTGGGGGGTAGTGTGAATTGTGAGGAAGATGCAATAAGGCTGCAGGGTGACTTGGACAGGTTGTGTGAGTGGGCGGATACATGGCAGATGCAGTTTAATGTAGATAAGTGTGAGGTTATTCACTTTGGAAGCAAGAATAGGAAGGCAGATTATTATCTGAATGGTGTCAAGTTAGGAGGAGGGGGAGTTCAACGAGATCTGGGTGTCCTAGTGCATCAGTCAATGAAAGGAAGCATGCAGGTACAGCGGGCAGTGAAGAAAGCCAATGGAATGTTGGCCTTCGTAACAAGAGGAGTTGAGTATAGGAGCAAAGAGGTCCTTCTACAGTTGTACCGGGCCCTGGTGAGACCGCACCTGGAGTACTGTGTGCAGTTTTGGTCTCCAAATTTGAGGAAGGATATTCTTGCTATGGAAGGCGTGCAGCGTAGGTTCACTAGGTTAATTCCCGGAATGGCGGGACTGTCGTATGTTGAAAGGCTGGAGCGATTGGGCTTGTATACACTGGAATTTAGAAGGATGAGGGGGGATCTTATTGAAACATATAAGATAATTAGGGGATTGGACACATTAGAGGCAGATAACATGTTCCCAATGTTGGGGGAGTCCAGAACAGGGGGCCACAGTTTAAGAATAAGGGGTAGGCCATTTAGAACGGAGATGAGGAAGAACTTTTTCAGTCAGAGGGTGGTGAAGGTGTGGAATTCTCTGCCTCAGAAGGCAGTGGAGGCCAGTTCGTTGGATGCTTTCAAGAGAGAGCTGGATAGAGCTCTTAAGGATAGCGGAGTTAGGGGGTATGGGGAGAAGGCAGGAACGGGGTACTGATTGAGAGTAATCAGCCATGATCGCATTGAATGGCGGTGCTGGCTCGAAGGGCTGAATGGCCTACTCCTGCACCTATTGTCTATTGTCTATTGTCTATAAGATCCCCTCTCATCCTTCTAAATTCCAGTGTCTAAATTCTAGTCGCTCCAGCCTTTCAACATAGGACACTCCCTCGATAGCAAGAATGTCCTTCCTCAAATTGGAGACCAAAACTGCATACAGTACTCCAGGTGTGGTCTCACTAGGGCCCTGTACAAATGCAGAAGGATCTCTTTGCTCCTATACTCAACTCCTCTTGTCATAAAGGCCAACATGCCATTAGCTTTCTTCACTGCCTGCTATACCTGCATGCTAACGTTAAGTGACTGATGAACAAGGCCACCCAGAACTCTTTGTACTTCCCCATTTCCTAAGATCCTCGTCAAGTCTTGATAGGCCTAACGGCCTAATTCTGCTCCTATCACTCTTTAACATGCCTCGAATTCATTTCTACACATTTTCATCAACTCCCCTAGATTCTGTCCATCACCCAATCACTGGGGAATTTATAGCACCAATTAAAATAGAGGACATGGGATTGGGTGAGAGTTGTCCATGACTCCCTGCTCTTACTCCACGCCCCGGATAATGAAGGAAAAAGCCGTCTGCCTCCTACACCACCTCTTCTACCTCTGCTGCCATCTTTAAGGTCTATTAATCTACACACTGAAGTGCCGTTAGTCGTGTAATAAATGCTTTGGTACTTTCCTGAATCGCGTCTGCGCAGTGATTGTGTCTGTGTCGGCAGAGTGGTTGGCAATTTGACAAGGTCTCTTCAGCGTCAGCAGGTTCAGAAAATGAAATCACGGGATCCCAGTTGCTGCAGAGTTGCGGCGGATTTACTGCAGAATATTCTGACGTCTTGTGTGCCAAGGATGTGCTGTCGTCACTATGGAGACACACCTATTAGGAGGAAGGGCAGGACGTGTGATATGTAGCAAGTATAAAAGTTTTGTGTGGAGTGGGCGCTACAGTTGGACAGGACTGTGAGGGCAAGAACATGGCGTCCCAGACCCTGGTACTGAGCCGTGCTCACAGGGGAAAACCTTTCATCCTCCATTTATTCCTCCGTCTGATGTCTTTTTGTTTTATTTAACAGATAGCTCTGGTGTGTTTGATCTTCCTTCAGACGTCTGAAAGTCTTGGAGGCGATCTCCTGGTGAGGACAAATCCTTCTCTCTGTCTCGCTCGTGCCCTTTGTGTCTCTGCGCCTCTCTCATTTGTCTGACATCTGTTCTCTCTGAACGCTGGTCTCTTTGTGTCCATTAATCTCAATGTCTCAGCAATTGATTTGGTTAAATGCTGCTAACCCTTACTGCCTCAATAACAATCTCCCCACATTTCCTTTAAACTTTGCTGCTCTCACCTTCAAGCTATGCCCTCCGGTGTTCGTTATTTCCACCCTGGGAAAGTGGTTCTGACTGTCTACTCTTACTGCGCGTCTCATAAGTTTACAAGTTTGTAACTTTGCACCTCTCACAATTCTTATTACTGCCTCGGAGAAGCAGCCAACATAATCAAAGACGTCCCATCCTGGTCATTCCACTTCTCCCTGCTGCTGTCGGGCAGAAGGTACAGAACGCGAAAGCGTACACAGACAGTCTCATGAATCGCTTCATTCCCTCTGAATGATCCTTCATAAGCTAGGGCACGATCCGATTAACCTCCACCCCATTGCAGGCATTGGACGTGGTCTCTGGAAGTGGTGCGCTACAATGCTGAGAACTATATCCGGCACACCTATTCTACTTGAGTTTGACTTGTATTACATATGTGTAGTATTATCTGATCTGATTGAATAGCATGCTCCAGTGCTCACCACAATATTCAACCTCTCCTTGGCAAAGTCCGTGGTCCCTGCATGCTTCAAAAGATCCATCATTGTACCGGTGCCAAAGAATGCCTCTCCAGCGTGTTTAAATGACTACCGACCGGTGGCCCTCACGTCGGTTGTCATGAAATGCTTTGAGAGGCTAGTCAAGAAGCACATCTGCGCCCTCCTTCCTCGCAACATGGACCCACTACAGTTCGCATACCGTCCGAACAGGTCCACGGATGATGCGGTCTCCCAAGTTCTACACACCGCTCTCTCTCATCTGGACAGCCAGGGGGGCTATGTGAGGATACTGTTCATTGACTTTAGTTCAGCATTCAACACAATAGTCCCCAGCAGACTGGTTGAGAAGCTGCTGGAACTGGGGCTTATCACCCCTCTGTGTGCCTGGGTCCTGGACTTTCTCACTGCCAGGCCCCAAGTGGTCAGGATGGGGGAACACACAGCTAGCTCCCTCACCCTGAACATAGGATCCCCCAGGGCTGCGTCCTTATCCCCCTACTGTACTCCCTGTACACACATGACTGTGGGGCCAGGTTCAGCTCAAATTCCATCATCAAGTTTGCTGATGACACTGTGGTGGTGGGCCGGATCTCCAACAACGATGAGAAGGCCTACCGGGAGGAGGTGGCTGATCTGGCACTCTGGTGTCAGGACAATAGCCTCCTCTTGAATGTCACCAAAACAAAGGAGCTGATTGTGGACTTCAGAAGGGCTAAACATCCAAGGACGTACACGCCACTGGAGATAAATGGGTCTATTGTGGATAGGGTGAGCAGTTTTAAATACTTGGGAGTCCGCATCGCAGAGGATCTGACGTGGGCAACGCACATTGCCGCACTGGTGGGTAAGGCTAAGCAGCGCCTTTACCACCTTAGACAACTGAGGAAATTCAGAGTGTCTCTGAGAATCCTTCATTGCTTCTACTCTGGGGCTGTAGAGAGCATCCTGTCCGGCAACATTACAGTCTTGTTTGGGAACAGCTCTGCCAGGACAGGATGGCCCTGCAGAGAGTAGTGCGTTCGGCAGAACGCACCATGGGAACTACACTCGTCCCCCTGCAGGACCTATACATCAGGAGGTGCAGATCCAGAGCAAGCAAGATCATGAGGGACCCCTGCCACCCCAGTAACGGACTGTTCCAGATGCTACGATCAGGCAAACGCCTCCGCTGTCACGCTGTGAAAACGGAGAGGATGAGACGGAGCTTCTTCCCACAGACCATCAGGACTGTCAACTTTTATAACCCCAGAGACTAAATTTTTGTCGACACTAATAGTAACTTATTAACTTTATTTATATGCTGTAACTGTAATTATTTTTGTGCACAACCCGCAGGCATTGCCACTTTCATTTCACTGCACATCGTGTATGTGTATGTGACAAATAAATTTGACTTGACTTGACTTGACTCCCTCCCGCTCCCCCTCCCTCCCTCCCCAGTCTCTCTAACTCCCTCTCTCTTCCCTGTCCTCCATTGGAAGGACGAGACGTTGACATCCCACACTGTTGCATCTTTAACTCCACTATATCAACACCGAACATTGAATCTGACTCAACAACCTAGGCAAGATGAAAGATTGGCAAATGTCAACTGTGTTAAAATGTTCTTGTTTCAGGATTCGCTCAAGGAACTGCCTGAATGGAAACAGTTTTTGGAGTTCATGACGAAGACAGAGGCCAAGATCGAGTCTCTGTCCCGAATGAAACACGGTGAGTTAGATTTTGGAATAAAGCCATAACGTCATAAAAGCAGTAAATGTCAGTCTTGGATTTTCGGTAATGGGGAAAACAGGTTTGTGATCTCACACGAAAACAGAGTAAAGGTAGAATAAGACAGATTAGTATCATCCTGCAAGTGCGAGTTGATTTATTTGGGAAGTGAAATCAGGGTAGGACACATACAGTGAATGACAGGGCACGGGGAAATGTCAATAAAGAGATAGGCCTTGCGCCCAAGTCAACAGCTCCCTGAAAGTGGCGTTGTCACTAGACAGGGTTGTGAAGAAGGCAGAAGACACGCTGGCCTTTTTCGGTTTGGGCATGGAATGTAAACGTTGAGAGGTTACGTTGCAACTTTGCAATACGCTGATAATTGATGTTATTGGGAGCCATTGAACGATTCTGGTGGCTACACTGCACGATGGATGTGGAGCAGAGGAGATCCATTATCTTGGTTTCTGGATTGGACGATTCTTGTTAACGGGAGAGATTGGATCAACCGGTCTTGCTTTCCTTGTAGTGGAGAAGTTGAGGGACAAATCAAAATAGGGTAAATGGTAGGGAATTGAGGAATGCAGTGGAACTGAGGGATCTGGGAATAACTCTGCATTGTTCCCTCAAAGTGGAATCTCATGTCGATAGGGTGGTGAAGAAGGCGTTTGGTATGCTTGCCTTTATAGATTATCAATCAGAGCATCGAATATAGAAGTTGGGATATAATGTTGAAATTGGTGAGGTCGAATCTGGAGTATGGTGTGCAGTTCTGGTCGCCAAATTATAGGAAGGATGTCGCAAAATGGAGAGGGTACAGAGGAGATTTACTAGAATGTTGCCTGGGTTTCAGCACTTAAGCTACAGAGTTGAACAGGTTGGGTCTTTATTCTTTGGAGCGTAGGAGGTTGAGGGGGGACTTGATAGAGGTTTTTAAAATTTTAACGGGGACGGACAGAGTTGACGTGGGTAGGCTTTTCCATTTGAGAGTGGGGAAGATTCCAACAAGGGGACATAACTTCAGAATTAAGGGACAAAAGTTTAGGGGTAACATGAGGGGTAACTTCTTTACTCAGAGGGTGGTGGCTGTGTGGAATGAGCTTCTGGTGGAAGTGGTGGAGGCAGGCTCGATTTTATTATTTAAGAGTAAATTGGATAGGTATATGGATGGGAGGGGATTGGAGGGTTATGGTCTGAGAGCAGGTAGACGAGACTAGGTCAGAGAAAGTGGTCGGCGTGGACTGGTAGGGCCTAACGGGCCTGTTTCCGTGCTGTAATTGTTATAATGGTTATAGTGACCTGCATGTGAGAGAAAAACCTACGAAGCATATGCGGTAGAGGAAGAGATAATCTTTTTCCCACGGTAGGGGTATCAAAATAAGTGTGCATTATTTTAAGATGAGAATCATACTCATTGGTCCAAACAGAATTATAAACTGGCCCTCCAGCCCAGCATCAGCCTGGGGAAAGAATGTGCGCACCTTATCTATGCCCTTCATTTTTTTAATGCAACACGATAAGATGATACTGCAACCTGCTGCACTCCGGGAAAAATGTGTCAGGCTATCCAGCTGCGCAGCATACACAATTGACTGTCCATTCCCTCCTGATCCTCTGAGTTCCTCCAGTGAGTTGTGTTTTCCTCTCCTTATAATGCCAGCCCTGCAGTTCCCTGATTATCGTGCATTAGGGTTAGTGAATTTCTCTGAACTCTCCCTCGTTTAATGACATTCTTCCTACAGCCGGTCGACCAGAAATGCACATAGTAACTCCGAGTGCGGTCTCATGAATGGCTTACACAGCTGCAGCAGCGTGTGTGGACTCCTGTTATCAGTGCCTCAAGTGTTGAAAGCAAACTGGATAGTTAAATGCATAGGGAGATGGTGGAGCGATAAGGGTCAATGCGGCACAAGAGACTAGCCCAGAATTCTAACTTGGTTGGCATGAAAAAGTGGGCTGAAGGACCAGTTTCCATCGTGTACAGCTCTATGACTTTCTTAGGTGTCTCTTATCAAGAATCAGAGTGGGATCTGGATCAGTTGGTGAAAATGGGCTGCTGAATGGCAAATGGAGTTTAATAAGGATAAGGAAAAGATGTTGCATTTTGCGAAGTAAAACTAGGGCAGGACCTTCACAGAGAATGGAAGTGCGTTTAGGAATGCGTGGCGTGAATGTATCTTGGAGTACAAATACATAGTTCCCCAAAGATGGAGTTGTATGTAGATCGGGTGTTGAAGGCTTTTGGCACATTGACATCAGTCAGGGAACTGAGCATTGAAGTTGTGACATTCTGTTACAGTTGTAGAAGGTGATGGCGAGGCTTAATTTTGAATATTGTGATCAGTTTTGGTCAATTAGATCCAGAAAGGATGTTATGAGGCTGGAAAAAGCGAAGAGATATATGTGGATTCGTCAGGAGTCGAGGTCCCAAGCTAGCTGGAGTGGTTGGGGAGACAAGGACCTCATCAAGTGCACCACGAGGGGAATCATTTGGGTGAATGCACAGAGTCTTTTACTCATGGTAGGCTAATCCTGGGCTTTGAGTTTCAGCCAAGAGGAGAGAAACTTAATTGGATGGGTAATTTTATTCTCTCTGTGATACAAAATGCCAGGGGAGGGAGTTGAGGTGGGATAAAAACAACATTGAATAAACATTTGGATAGATACATGAATTGCAAAGGTTTAGAGCAATATGGGCCAAATGTGGACAAATGGGACTATCATAAGTTGTGCATCTTACATAGAAACATAGAAAATATGTGCAGGAGGAGGCCATTTGGCCTTTCGAGCCAGCACCGCCATTGATGGTAGTCATGGCTGATCATCGACGATCAGTAACTTGTGCCTGCCTTCTCCCCATATCCCTTGATTCCGCTAGCCCCTAGAGCTCGATCTAACTCTCTTTTAAATTCATCCAGTAAATTGGCCTCCACTGCCTTCTTGGTTGGTATTGACGAGTTCAGCCGGTTTCGGGCTTCAGAGCTTCTGGATAATCCCGGTGATATTTTATCAGCAGGTTACTTTGTCTTTCAGGCAGTGAAGTTGTATTTCAAGCCCAGCACACAGGGGTCCCGGATATTGTGAAGGCGCCGCACGTTGTGATTTATGACAATGTTATGGTGAACAAGCGTCTCGGCTACAATAGGGTAACTGGAAAGTTCACTTGCCGAAAGAATGGCCTGTATTTCTTTGGCTATTCCTCACTGCCAACCCGAGGCACACGGACCGACGTGGTGCTGATGAGAGATGGCAGCGCAGTAAGTGGGATCCATTCCCATATGACAAAGACAAATACCCAGGTCGCCATGAACAGCGTCATCCTGTATCTCACCAAGGGGGATCGGGTGTGGGTGGTAGTGGCCAAGGGAAGCCTCTGGAGTCCAGGGCGTTCCCTCACCTTCCAAGGCTTCCACCTGCCAGACTAAACAGGACCAAGCAATGCTTTGCCTCTGCAAACCCTTCACGCACTCTGAGCTCTGCAGCTGAAAACACTCAAACCTGGCTGCAATTTTATTGAATAAACATGGTTTCAAAGCTTTAAATGTGTTTATTTATTGCCGTTTAGTTTAGTTTAGTTTAGAATCACAGCGCGGAAAAAGGTCCTTCAGCCCACCGCGTTGCGTCGACCTGTGTCCCCACACATTAACACTATCCGCCACACACTCGGGGCAATTTACAATTATACCAAGCCAATTAACCTACGTCTGTGGAATGTGGGAGGAAACCAGAGACCCAGGAGAAAGCATCTGCTAGTCAAGGGGAGAACGCCCAATACTCTGTACAGACAGAACCCGTAATCAGGATCGAACCCGGTTAAAGCAGCAACTCTACCGCTGAGCCATCCAGTATTTACGAGACGGAACAGTATGGTTAGAAAGGACTAGGATGGTTGGCATGGATAGAACATTGGTTGGCAGACAGGAAGCAAAGAGTAGGAGTGTTTTTCAGAATGGCAGGCAGTGGCGAGTGGTGTGCCGCAAGGCTCGGTGTTGGGGCCGCAACAGTTTACCATATATATTAATGTTTTGGAAGAGGGAATTAGAAGCAACATTAGCAAGTTTGCGGATGACACAAAGCTGGGTAGCAGTGTAAACTGCGAAGAGGATGTTAGGAGGTTGCAGGCTGACCTGGACATGTTGAGTGAGTGGGCAGATGCGTGGCAGATGCAGTATAATGTGAGGTTTTCCACTTTGGCGGCAAAAACAAGGAGGCAGATTATTATCTCAATGGTGTAAGGTTAGGTAAGGGGGAGGTGCAACGAGACCTGGGTGTCCTTGTACACCAGTCACTAAATGTTGGCGTGCAGGTACAGCAGGAAGCTAATAGAATGTTGGCCTTCATAACAAGAGGATTTCAGTACAGGATTAAAGAGGTTCTTCTGCAGTTGTAGAGGGCCCTGGTAAGACCACATCTGGAGTATTGTGTACAGTTTTGGTCTCCTAATTTGAGGAAGGACATCCTTGTAATTGAGGCAGTGCAGCGTAGGTTCACGAGATTGGTCTCTGGGATGGCGGAACAGTCATATGAGGTAAGATAGAAAAGACTAGGATTGTATTCACTGGAGTTTAGAAGGACCACGCCCACGGACAGACAGCTCGTCCCCGACCGACCCGCACAGTCCCCGCAAGGGGATGGAAGTCCCCGCGGCCGAGTCGCACCGGGCGCTGAGACGTCTCGCGGCCGAACCGGGCGGTGGAAGGCCGCGCGACCGAGCCGTGCGCAGCTAAGTCCCGCGGACGAGCCACACCGGGCGATGTTAGGCCTCGCGGCCAAGCCGCACCGGGCACTGTTAAGTCCAGCGGCCGAGCCGCACCGGGCGATGTTAGACCCCGCGGCCGAGCCGCACCGGGCGATGGAAGGCCCCGCGGCCAAGCCGCACCGGGCACTGTTAAGTCCAGCGGCCGAGCAGCGATGAAAAGTCCCGTGGCCGAGCCGCGCCGGGCGATGTTAGGCCCCGCGGCCCGGGCACTGTTAAGTCCAGCGGCCGAGCTGCACCAGCGATGTTAGGCCCCGCGGCCGAGCCGCACTGGGCACTGTTAAGTCCAGCGGCCGAGCCGCACCAGCGATGTTAGGCCCCGCGGCCGAGCCGCACCGGGCACTGTTAAGTCCAGCGGCCGAGCCGCACCGGGCGATGTTAGGCCCCGCGGCCGAGCCGCACCGGGCGATGTTAGGCCCCGCGGCCGAGCCGCACCCCGCGCCGTGAGGAAGAGACCTAAAAGACAAAGGTTTCCACCTCCCCCACACCCACCCACACCACCCCCCACCCCCCACCGCCCACACATACACAACCAAAAAAACCAAATACCATCCCAACACCGACACACAACAAAAAAAGGAAAAAAGACGAACAGACTGCTAGCGAGCCGCAACCGTTCAGCCCGTATTCTCCTTTTTGCCATCTTCCGTTGTCCTTTGATCGTTGCCCAATCCTCTGGCATCCCGCTACTCTTTTCTATCTGATACAGCTTTTCTTTTCGTTTTATTCCATCTCTAACTTCCCTTGTCAGCCCCTTATTCCCCTTGGAATATTTCTTCCTCTTTGGAATGAAATGATCCTGCATCTTCTGGATTATGCCCAGAAATTCCTGCCATTGCTGTTCCACCACCATTCCTGCTAGGAATTTATCTCCAACTGCCATCGTGACGTTAACCGCCACAAATTCTCCACTCCCCTGACTAACTCTAACCTCTCCCCTCCTGAACGTGCAGCCCTCTACTAACTCCGCAACAACCCGGATTTAATCATCAAACCCGCTGACAAGGGAGGTGCCGTGGTAATCTGGCGTGCTGACCTCTACCGGACCGCGGTCAGACGGCAACTCTCAGACACCTCTTCCTACCTATCCCTGGACCATGACCCCACCGACAAACACCAGACCTTTATCACCAGCACCATCACGGACCTCGCCATCTCCGGCGATCTACCCTCCAATGCCTCCAAACTCATAGTTCCCCAGCCCCGCACAGCCCCCACTCCCTCATCTTTACCATGGATGTCCAGTCACTCTACACTTCCATCCCCCACAAGGATGGACGCGAAGCCCTCCGTTTCTTACTCGACTGTAGAACCAGCCAATCCCCATCGACCAACACTCTCCTCCACCTAGCAGAGCTGGCTCTTTCCCTCAACGACTTCTCCTTTGACTCCTCCCACTTCCTCCAAACCAGAGTCGTAGCTATGGGCACTCGCATGGGCCCTAGCTACGCTTGCCTCTTTGTCGGGTATGTCGAACAATCCCTGTTCCGGACGTACACCGGCCCCATCCCCGAACTCTACCTCCGCTACATCGACGACTGCATTGGTGCTACCTCTTATACCCATGCAGAACTCACTGACTTCATACACTTCACCTCCAATTTCCATCCTGCGGTTAAATATACCTGGACTATCTCCGACATCTCCCTCCCTTTTCTGGACCTCACCATCTCCATCACAGGAGACAGACTAGTGACGGACATTTACTATAAACCCACTGACTCGCACAGCTATCTGGACTACACTTCTTCCCACGCGGTCCCCTGCAAAAAGTCTATCCCCTACTCCCAATTCCTCCGTCTCGCCGCATCTACGCTCGGGATGAAGTGTTTCACACTAGAGCTTCAGAGATGTCCTCGTTCTTCAGGAAACGGGGCTTCCCCTCCTCCATTAAAGATGAGGCTCGCACTGGGGTATCTTCTACATCCCGCAGCTCCGCTCTTGCTCCCCCTCCCCCCACTTGCAACGACAGAATCACCCTCGTTCTCATCTTCCACCCCACAAGCCAGCGGTTCCAACAAATCATCCGCCAACATTTCCGTCACCTACAACGGGACCCCACCACTGGCCATATCTTCCCATCCCCTCCCCTCTCTGCTTTCCGCAGAGACAGTTCCCTCCGTAACTCCCGGGTCCGCTCGTCCCTTCCTACCCAAATCACCCCAACCCCGGGCACTTTCCCCTGCAACCGCACGAGATGCAACACCTGTCCCTTTACCTCCCCCCTCAACTCAATCCAAGGACCCAAACAGTCTTTCCAGGTAAGACAAAGGTTCACCTGCACCTCCTCCAACCTCATCTATTGCATCCGCTGCTTTAGATGTCAACTTATTTACATCGGCGAAACCAAGCGCAGATTCGGCGATCGCTTCGCTCAACACCTGCGCTCGGTCCGCATTGACCAAACTGATCTCCCGGTGGCCGAGCACTTCAACTCCCCCTCCCATTCCCAGTCTGATGTTTCTGTCATGGGCCTCCTCCAGTGCCATAGTGAGGCCCACCAGAAATTGGAGGAACAGCACCTCATATTTCGCCTGGGCAGTTTGCAGCCCAGTGGTATGAACATCGACTACTCCAAATTTAGATAGTTCCTCTGTCCCTCTCTCCCCCTCCTCCTTCCCAGATCTCCCTCTATCTTCCTGTCTCCACTTATATCCTTCATTTGTCCCGCCCCCTGACATCAGACTGAAGAAGGGTCTCGACCCGAAATGTCACCCATTCCTTCTCTCCCGAGATGCTGCCTGACCTGCTGAGTTACTCCAGCATTTTGTGAATAAATGCCTTCGATTTGTACCAGCATCTGCAGTTATTTTCTTATATTCCTGCTAGGATCCTTTTCCATTCGATCTTGGCTAGCTACTCCCTCATTTCTTCATAGTCCCCTTTGTTCAACTGCAACCCATGAGATTCCTGGTTTAATCTTCTCCCTCTCAAATTGCAGATTAGAACTAATCATATGATGGTCACTACCTCCAAGTGGCTCATTTACTATGAGTTCCCTAATTAAATCTGGTTCATTGGACAGCACTAAATCCAGAATTGCCTTCCCCCTGGTCGGCTCCAGTACAAGCTGCTCTAAGAATCCATTTCGGAGGCACTCGACAACCTCCCTTTCTTGGGGTCCAGAACCAACCTGAGTTTCCCAATCTTCCTGCATAATCAAATCTCCCGTAACCACATTACATTTGTTACATGAAAATTTTAACTCCTGCTGCAACTTATACCAGATATCCATGCTACTGTTTAGGAGGTCTGTAGATATCTCCCATTAGTATCTTCTTACCTTTACAATTCCTCAACTCTATCCACAGCGGTTCTACATGTCAGTCCCAATGTCAGCCCTCGCAAGGGACTGAATTCCATTCCTGACCAACAGAGCTACCCCACCTCATCTGTCTACCTACCTGTCCTTTTTATAGGACGTATTACCTGAATATTTATTTCCCAGTCCTGATCCTTCTACAGCCATGTCTCTGTAATCCCCATAATGTCAGTCCTACCAATCTCTAACCGAGCCTCAAACAATATTCTCCGGAGACGGCACCTGACCCGATAAGCTTCTCCTTCACTGTGGGTTCCTTTCTGTGAAACTGAAAATGAACGCAAAGTCTCTGCATCACAAAGCATTCCTGCGTTGTTCAGTCTCCGGATGACCGGTGTCCAGCATCCGAGGTTCGTTCGTAATATCGACTGCTGTCTGCGTGCCTTTGCACGTTCTCCCTGTCACCGCGCGATTTTGATGTGGTTTCATGCCATATTTGAAAGACGGGGCTCTTTATGCAACAAAAAATCTAATTTGAACTTTTATTTGCTTTCGAAAGTAATAGATAGCCCTGTGGCCTGCAGAGCACGCACCGAGCGTGCTGCGACCACATTAACAACCACCATCTTCCCGTTCCATGTGCTATCCAAGTGTTTGTATCTCAGAAGACAATAATATTACGGAGATCGCAGTAATGGTTAACTATCTCTGTCAACATGCTCGTAGCCACGTACTGTCGATAGCAATGAGCGCCAAATAACATATATAACATATAACAACTACAGCATGGAAACAGGCCTGTCCGGCCCTGCCAGTCCACGCCGACCATTCTCCCTGACCTAGTCTCATCTACCTGCACTCAGACCATAACCCTCCAATCCCCTCCTATCCATATACCTATCCAATTTACTCTTAAATAATAAAATCGAGCCAGCCTCTACCACTTCCACCGGAAGCCCATTCCATACAGCCACAACCCTCTGAGTAAAGAAGTTCCCCCTCATGTTACCCCTAAACCTTTGTCCCTCAATTCTGAAGCTATGTCCCCTTGTTGGAATCTTCCCCACTCTCAAAGTTTTATAAATGTTTTATTCTCTTTTTTTTTCTATTTTCCAGAATAGTTCGCGTCACTGCTCGTGAATCAGTAACCAGAGGTATGGCAGGCCCAACTTATTTTCATATTTTTTTCATATTTCAGATACAGCGCGGAAACAGGCCTTTTCGGCCCACCAAGTCCGCACCGCCCAGCGATCCCCGCGCATTAACACTATCCTACACACACTAGGGACAATTTTTACATTTACCCAGTCAAATTAACCTACATACCTGTACGTCTTTGGAGTGTGGGAGGAAACCGAAGATCTCGGAGAAAACCTACTTCACCTACTATAATACAGAGATCAGTCCATTATTTGCAAAGGTAAGGGTGAGTTTATCCAACACTGTGGCAAAGTAGCGGATCTGAAGGTATTTAAAGAAATCATTTGTGGGAGGCCACATTTTCTGCACAGGTTATCAAAACTATCAAATATGTTGTCAGTGTATAAATCCTTAATGCACTTAAGACCATTCAAATCCCATTGTTTAAAGATCGAATCAAGTGTGGAGGGGGGGGGGGGAATAAATGGTTACTGTGAACGGGACCCAGAACTGAAGCTGATGTGAACTTATAGTGACAGCGAAATTGATTTTAAGTTTTGAGGGTAGATAGTACGACAGGATTGGATAGGGGGCTGCGTCCTTAGCCCCCTACTGTACTCCCTGTACACACATGACTGTAGGGCCAGGTTCAGCTCAAACTCCATCATCAAGTTTGCTGATGACACTGTGGTGGTGGGCCGGATCTCCAACAACGATGAGAAGGCCTACCGGGAGGAGGTGGCTGATCTGGCACTCTGGTGTCAGGACAATAGCCTCCTCTTGAATGTCACTAAAACAAAGGAGCTGATTGTGGACTTCAGAAGGGCTAAACATCCAAGGACGTACACGCCACTGGAGATAAATGGGTCTATTGTGGATAGGGTGAGCAGTTTCAAATACTTGGGAGTCCGCATCGCAGAGGATCTGATGTGGGCAACGCACATTGCCGCACTGGTGGGTAAGGCTAAGCAGCGCCTTTACCACCTTAGACAACTGAGGAAATTCAGAGTGTCGCTGAGGATCCTTCATTGCTTCTACTCTGGGGCTGTAGAGAGCATCCTGTCCGGCAACATTACGGTCTGGTTTGGGAACAGCTCTGCCCAGGACAGGATGGCCCTGCAGAGAGTAGTGCGTTCGGCAGAACGCACCATGGGAACTACACTCGTCCCCCTGCAGGACCTATACATCAGGAGGTGCAGATCCAGAGCAAGCAAGATCATGAGGGACCCCTGCCACCCCAGTAACGGACTGTTCCAGATGCTACGGTCAGGCAAACGCCTCCGCTGTCACGCTGTGAAAACGGAGAGGATGAGACGGAGCTTCTTCCCACAGGCCATCAGGACTGTCAACTTTGATAACCCCAGAGACTAAATTTTTGTCGACACTTTTTGTGCTATGTTTAGTAACTTATTAACTTTATTTATATGCTGTAACTGTAATTATTTTTGTGCACAACCCGCAGGCATTGCCACTTTCATTTCACTGCACATCGAGTATGTGTATGTGACAAATAAATTTGACTTGACTTGACTTGACTTGAATCGAGAGGATTTCAATGGCAGGGAGGAATATACTAAAGCTGCAAGTCTGTATCTGGTCGGTGGAGCCAGAATAATATCTTTTGGATAGTAGACGCCCAATAATAATGAATAAAACCCAGTCCACCTACTTCACAACCTCTTTGGAGAGTACACTTATTAGCCCTTGGAACATTATTGGCCCATATAAAGGAGATTATAGATTGATTAAAAAAGTTTAAAAATGACTTGGATAGGAAGACCGGCAAGCACTGGAACAAATAAAGAAATCTGAGAAGTACAGTCATCTTCACCTACTGTACTCCCCCAGCCCTAGTAAGGGGTCGACTACGCCATCTCTCAAAGTCAGCCTTCATTTGGCTAACTTGAGACGTATAATTAGCTTCAAACAGAGATATAAAAGAGCGGGTAATGCGTATTCCTAGATATACAAAACCATCTTGAGATTAGGGAAAAGGCAAGGATTCCTGTCGGATCTGTAGGGCTGGATTGATGGGAAAGCATTCACCTTTTTGGAGGTTTAGTTTATAGCCAGAGAAAGTTTCAAACTGATCTAACAAGGACACAATTGCAGGGCTGCTAGCTGTCGGGTCGCTCACATAAAGAAGGAGGCCGTCGGCGTATGTTCCATGTTTCATGTTCCATGTTTCCTCTCCTAATGCCCTGAAATATTGTGGTTGATCTAAGTGCAATAGAAAGAGGCTCAATTGCAAACGCAAAAAGAAGCGGAGACAGTGGGCAGCCTTGGCGAGTGCCCCGTGTTAATGGAAAATACTCAGATCGCGAATAATTTGTCTGTATACATGCTAAAGGTGAGTGATATAATAGTTTGACCCAGGCTGCAATATTTTTGCCAAGTCCGAACCACTCCAAGACTCTAAACAAATATGACCACTCCACTCGATCAAATGCCTTCTCCGCGTCCAAAGAACTAACAACCTCCGGACGCAAAGAAGCACTGGGAAAATAAACCACACTGGCCAGTCGACGGATATTAGAAAAGGAATGACGATTTTTAATGAAACCTGTTTGATCTGAGATTATTTTGGGATGTTGGCATTCTAAACGGCAAGCCAGCACCTTAGCCAAACTTTATACATGTACATTCAGAAGTGAGATCCACATTGAGTCGGATCTTTGCCTTTTTTGAGAAGAAGTGAAATAGATGCCAGTGAAAGGGTATGGGGTAAGGAACCATTTTCCAAAGATTCTTGAAACATTTCTAAAGGAACCGGTGTGAGCTTATCCTTAAATTTCTTATAAAATTCTAATGGGTAGCCGTCAGGGCCCCGGGTCTTACCTCTCTGCATCGCCATAATGGCATTATTAATCTCTTCCTGCCCATGAGCCTGTTCTAGATCTTCTGCCACTTCTGGTTCAAGGGTGGGTATTTCCAAATCATCTAAAAAACGTTCCATATTCGTTGTGTCTTAGAGGAATTCTGAGGTGTAAAAAGGGTGTCAAATTATTATTAATTTTTTTTGGATTGCTTATTATATTTTAGTGTGTGTCTCTTATCTTAATAATACACAACCTGTCCAAGTTATCCTGGCAACCTCGTAGCATCTTCCTCACATTTCACACTACCACCCAGCTTTGTATCATCTGCAAATGTGCTAATGGTACTTTTAATCCCTTCATCCAAGTCATTAATGTATATTGTAAATAGCTGCGGTCGCAGCACCGAGCCTTGCGGTACCCCATTAGTCACTGCCTGCCATTCTGAAAGGGACCCATTTGTCCCCACTCTTTGCTTTCTGTCTGCCAACCAATTTTCTATCCATGTCAGTATTCTACCCCAAATACCATGTGCTCTAAATTTGTAGAGTAAAACCTATCATATTGTAAGAAAATAACTGCAGATGCTGGTACAAATTGAAGGTATTTATTCACAAAATGCTGGAATAACTCAGCAGGCCAGGCAGCATTCAGGAGAGAAGGAATGGGTGACGTTTCCGGTCGAGACCCTTCTTCAGACTGATCTTATTGTGATCACTGCCTCCCAATGGCTCTTTTACCTCGTGTCCCCTTATCAGATCAGGTTCATTACACAACACTAAATCCAGAATTGCCTTCTCCCCGGTAGGCTCCAGTACAAGCTGTTCTAAGAATGCATCTCGTCGGCACTCCACAAACTCTCTCTCCTGGGGTCCATTACCAACCTGATTTTCCCAGTCTACCTGCACGTTGAAATCTCCCATAACCACCGTAGCATTACATTTGCGACATGCAAAATTTTAGTTATTGATTCAACTTGCACCCTATGTCGAAGCTATTGTTTGCGGGCCTGCAGATAACTCCCATTAGGGTAATTTTACCCTTACAGTTCCTCATTTCTATCCATACTGATTCTACATCTCCTGATTCTATGTCACCCCTTGCAAGGGAGTGAATATCATTCCTTACCAACAGAGCGACCCCGCCCCCTCTGCCCACCTGTCTGTCTTTTCTATACGTTGTGTATCCCTGAATATTCAGTTCCTAGCCCTGGTCCTCTTGTACCTTGTGCTGTACCTGGTGCTTTACCCGTTGGTGTACTTTGTGCTGTATCCGGTGCGGTACCTGGTGACATACCTGGTGTAATACCTCGTGCTGTTCCTGGTTCTATACCTGGTGTTGTACCTCATGCTGTACTTGGTGCTGTATCTGC
Organism: Rhinoraja longicauda; assembly: GCF_053455715.1. NCBI lineage: Eukaryota > Metazoa > Chordata > Chondrichthyes > Rajiformes > Arhynchobatidae > Rhinoraja > Rhinoraja longicauda. Next base: position 29,342,421 of record NC_135971.1, read on the forward strand.
TGCTGTACCTGGTTCTGTGCCTGCTGCTGTGTCTGGTGCTGTGCGTGGCGCTTTGCCTGGTGCTGTGCCTAGTGCCGTACCTGATGCTTTACTTGGTGCTGTACATGGTGCTGTACCGGTTCCTGCTCCTTGTGCTGCATCTGGTTCTGTACCTGTTCCTGTACCTGGAGCTACAGCTAGTGTTGCACCTGCTGCTGTACCTGGTGCTGCACCTGCTGCTGTACCTGTTGCTGTACCTAGTGTTGTACTTGGTGCTGTACGTTGTGAGAATTGCCTAGATTCTTAAAAAGAGAATTGCCTAGCAATTGGGTTCAAGAATCTCCAGGGGTCCACATAGCCATTTTGTTCCATACACAGTGAGAAGGTCTTTGTCATACCAGAACATATCCCCTTGGAACTAGACCTATCAAGCAGTGGATCAATAGCACAATTCAGGTCTTCCGAAAAGATTAGCTGGCGCGTACCAGATCAGGTATTAATGACAAAACCTTATTTGCAAAGAAGACATCATTCCAATTGGGGGCATAAACATTTACTAAGACGACAGTGCATAAACATTCACTCAGACGACTGGAGCTATATCTGGTGCTCTATACGGCACCTTGTGCTGTACGTAGAGCTGTGCCTGGTCCTGTGCCTAGTGCTGTACCTGGTGCTGTACCTGATGATATTCCTGGTGCTCTGCCTGGTGTTGTACATGGTGCTGGACCTGATGCTGTACCTGCTGCTGTACCTGATGCTGTACCTGGTGCATTGGCTGCTGCTGTGCCTGGCGGTCTACCTGGTGCTGTACCGGTGCTGTTCCTGCTGCCGTACCTGGTGCTATACCTGGTTCTCTACTTGGTGCTGTACCTAGTACTGTACCTGGTGCTGTACCTGGTGCGGCACCTGCTGCTGTACTTGGTGGTGTACCTGGTGTTGTATTAGGTTCTGTACCCAATGGTATACCTATTGTTAGACAATGGACAATAGACAATAGGTGCAGAAGGAGGCCATTCGGCCCTTCGAGCCAGCAGCGCCATTCAATGTGATCATGTCTGATCATTCTCAATCAGTACCCCGTTCCTGCCTTCTCCCCATACCCCCTGACTCCGCTATCCTCAAGGGCTCTATCGAGCTCTCTCTTGAATGCATTCCGAGAATTGGCCACCACTGCCTTCTGCAAGTAAAGCACCAGGTACGGCAATAGGCACAGCACTAGGCAAAGCACCAGGCACAGCACCAGACTCAGCACTAGGAACAGCATCATGCATAGCACCAGGTACAGCAGCAGGTACAGAACCAGGCACAGCATCAAGTACAGCACTAGGGACAGCAGCAGGTACATCATCAGGTACAGCAACAGGTACACCACGAGGTACAGCACCAGGCACAGCATCATGTACAGCACTAGAGACAGCACCATGTACAGCACTATGTACAGTACTCGGTACAGCACCAGGTACAGCAGGAGGTACAACACCAGGTATATCACCAGGAACAGCACCAGATACAGCACAAGGTACACCAACAGGTAAAGCACCAGGTACAGCACTAGGTACAACAATAAGTATAGCATTAGGTACAGAAACTAATACAACACCAGGTACAGCACCAGGTACAGCACCAGGTACAGCAACAGGTATATGACCAAGTACAGCAGCGGGTACAACACCAGGTACCGCACCAGGTACAGCACCAGGTACAGCACCAAGTACAGAACCAGGTGTAGCACCAGGTATGGCAGCAGGAAAAGCACCGGTACACCTGTGCCTAGTTCTGTAGCTGGTGCTGTACCTGATGCTGTTCCTGGTACTGTGCCTGGTGCTGTACTTGGTGCTGCACCTGGTGCTGTACCTGCTGCATTGCCCACTGCTGTACTGGTGGTCTACCTGGTGCTGTACCGGTGCCTTTCCTGCTGCCATACCTGGTGCTATACCTAGTTGTGTACTTGGTGCTGCACCTGGTGCTGTACCTAGTGCGGTACCTGGTGTTGTACCCGCTGCTGCACACACTTTAATACACCGGAACACAGTATAAACCACTAAAATAAAACACTACAATATCGAAACACACTACAGCACACTATAACACACTGGTATACAATAAAACACACAGACACATTGGTATATTACCACTGTAATACATTATAAATACTATAATATTCTATAATGCGCTATAATACACACAATAAAACATTAAAACGCAATATAACGCAATCCAACACACTAATAACAATCTAGCAACCTATAATACACTTTAACACTATAATACACGCAAACACACCATAACACACTATAATAATCTATAAAACACTATAACACTATACTAACCTGGAACACAGTA